>NC_052245.1:3530710-3850703 GCF_013401445.1 Tripterygium wilfordii
AATGGCAGCTCCAAAGCATCATTTGTTGACAATAATAAGTAATACATCTAAGTCATGGAAACAAGACACCAAATATACCTCTGAGAGATTAACCCATTCCCATGTCTCCTTTTGAGTATGCATATCATAGACCAGAGCATGCCGTCCCTAAAAAAGACAGGAAGAGTGAAAGGCTGACTCTTTAACAACGGAAAATGGAAAAAGATATCAAATTTCTATCAAAAGCCACAAATACCTCAACAGGATTGTAGTCGGTTATAACAGCTTCATAAAAGCTATTGTCATCAGGCCAACGAGTTCTCACTTTCCTGCCAATCAATGGGTCAAACCCAGTTCCTACGGGAGCAGCTCCTGCAGATACCCGATTAACTTGACCCCTTCCAATTGGACCAGAGGGAGGATAAGCAATAGACTTCGAAGATGCACCGGGAATACCCTGTGAAATAGAGTAGAACAGTAAGAATTAAGGTAGTACATATGATTAATACACTTGCATCATGTTCCATAAAAGATTTATAAGCCTTTGCTCACCGGTTTTTGCTTCTTTCCTTTCGAACCAGTGGTAGATCCTCGCTTAGCAGTTGATGAAGATGGTTGGTGAGAACCAGCAACAGCTTGGGCATGAAACGCTGGAGATGGTCCACCAAACGATTGTGATTGAACTGACTGAGCTAACTTCTGTTTCTTGCGAGATACGGAGACAGTCGGACTAGGCATTGAATCATGAACTGCTTGACCAGTACCAAGCATGCCAGGTTGATGCCCACCGGATTGTCTCCACTCCCTGATGGTATAATCCATCGTGGACCAATTAGAAGACAAAAGAAAACAAAACGTCAGAAATTCAGACAAACAGATGTTATCAGACCTTATCCTTCGTATTGTGTCATCGGCATTTACTCGGGCCAGAAGCTCTCTGTGCTCCTCATTCGATAATCTCAACTCTTTCCGAAGTTCAGTTATCAAACTTTCCTTCTCCTGAAAGAAAAGACAGTCATGTAGCATCATTTAAACCTGATCAAACAAATTTGAAGAGATTAGATCTGTCAAATTCACAAGACAAAAGGTACCCAAGTAATGGCATCAGCTTGAGCTTTAAAGGCTCTGAGAACTGAACTGTATGCTTCTTGCTCAAGTTGGTGGATTTGCGTCTCCATATCAGTTTCACCATACATCCTACGGTACGGAGCAGAACCTACGATAGATCTTCCATTACCCACTATTCGCCCCCCTCTAGGTATTCTGTTCTGATGTGATGGAGGAAGATCATCATCTGTGCCTGCAATGATTTCAAAGAGATTAAAAACAGAAATGAAAACTGCAAGTCAAACACCGTTTACAACAACATACAGCAAAGAAAAAAGTGTTCTGGTTGTTTCAGGAGAACAAACAAAAGTGTAGAAGTCAGTTAATGTGCAAAGCCTCACAAGAATGCTTCTAGCTGTAGGACACCTTATGTGAATAACCCATGAGGCCATGACATGCATATATCTCACGTCATTTTCAAACTCCTAACAACCATTATGCATGTCTAATCATATTTCTCGGTTACTGAATACTTCTTACAGGTTATAGAGACTAAGCCATCCAACATAATCTGTATATTTTGAATACATCACTATATTGTCTATGATAAATTTCAGAAAGGCACAAATTTCAATCATAAACTAACTCAATGAATCTTTGAGAGTTACAGAAGCTATAACTTATAGCTATCTAGCCATGTTTTCTAATGACCATTCTTGCAGGTTCATGCCACAAGCGAATACCAGAGCTTCTCTACAGATGCACTAGAAGCAAAGTAATACCAACTGAATCAGGTCCAGAATTTGCAGTTAAAACTTCCAATTTTTTGAGTTTTTTAAGAATCAAACCCTAACCACCACAGAAGTCCCAAAATTTATCAGCTGCAAACCACACCAAACTAAATTTACAAGAAAAACAGGAGTTCCAGTCTACTTCAGAAGATTACAGCTTAAAACCCTAAATTTCACCTCTTAGTATCTGAAATCCGAGTCACTGATTCCACTTTCAATTCCCCCAAAATAAACTAGACAAATTTCAACAAACCCACCAACCACCCAGTTTTAAATTTTTTTTTTTAAAAAAAACTTGAACCAGAAACTCAATAAGATTCAGTTTTTTGGGGTGAACTCACCGCTACTGTCGTAGGGCTCGTAGTCCATAGCCAGCGTGCACTAAACAAAATCCCACTGGAAAACAGGAACAAAAACCACGAGCCCTAAAATTCGATAGTAACCGAGAGATTCAACACAGAAATCAGTCCCGAAAGAGAGATTTGATGCGATTCGACAATCAGCACAAACGACACAAATCCCGGTCGTTTTAACTTCAGCTCTCAAAACAGAATCCGAATCAAGTGGGACGTACTCCCGCTGAAAAAATTTCTCGGCTCCAAACGGACACGGGAAGCTCGGGAGATGGACAGTGAACGAGCGGAAATTAATAATTTTTTGCTAAAATTAAAAACAAAAAATAAAATGAATGAAAAAAGACGGACTCGAAATTTTTATTAAAGCGTTTTGTTTGTGTCCTAAATTTTTTTTTTGTTTCTTTTGAGGATGGGCTGTATGGGAAGCCCAATATGGAACGTCCTGATTGGTTGTCATTGCTTCTGTCCACAATCGTTTTTGGTTTTTTTTTTGTCTATAACACACACACACACACATATATATATACTAGTCAAAAACCCGGGCGATGCGCGGGTATATTTTTTTAGAATTTTTAGAATTTTTTCTCAATTTTATAGATGTTATAATTTTTTCTTTCAAATTGAAATTGATTGTTAATAATTATTTATGAGAATAGGTATTATACTAATTCAGATCTATTTACAATCTATTTTAAACTTATCTCAAGATAACTCCAGTAGTACTCGTCAAAGCCTAGCGGGGTTCATGTACACAGTATCGATTGACGACGTGAACAAAACATGACAAACTTTAGCATCCCACCGGGATTATCACATTCTAGGTCAAGTTCACAGCTGACTTCACCATTTGTGTCCTTTTTAATTAATCAACCTTACACACCAATCAATCATATTTGTCAATTTCTTCAATGACAATAATGGCCAACTTCTGTAAGAAGCCCCATTGCAAGAGAAGTACTGATTACACCAACACCACTGTTGTTCAGGTAAGGCAAGAATTCTTCCAATGTTGAATTGTTTATAGAGTAGTGGCAATAACAAAGAATCACGTCATCATGCACATATGAAAAGACATCCAATGAAAGTGCAGTAATGCCGGTTCTATATGAAAAGACATCCAGTGAAAGTCCAGTAATGCCGATGGAACGGGTCCTCCCTACTTCCTTAAGTTTTTAAGAGCAGGAATCGTAACATAATGATATATGTGGTCACAACCAAGTAAAACCAAAATGAGAAATATCACTATATTCATAAATAAAAGCATAAAGTCACAAAGAGAAATCAATAATAGATGATATTGGAAAAACTTAAAGAATGTTGATAACATAATTAAATATAAATATACTATGTGAGCAACTGATGCAGAGATCCGAATCCAATTTCATGGCATTGCATGTATCCTAAGCCCCTGTCCCATGTCATTCATAAAATTTTTGTGGAAGCAGGAGCGATACATGGTTATGCCTTGAAATATACAAAAACACTACTTAATACATGAAAATAGAAAATTAAAAATGTGAAACTAAATTAGGACCAAAAGACATAATAGTATATATAACTTGCGCATAACTACACATTATGTATATTGGAGATGCTTCCACAACTGCATCATCCAATGAATAAGAGGACCAACTATGAATTAGCATTGCAAACATTTCCGGGAACATTACAAAATTATCCTTCAAAGCAATTGACTTTTACACACATGGACAAAAGAAACGTAACAATTGCGATATTAAATATTTATGAGAGATAACAGGAACTTATATAATGTCTTAATACAAAAACCATGAACTATATAAAAACATCTAGGATTCATAGTAAACCATTTTTTTTCAAATCTTGGACAGAATAATCCTTCAGGAAATATTATTTCCTTCCAAGCCAAAAATATAAATATTTTAGGTCTACCTCTTTCTCCTTGGCCCTCCCATGCTGCTTGTTCTGTTCAAAATTAGCCCACAATAAAACGAATTAAAAAACTTAGCATGTCATGTTTGAGAATTGATCAACCAAACCACAATACTAACAAACTTACAATGTCATGAGGAGTTTGAACCTCGTCATTAATGGGAAACGCAATGAATGCAAAGGCGAGAAAACTCACCATTCTAGCTTCCAATTACTTAGATAAAAGAAGACTGCAGAGGTCATTAACTAAAAGGGATAGAAGTGTTCAAAGTTCAAACTAATTAATAAGAGAAGCTCATATATAATCCCATGCACATACGTAGAGATTTCAAGCCTAATTAATTAAACACGATACTTAATATATACTGGCAGTCTCACTATATGGTTGATGATGATGATATTCTTTTGTTGCTGTCTCTTCTCTCAATAAACTCATTCGCTATCAACTCTCCTTCAATAGGCAAAAATTGAAGGCCACATTAAATCAAAAAGACTACAATTATTTAAAACAGTTAAGTGCAGTGGTAAAAAAGTTAAATAGCAAAAATATAAGATGTTAACACATTAGAAGTGTATTGTAAAAAATAATTAATTGTTAATTTTAAAAATAAAAAATAAAACTATTCTTCCAGCTTTTTAAAAGTAATTTTACAATAACCACGTCCAAAAATTTATTGTAATTTTACAATCCCAGCAACCAAAGTTAACCGTCATCGGTATGTTCCATCAATAGAGTTTGATTGCCCCGCAAATTTGTATGCACGCAAACGCATTTTTAAAGCTATATGGAAATTAAAAGGAACCTTTTAACAAAAAGAAAACAAATGGGTTTATGTAAGTATTAGAGTGTTTCCGTCATAATTGCTTATAAAATGGACCAAATAGAAATTTGTATCACCACGAAGAGGTTAAGCATACTTGGTGATTAACCAAAGAACGCATAACACTTAAGTAAAGATCTATCTAGGACTTGGGCCATTTGTAATCTGGGACTCGCAGGCCCCTTAACCTCCTCTCTTTGGCTCCTTTTTTCTCCATAGAGGACCATGTTTACACCTTTGACTTCCCCTTGACAACCAACACCAACTCAGAAACATAAACCAACTGTATTAATTGAGAGTCAGTTGCAAAAAATAATATCACCCCCTCTCCAGAGGAACAAAAAACTAAGATGAAAAAAAAACTCTTTGATGGTTTATGAGTTTATCGATGAGAATGTATATAACTATATATATAACAATGCATATTTAACTTGGATAGGCAAAATATTTCGATCTTTTGTGTTTGCATAAAGAAATAGAAACAGGAATCAGCCGCAATACCTGTCATCAATTGCACGATGGACGTTTAGGAATTCAAATGGAAGTTTACACCAAGGGCACGTGAGTTTTTGAATGTAGGTAGCCACTCTCAGGATGCAAATCATGCTGCATATAAGAGGAAACAATATACACCAATAAATTTACTGTTACAATCATGCATAGAACAGGACCAATATCATCAACTTTGAGACATTAAAATCATAGGCATTCCCTCACCAGCGTCAATACCTGTCATCAACTGCATGATGGACGTTTAGGAATACAAATGGAAGTTTACACAGAGGGCATGTGAGTTTTTGAATGTAGGTAGCCACTCGCAGGATGCAAATCATGCTGCATATAAGAGGAAACAATATACACCAATAAATTTACTGTTACAATCATGCATAGAACAGGACCAATATCATCAACTTTGAGACATTAAAATCATAGGCATTCCCTCACCAGCGTCAAAGCAAGAAATTAATTGCAGATTCATTCATTCATACCGTCTATGATTTTTCTTTATTTTGGGTTAAACACGGAAACTCATAGGACCCAATATTGTGCTTCTTCAATGGCAGACACCCAGTTGCAACAGCAATATCAGTCCCTCCAAATCTTGATACTTGAAACACTAAAACAATCCACTTTAAGACCCAAACCCCGTTATTGATCAAAGCCAAAAAAAAAAGGGCAAACCGTGATAATGCACAAATAACTATTTGATATAAGAAAATCAGCAATAGGATTGAAGATAGACCCTAAGCAATAGATCTATCTATCTGTTCCTGCCAAAAAAGTAATTAAGTGAAAGAATGTTCTTTGTTGTAGGTGTAGGGAATCAATGGGGAAATTGACAAACTCTCTCAATCAGCCATCCAAACACAAACCCCCAACCAAAGAGCACAAGATCAGGCTTGATTTGAACCACCAGATTGGTATTGCTTTGCTCCACCAGATCGTTCTTGCTTTGAACCACCAGATCGGTCTTGCTCCGGTCTTTGAATTGGGCTTCGTCTATCATTTTGAATGGGTGTAAGGAATCGACGAAGAAATTGAAAGCAAGTAAAAAAAAAGTTGTATTCAAGATTAATCGAAGAGAACCCCATAATTCAATCGAAGAGAAAACGGAACCCATAAAATTTCTTGGCGAATAAATAGATAATCATATTAGATAAAAACCCATTTAACAGAAAACATCAACAATCACCTCATAACGATTAACAATCAAAGAAAGAAAGAAAAGAAACAAAATCTTCCTTTACCTCTCGATTGTTGTGGAACAACCGGTCTAGTCGTCATCTCGAATCGATAGAATAAAATCCCTACAAACAGATATCGAAAAAGGAATCAATCTCTCTCTGTCTTTCTTCCTATCTTCTTTTCTTTCTCTCGTCCCTGTCTCTGAAACTTCCTCTTCTCTTTCGGTTCAGAGAAATCGACTGGGAGAGGGGAAGTGATAGAAAGGTCTCCTTTATGAAGTGGAGGAGGCGACATTCACTCACAACCTTTTACGTTTTTTTTGATCTTGCCTTTACGTTTTTTTTTTCCACCTCTGGTATTGTTTTTGTTGGAAAATTTGTGAGTGGAGAAAAGAGAGATAAGAAAGGATAGAGGGTCCACGTAGGCATAAATAAAGAATTTTAGAGATACACTTGTCAAAAAGATATTAATAGTTGTTAGAGTCTTTGCTTTATATATAGGTATAGATTTTGATGGTGTAATATACACATATATATAACTAATATAATTTTACATTATTGAATACACCCAACCATTACTTTGAGTGGTAAGGTCCGTAAGAATGGTGTGTATTATCCTGATGACCAACCGACCAGGGTTCGAATCTCCCTCTACGTTTCGAATAAAATTTATGTTATTGAATATAATAATGTTACATAGCTTATCATATTTAAATTTTAATTTTTCATTGATGTACTAAATATATATATATATATATATATTTTTAACCGATCCCAAATTTTGTGAGATAAAGACTCGAATGATGATGATGTGCTAAATATATTTTTTCTTCTTACACCATGTAATACATCTCAAAACCCAAATGAGGGGCAATTGATTTTAGTATATGCCATGTCTACATTGTCTTGGGCCTGGTTTGAATGTGGAATCACTGGTTTTAAAGACCCAATTTGATGAAAGTCCATTACATGTGTTTTCCTTTCAAAAAAAAATTACATGTGTTTTAGGCCCAAATATTTTTTGGGCCCAAGTCTTATTTGGAAAATACAAGAAACACAAGTCAAATCTACAGTCATGATTAGGTAACTCAGGATTTTTTAAAGGCAAAAACACAGATGATTCATTCAGGAATATAAAACCCAACTACCAAGGTTGCTTAAAGCCAGATCTTGCCGACTTTTTTTTTTTTTTCGTTGCCAGATCTTGCTGACTTGCTTTGATTCCCTAGACTGGCACCTACATACGGACAAAATACTGGTCCACTCTCTATATCTCTGTATGTTCATATTAATCCAGAAGAGCATCCATCCATCCATCAGACAAGTAAACCATGAAAAGCAAACCATGAAAAGAGAAACACGGACGGTAACTCAGATGACATTCATGTGTTTAGTATCTTATAGAGGTATCGAGTTCGAGTTTTTCTCATTCCCTCCACCTGTAATCAAAATAAAAAGAGCAAACCATGGAAAAGTCATTCAAAAATCTACAAATCTTGTTTTTATAATATGGATATTTTAATAACATATATATATATATATATTTTTTTTCTCCACGGATTTGCGGAAGAGTTTGTAAACTACTGCAATAGTTTATAAATTAAGAGAAAGGTTTAGTTAAAATAATGGGTAGGGCCGCCCACCAGTTTATAAATTAAACTTGTTACTTAATCATGTAAAATTATAAGAAAATTGATGACTATTTAGACTCTAGAATGGGTCATATTTTGTAAGGGAGACTAAATCTCTTTTGACACCATTGGGCGTTTCTCATTGACTTTATGTCCCTCGCTCTGGTAACTTTATTGATCATTCTCTAGCTCGTATGGCTAAGGTTGGTAGTAGAAGGATCATTTGGCGAAATGGGTATCCGTTAGAAATTGAATCCCTTCTTGCAAGGGATCGCAATGAAACTACGTCATCCTTTCTTCTTTTAAGTGAAACTTTTTTTTTCTCAAAAAAAAAAAATGATAAATGTCTAACCATTAAATTAAGAATTGATTATTGGTTACTATTTAAATAGTAATAGAATAAAGGAGTTTGGTTCAGCATATTTGCTAGCATATATATAATTATATATGCTCTTCACAGCCGATATGTTCATGTTATGACCCTAAACAAATGCTATTTTGTGAACAATATATATATGCTACCATTCTCAAATGCTATGAGAAATTAGTTTTTTCAAGAATATTTTTGAATTTATCTTCATATATATTCCGAAATCTAATGTATAATAATGTCCTTCCATAGTTCCATGTAATTTTGCAAGAAAAATCTAGATAAAAAAACTAGCAAAAAATGTAGAATCAAGCACTCACGGCATATTTGACTAAATATTTTTTAAACAAATATATATATATATATACTCTGAAAAAAAATGCAAAATCAAACGGTTGAAAAGTATGACCAAATAAATTAGCATGGATCAAAATCAAAGAAAGCATAGAAAAGCATAACCCTACCTAACATTGAAATATTAATTTACTAGAACGTCATCACTCATCAATTTAGGGGTTTCAAACATTGGAAAATATATCAAATTGTGGATGTTTCATTATAAATACGACTATACTTTATATGTATGAGTCCTATGATTCTCACTTTCTCTCGTTTTCTTTCATTTTCTCACTAACCAAACACCTGGTAATTTTATCAGAGGCAATGGTCGAAGTTCAATCTCTTCAAGTTCCAAATGTACAGGAGCTTGCAACACAAGGCCTCAAGAGTGTGCCTACTAGGTACGTACGAGATGACATAGACGGCATCAACCCCATTCCCTCCCATCAAACCCTTGGTGTACCGTTGATCGACATGACTAAGTTGGTCAACCCGGATGATCAAGAGATTGAGCTTCAAAGATTTTACGCTGCATGTAAAGATTGGGGTGTTTTTCAGGTAATATTTAAGCTTATAATACGAGTCATATATTTTCTTTAAACTTGTGAATTCATGATTTGATGTGATTTGGCAGATTAAAAACCATGGAATTCCTGATGAATCCTTGAGAAATATGAGGAACCAAGTTAGAGAATTCTTCAATCTTCCATTACAAGAGAAGAAAAGATGTGCACAGAGACCTGGAGGTCTTGAAGGGTATGGTCAAGTATTTGTAACTTCACAAGATCAAAAGCTTGAATGGAATGACATGCTCTTCCTCAAAACTCTCCCTACTCAGATCAGAAGTCTTGATCTGTGGCCCCAGAACCCTCCTAGATTCAGGTAAGTCAACAAATAAATTTTGTCAACTGTCTTATTGTCAATATTTATATACCACATCACATAAGTGATATATAATTAAGTCCTAACATCTCTCACACATATAACGAGTTTTCTAGGCCTAAGAACTGTTGAGGCATAAATCCACATGTCTGCGTGTACACTTTGTGGGAGAGTGAGACTCTCAAACACTGAAGAACCCGTTGGGCCGTTGGACCGTGTTGGATTTCTAAGGCCATGGGCCTTAGAATTTTGCCTAAAACCCATGAGTTCATGACCTCATAAAGCTGGGACTAGTCGGGTTACTCCCCTTTCCCACCTTTATGAGGCCATGGGTTCTAAGGGGAAGTGCATGATTTATTCTGATTTATCATGACAAAATTTTAAGGCCCACGGCCTACAAAAACCCGCCACTATCCGACGACCCAATGGGACTCCAACATGGGCCCACGGTCCCCGGAACACAATTCCTTCGATGTTTGAGGGTCCCACTCTCCCACAAGTAGACACACGGACATGCAGATTTCTGCCTCAACAAAAACCAATGACGACGATTCATGAAAAACAAATAAGTACAAGCCAATGTCTCAAAGTGACAATATACTTAATGTGTTTTGGGCTTGAATGTCTTTTAACACTTATCTACTAATTAATGATTAATTAATTCTGATGCATGTGTCATGCATTTAGGGAGACTTTGGAGGATTATTCTGAAAACATGAAACGAGTTGGTGTTTCATTGATGAAACTAATGGCTAGAGGGCTTCAACTTGAAGAAGAAAAACTCTCCGATCCATTCGAAAACGGGTTATACGAGGTGAAGATGATCTGCTATCCTCCATGTCCGGAACCAGATCGAGTTCTTGGGATTAAATCGCACTCTGACATATGTGGAATCACCATCTTGCTCGACTGCGGCGAGACGCCAGGATTACAGGCCCTCAAAGATGGAAACTGGGTGCCTGTTGAACCGATTGAAGGCGCTGCTGTTGTTATTGTTGGCAACATTTTGGAGATAATGAGCAATGGAGTTTATAAATCATCGGAACATAGAGCAGTGGTGAACAAACTGAAGGAGAGACAGTCAGTTGTCACTTTCTGCTATCCAGATTCATCTGTCAAGATTGGACCTGTTGAACAACTTACTACTGATCATGCAAGAACCCCAGCTCTATACAAGACTGTCACATTTGAAGAGTATTGCAAGATTTTCTTTGATCGAGTTCTTTCTAAAGGAGAATTTGATGGTTCTTTCATTGATGCTCTGAAAATGTGATTATATGTGCAATATTTTATCAATATTGTTGGATGTAGTAAATTCAAAATTTGAAGACTTTCACCAAGTTTCATATCCACACATATTTACTTTTGATATAAATTAGTGACATTTCACTTTAACCAATCCTTCTAGATGCCCAAATTTATATATTTTTAATTAAGTATGAATCAACATAGCAACAGATATCCCGTATTGATTTTTTATCCAATAAATACATCTCTTTGTACATCTAAGTGCAAGTTTATTTATACAAAACATGTACAAATACTGTAACTTATGTAAAGAGTTGTATGGAAATATATACATGTTTGGGTAATGTATTTCAACCAAATGTTCCTATGTATATTGTATATAAGAAATAAATAATAGATACTTTTTAGAATAAATATATTTTTTCAACGACTGAAATAGTGAAATCTGGTAAGGGACACTGGGTCCTAATTTTTCATGACCTAAAGGCCCAATCCAACTCTATCTAGGCCCAACAAATATCTGGTTCAACAGAAAAAACACCGCAGCCCTTAGAAGACAGAGGAGTTCCTGGAGAAGCGGCTTCGAAGACAAAACGCGCCTCCCACTCTCGCTCGCTGTGTCTTTCTGTTTCTTACATCGCTGCAAATTCGTATTCTATAATTTATAGAACGGAAGCGTAAAGAACCAACCAGTAATGGCGTATCAGGGAGATACCCTGAAGTCGACCTCCATTAATGGAGTGAAGGTGTACACAATTTCATCACAGAATCGCTCCGCCGCCACTTGGCTCCCGCCCAAGAAGCAGAGAGCTCTTCGCAAGAATATAAGTAAGTGCTCACCCGCCATAACATAGCATACCCTATTCTCGTGTTTCTTAATTTCACTCCGTGTTTGTTTGTGCTTTTTTTTTTTGATGGTTTAGACATTAGGTTTTGTTGTACTTTCCTTAGATTGAGTGCTTTGAGTTGTTTTAGCTTGTTAGGGTTTTAATTTGATGTGAGTTTTTGTAATTCACTGGTTTTGTTAAACCCTAGCTTAAACCCTTAATTGCCTGTTAGATTGATGCAGTTATGTTACTACACAGTGTCGAGTGAAAATTTAAGATAATTTTATAAAAGACTAGAGATGATGCCGCTTTACCCGAAGTTCAGTTGTCAATTACGTGTTCATAAACCATATCTTTTTAGAATTCTCGAAAGTAGGGTCCTGTCTAGAGTTTTATAGTAGTACTTTTATTAATTCAACTGTTATTGTGTTCCTTAGATTATCAGCGGAGGATGGAGTTGATTCAAGATTTAAGGTTTGAAACTGCGACTACCAAAATCAAGGCAACTCCTGATGGGGAGTTTGTTATTGCATCAGGTGCCTTGGAGCTCAATTTTGTTGCTTTTATTTGTCTCAATATTTGTCAAAAAACATCATATTTAGTGTAGAATTTTCTGATTCAATCTTGAAATGCAGGAATATACCCACCACAAATCAAAGTATACGAGCTAAGGCAACTGTCTTTGAAATTTGAAAGGCACTTCGACTCGGAGATAATTGATTTTCAGGTATTATACATCTTGCTATATACTGTTATGAAGCCAATTGAGCTGATCTTCTGAAATTTTATGGCTGATATATGTATGACATTCCTTAGGGTTTAATATAATGTATAGTTTGGACTTTGGACTTTGGACTGCTATGGCCTGCTTTTATGCCGTAGGGGGTGATAGTACAATGGAGAACAAATAGAAATGAAAATAGAATGGAGAATAAAAATTTTCAATTAATTTTAGTTTGAAACAATGGTGCTTTGGCAATGTGATATGTAGAGAGTCAGTTTAGCAATTGCGTCAAGATTTTTAGGGCTTCAATTCTTCAGATCTTGCTTTTGTTCAGTCCAGTGAAAGTGTGCAGTGTGCACAATGGTGGAAAAACGGATTTTCAAAATCCAACTCTAGATAGCCCACAGAATGGGAAAAAAAGAAAGGAAAAGTGGGCCGCATCTTAGTTTCAATAGAAACAATATAAAATAGAATGGAAAAACCTTCTTATGAATTAACAAAATTTGAATAAAACTGCCATTTCCTCAGATCTTTATGATATAGTCCTCCATAAATATGGATATTCTATTGCTGTGTTTTCCTTAAATCACGATGTTGGATTTCTCATGATGCAACGTTTTTCATTTTGTAGATATTGGCCGATGACTATTCGAAGTTAGCTTTTTTATGTTCCGACCGCTCTATTTGTCTGCATGCAAAATATGGAAAGCACCACACTTTACGGATTCCAAGGTTTTGTCTTTGTTCGCAATTTTTTTACTTGTGCATGGAGTATCATGTCATGCATCATATCTGTGTATCAATTTGGTGTCTAGAACTTATAGTTGAATTTATGGGATGAACTAAAATTTTATGTACGCTACTGTTATTCTACTTTATTTGAGTTTGGGTATTTTTGACATTTCCATTATCAATATTTTCTTATTGTAAAATGTACATTTTATCTCTGAATGTACAGGATGGGAAGGGATATTGAATATGATTGCTGGTCCTGTGACTTGCTTTGTGCTGCCTCATCTCCAGAGTTATACAGAATTAATTTAGAGCAGGTTTTAACTTAGCTCCAATTTTTTTTTTGTAATGGTTCTAACTATGGTTATTTTTCATGTGCTTTTGTGCGACGCATATAGATAAGTGTGTGTCATCTGTTTCTTATTTGTGCCATGTAATTATATGTTGGAAAGCCCTGACTACTAAATCTAATAAATTTGAGTAATTTTCCACCAATGCCTGCAGTTTATATTCTTCATTGAAGTACCATACTTTAGTATATGTAAGTATTGGGAGCTGTTGAATTTGAAAGCCCAGTATTATTATGAAAAAGGTTGATATATTGATGAACTCATGAACCTTCATGTATAATTTGAAGAGGTAAAAAAATGGTCGCATTATCTGCTAGAAGCGAGGGGTAAACATGAATTACAAATAGTACTTATGTTGGACTTCGCTTTTTTTTTTGGAATAAAATACCATTTCCTATCAACTTCTTGAGAGTTAATGGTATGGTAGAGAGGGTAATGAAATCATTAATCATTTAATATATTACTCCCTATTTTCCAAGAACATGCAATTTATGTATAACAAATTGTGGTGTTTGGGAGCCCACAATATCTTGTGCATATAGTATCTGCTGCTATAGCTGCTATTGCTATTGTAGTAGTTGTTGTTTTGTTGTAATTGTGAAAGCGTTTTTCCTCTTATCTTTTGTGTGCTTTTAAGTTGAAAATGTTGGGAACTATCACAAGGGATTGAGGGATCCAGGTGCAGTAATTGGTTTATATTGAGGAGTGAAAATCTTTCTTTTCATGTTTCCCATGGTTATCACAAAGCCTAGAGCTTCATTAGAAGCATGAATTTCTCCTCTGACAATGAGATTGGATAACATTGTCATATTTGATGAAGATGAAATTGGTCATGGATATTCGCGAGGACTATTTTCTAGCAGCTTTACAATAATTCTGGGACCTTCTTGCATTGCTGGACCTGCTGACTTTCTTTTAGCATTCTTTTCTTTTCTTTTGGAATGTGGGTGTTGGTGTTCAAATTAGAGGTTTGGTTTTGGAATTCTGATTTTTCTTTCTTTGCAGGGGCGATTTATGTCCTCGCTTACCTCACAATCATCAGCCCTAAATGTAGTTTGCCGAAGGTTTTTGAATCTTTCTGTTGATCCTGTTTCCCTTGGTTACAAATTTTATGATTGATATTTTTGGCTTTTAGCTTTTGCATGATTGAAGCTGAAGAATATTTGTTTCACAATGGCAGTAAGCTTCATGGGCTAGTTGCTTGTGGTGGTGAGGATGGTGTGGTTGAATGTTTTGACATGAGGATGAGATCTTCGGTCGGCAGAATTAATGCTGTTAGAACTGCTGGTGATATTGATGAGGTTGCCATCCTGCTTTTCTATTCATATTGTGAAATTTCTGTGGCAGTTTATTCTCTTCTTTTTTTTTGGAAAAATGGACTGCTGGTGAACTCATCATTATGTTGTTCTTTGTTCTTTTACTAAATTGTTACGTGGATTTTTTGAATCTCACATATAATAACATATCTGTTGTCTTTTTTGCTTGAAAATGCTCTCTTATTGTTCTGGCTGAATTGTAGGAGGTCACTGCACTAGAGTTTGATGGGGAGGGAGGGTTCCTCATGGGTGTTGGAAGTAGTGGGGGCAAGGTATGACGACACTACGACAGTTTGACATCTCCTAAGAAATTTATAGTATCCATTTCTTATCATCATTTTTCTAGTGTGTATGTAATTCTATTGTACATTTTTTAACCAAGTGTTCGTTTTTTTGGTCATATTGTTATTTCCTATGATGACATTTCCATTGTACATTAGTAATGTAGTTATGTACAGGTACTTCTGTATGACTTGCGGTCCTCACATCCTTTACGAGTTAAGGACCATATGTGAGTCTATCCTGTTCATCTTCTCTTCGTATTGAATTAAATGGGGGCGTATCTATTACTTGCTTTTGGCTGATGGTTCTTAGAATTTCTGTTATTTCCTTACAGGTATGGCAGTGCCATATTGGACATCAAGTGGCATCGGACACTTAATTCTGAACGACCAAAGTTAATTAGTACAGATAGTCATGTTGTTAGAATATGGGATCCTGAGACGGTAAGGAAACTTTTGGTCAGCAAGTTGAGGAGGTGTCTTGACAGTTGGACTTGTATTAATATTATGGCGACGGTTAAATTAAGCAAAAAGGATTTTGTATCATTTTCCCTGCACATATTGGCTGATTAAAAGAAAATTACTCATCGTCAAGGCAGCCTTTATCCCAAACAATGTTGCGGTCAGCCGTATGAGTTTTTGTTAGGTCTAAAGTCTAAACCCTAAAAGGAAAGCGTGACCTTACTTTTTCGTGAGTTCTATGACTCTTATTATTTCCGTACTTGATGAATTGTTGTCTCTTGTGTTAGGCCATAAAAAAAGATTAGGATTTTAGATAAGGTAGTCTTTATATGCACAAGTACATCAAAATTGAAGGATGTGAGTCAATTGTTGTTAACAAAAGCACATCCACATAAGACATGCACACACATAGATTTCTAGGTGAGGATCAAGTGGTTCAGTTGATTGCCCTCCATTCGTATGATATTGGTACTGTTTCTTCTGTATGGTTGAGTAATATTCCGTGTTTATTGCTTTCAGGGAGATGGTATGACCAGCATTGAACCAGCAGCTGACAATAAGATAAATGATATATGTGTGTTTAAGGACAGTGGTTTGATGCTGCTTGCTTTAGACAATAGTCAGATACCATCTTTCTTTGTACCTGCACTGGGCCCTACTCCAAAGTGGTGTGCTTCTTTGGAAAATCTAACGGTGCGATTATGAGATTTTGTATTATTTATTGTTTTTTTATTCTTCTGTTACTGTGTTACAGAGGTGAAATATATTGATGTTTCTTTTCTTTTTTTCCCTCTCTCCAGGAAGAGATGGAGGAGGATGCACAGGCCATCATTTATGACAATTTTAAATTTTTAACAAAAGAAGATCTGGAGAAATTGAATCTGACAAATCTTGTGGGCACCAATCTTCTTACAGCGGTCATGCATGGCTTCTTCATCGATAATCGGTTGTATAAGAAAGTGAGGCCACCTTGTACCTCATTCTATATTCTGCATTTTCTTAAGCTTTGTTTCTTTAGACTCATCGTACCAGTCAAAGAAAAATGTGTGAACTAGCCATCCATCCATCCCTCCCTCCCTTCCCTTCTCTCGCACATGGGTCTGTCTTGTGTCATTGTAGAGTGTTGTCTAGACCGCAGGTAAAGTTGAGCAAGCAACAGTTTTCAGTTGCGCTGAATTTGCTGGTGTTTGGTGTCTTGTAATGAAGCTTTCCCTGGCCATTCTTTTTTAGATTTATATTGGAGAAATATTATTTATTGCCTAGAGACGGTGAGTGGGCTAAATGGGTAGGAATGAAGGCACACGATGTTGGAGTTTGGAAAGGAACAAGGAAAAGATGGAAAGAATCCTTTGTCATGCGTGATTTTGGTTCTGTAACCTTTCTGTATCAATTTTCATTGATATGAGGTTGGATGAGGTTATTCTTCTTTGAGAGGCAGAGATTTCCAGGTTGACAGGGAATAAAGAAGCATGTTTGAATTGTGTTAGTTATCTGGAAATGATGAATTTTGGTGTGGTAACAAAGTTACTTGATTGCAACACAATTGATGTCACCAGTTTGAAACACTAATACAGCTCTCGGGGGTTTTTTTGTATGTAAATCCTGCTTGTTATGCTCGTTGCTCAGTGTTGGCTACTGAACTGCTTTTCTATATTATCTGATCTACTTGAGAAAATTCTTGGAGATGCAAATGAGGGGCTGTTAGATTAAAGGCTTGGAAAAACGAGATGTTTGGATGTCTTTTTGCTGTGTTAGTCTTAAGGGTGATACGTGGGAGGGGAATAGAATTCTTACTTGCCTCAGCAAAATACCAAGGCACCTGATAGAGTGCCTTCTTGCCGGGAAGCTGTGTGAAAGAGAATCTTTACTGTTGATTACATTTAGAGAAGGGGGAACATTGGTCTACGACTCTACGTGAGAGCTATGGAACTCGGCTATGCCACTGTTGGGTGTGTGTTGGATTGAGGCATATTTTTTGAGAGGAAAAAAGAATGGAAGAGGAAATATCTGCACAAGGGTCAAATAAGACATTTAATACGCTTAATTTTGGTTTGGAAGACAACCTTTTTTGTGATGAACTGCTGTTTCTTTTATTGGTCTTTTCTTTACTGTATAATTATCTGGAAATTCTTAATCCCGCTTAATAAATTTGTACTTTTCTGATTGTAATGGATATTGTATTTTTGAAGGTGCCAAAATTAGGTGCTGTTGTGGTGGCCTTTTCTGTTTCTCAAATGTTCCTGTCTGATCTGTTGTAGGCCCTCGAACTGGCGAATCCTTTTGATTATGAAAAGTACTTAGAGCAACGGAAAAAGGAAAAATTGGATGCTGAACGTGCGTCTCGAATCACGGTTGGTGTTTCCATTCCTAAGAAAATGTGTATTTCTGTTTAGGTCATTGTCTACATTGCATCTGATCACTGAATTTGAGGAGAATTGTGATGCAGTTATCTTCCAGCATTGTTTGTGTGCTTGGTTTAAATATTTTACACATAAACCTGGAATTATACGACTGCTTAATTATGGGATGTGGTTGATACCTTCAAGTGTTTTATGTATGTCATTCAATTATTGTATTTTCAAAATATAGCTGTCAGGAAAATGATGAAGTGTCCATGCCTAGGTAAGTTGTGGACCTTCTGATGTACTTCATTGGCGTCTTTTGAGGGCACAGAGTGTTTCCACTTTAACAACAGTGAAGTTTTTGTTAGTTGTTTTGACATCATTTACAAATTTACTTGTTCAAATGGGCAGGCCATGATATCTTCAGTATTGGGTTCATAGTTCGACACTCTTGACATTTTAGATAATCTCATTAAAGTAATATGGAATTTAATCTTAGAAATGCTAAGTTTCTATTTAAAACTGGTTCTTAACTACCTCATTCAGGGGAAGAAAAAAGATTCTGCTTCTTGATTATTGAACTACTACTGTTTGCATATTATCGGATGGCAGATGATACATTTAGAAAATAACTTTGTTTCTTTTGTCGACACATAATTTGCAATTCTCAATGTCTTGTTTCTTCATTGATAAAGGGGGGAAAACATAATTTGCAATTCCCAGTGTCTTGTTTCTTCATTGATAGAGGGGGGAAAAGAACTTCCCACCCTAAAATAGTCTTTTGGCTGTATCATCTTATTTTTATTACTTCTCCTGTGCTTAAAACTCAATGTTTTTTGTTTTCCTTTCATAGTCAAATTTTTGTACTCCTGAGAAATAGGACTGTTGGGCAAACATGATCCTACTTATGTGCCTCTATTTTTTTTTTCTTTTTTTGGAAGGGGAACTGGGTGTATTGGGGTTTGGAATAAGCAAAGGATGCTCATGTCAAAGTTTGGAAACTATTTGGCTAATTTTTGTGATTTGTTTTCTTCTTTTTTCCTTCAGATAAAGAGGAAATTGCCAAAGGTTAACCGGATTCTTGCAGCTCGTATTCTTGAAGATGAGGAAAAAGAGAATGAGAAGAAAGAGGGTGATGACTTGGAAATAAAGAAAAAGTCCAAGAAAAAGAAAGGACTTAGCAGTGAGGATCTCAAAGACGAGCGATTTACTGCAATGTTTAAAAATAAGGTCTGATACCTCATAATTTCCCACTTATATAGACCGTCTTTTATCTCAACTCCATGTTTCGTTTTTTTAAAAGAAAATGGACATAGAAATTTGCATTAGCGAAAAATTCTAGTTTTATTCTGAAAAAAAGGTATGTTTTAAATCCTTCGAAGTGGAGGTGTCATATTTTACCCATTTTGTTCCCTTCAGGACTTTCAAATTGATGAGAAATCGCAAGAGTATATATCTTTACATCCTGTGCCTGCCAAGACACAACCATCTTTGGTGGATGAACATTTTGAACCTATAGAAGAGGATGAAGATCAGAGTCTGAGTGATTCTGATGCAGATGCTCTGTCATCAGAAGAAGAGCCAGAAAATGATAAGAGGGTAGTGAAAAAGAAGTCCCGGGGTCCTAGGTAAGCTGCTTGTGGCCCTTTCTAGCTGAAGCTTTGCATCTTTATGTGAAACTGAATACGCAAGTAAATTCAATGTCTTGTGTGCCCTTTGAGTTTGAAACTATTGATTGCAATATATTGTATTCTGGTTACAGCTAATATGGTGTATTATAGATGCTCATTGTGAGGGAAAGTGGGAAGTGGGGTGCTTTAGGATATTTGGATTCTCCAAATCTGGGAAAATGTACTGATCTATCTGTTGTCAAATTTTATAGATTGTATGAAGTCAAAGATGAGAGGCATGCAGAGGCATTTTGGAACAGTGAGTCACTTGCAAAGGAGGATTCTCTTCCTTTGGGGGAGAGAATAGCACGTCTACAAGGTGATCAGAGGGCTTCCGGTATCTCCAATAATGTGAAGTTTGGACCAGGTGGATCGCGAGAGATTTCCTTTGCGACTAAAAGTTCAGCCAAGTACAGGGAGGATGAGGAAGATGAAGAACCATATCATGGCAAGAGGGGTGTCCAATCATTAGGGTTGAAGCCAGATAGATCTGGCTTCGGGGGTCGGGGCCGTGGTGGTGGTCGGGGTCGTGGTGGTGGTCGAGGTCGTGGAGGTGGCCGTGGCCGTGGCCGTGGTGGGGGACAAAGTCGGGGAGGAAGTCGTGGGAGGGGCAGAAGAGGCCGTCACTGAACATACTGGAATGCTCAAATATCTATTGGTCGCATGTAGTTACGATATACATGGTTCGTGATCAGAAAACACCCACTCATTTACAAAGCAGAGCCAGTCATGGTTGCTCTGTTAAAATTTTGTTTGTCATCCCGTTTCAAGACCCAACTTTCTTTTCCTTTTCTTTTGTTCCTATATTTATCTTTGGGTGAGGTAAGGAGAAGATCTTCGGTGTTGAAGTTGAACCAACTATAATAGTTTAATTTACTTGTTAATGGTGCATTTCTTCTACGTCTTGACGATGAATAACAACGTTTTTGTTAATTAATATGGTAGCTGTACTTGAATTGAGAAGTATAGGGAACCTTTATTTAGTGTTTCCTACTTGTGCTTACTTGTGCTGTGCATATGATTGGGAAGCCTGCTTTGTGCTTGTATGGCCAATTGGCCATGACATATACACGTTGTCTGAGCTTCTGAAAGTGAATTTCCTTTGTCGATTTTCACATGTAGAATAACAAGTGATTTGCCTGGTCAAGCTAGAGCTACTAATCTACTATGTTGGTATGAACAAGTCATTTGAGAGTAGTCCGCTTCTTTTACCTTTCAATCTCACACGCCTTGAAAATATTTCAAACCTACTATTCAGCTTACATTACATATATTTCTATGTAGCAAATGTCAAAGTCCACTTATGGACATAGGTTCGCTTGAAAACCTATTTTTCAACACATAGGGGTCTCTTTTAAAAAATTAATAATTTCATATTCTCATATTTGTCATCATTCTTCGATAGACATTGACGTAAGAATTCCTAGATCTAAAAAATCTCCCTCCATTTTCGCCAATGTCATTGTTCGCCTCTACCATCACCATCGTCAATCTCTACCATCGCACCTCCACCAACATTTTCTCTGTTTTCTTATTCTTCATCTTCTTATTTTTTTTCTTCTTCTTCATCTTCTTAGATTTGAGATGGAATATGAGATCTGAGATGCACTAAGTTCAAATATGAAATCGTACAAATATGAGATCGTACAGTTATAATGCTATAATTTCAATGTTAATGTAACATTATACAATTAAATAATTTGACTTATTTTCTTAATCCTCTATGTTTTGAAACTATAAAACTATACAATCAAAATATTAGCATTATATGACGTAGATGGACTTTTAATGTCTATGTTACAGTTTGAAACAATAACATTATGACATCAAAACGGGCCAACTTCGGGTGTCCCTTTTCGGTGATCGTTTTGGACAGAATCTGGCGGGCATTGTGCATCTCTGTGAGGGGAGTCTAACGGCGACGGTGGTGTAGCAAACCATCATTGGAATCGTCTGGATTTGAGAGTTTTTCATTCATGTAACTATTTGAAACAGTAACATGAACTGGTATATAACGAGGGTAGTGATGTAATTGACATTTTTATGGGTACTTATGTCTTCATGTGTTTTTTGAGTGGACCTAGATATCCAAAAGTTTCCTTAAAGGTACCGGCTTGGAATTTTTCCTAAAATATGTTCAGTTACGAAAATGACATGTACCCCATCAATTTGGTAGCCAATAGGAGCCTAACAGGTTTATTCCACTTTTTTATCCAAAATCATTGTCCAAAATTTATTGTTTTAATATAAATTCTATTGTTTTTTAAAGCACAGTCTAGAATTCATTGTTTTTAAAATTCCATTGAAAAAAAAATGGAATTAAGATTTACCCCATAAAACTCATCGACAATAGATCTTATTAGAAAGAGCATTATGCGTTAATTCCGAATATGCAATTTTTTTAAAAATCTAACATGTATTTTGAAAGAAAACGTTTTAAAATTTCGCTTAAGATACTTGAGTTCCCATGAACTATCACTGTATGAATTATCTAGCACTACTGATTGAATTAAGGTCTTCATGAACTATCTAGCACTACTGATTGAATTAAGGTCTTCATGAAGAGTTTTATTATTAAATCAAATTGGTTGACTCCTTCTCTTTGTTTCCCATTTTGAATTTAGAGAATCTAGAACAAGTTCTCACTTTTGATTGATTCAATAAATTGAATAATCAGAGCATTGACTTCAGTTTCACTATTGCATATAAATTTGTGGCTATGGTGTCCAATGCAATAAACCAATCATGGCTTCTTCAACTCTTCATGCCATTTTCCTTCCTCTTCTTCTCTTTTCTCCAACAGCTTTTGCTGCCATCCAATGTACAATATCCCCGGAATATTCATTATCTTCACTTGACACAAACACTTTCTGGCCTTCACCTTCTAATGATTTCGCCTTCGGATTTCGACAACTCCCAGGGAATGATAATCAGTTCTTGCTTGCCATTTGGTTCAACAGAATCCCAGAACAAACCATTGTTTGGTCAGCAAATGGAGATGAACCTGCACCAATAGGTTCTTCAGTCAATCTCACCAGAAATGGCCAACTTGTACTCTATGACCCGCAAGGCATTGAGCTATGGAAGCGCCCGCCAAATGGTCCTGTATCCTGCGCTGCAATGCTTGATGAGGGAAACTTTGTGCTGGTAAATGAAAGTTCCGAGCCCATTTGGGAGAGCTTCAATGAACCTACCAATACTATCTTGCCCGGCCAGATCCTGAACATGCCTAGCAACCTTACCTCTCGTCAATCGCTGGAAAGTTATGGAAAAGGTCGCTTCGAATTAAGCTTGCAAACAGATGGAAATCTGGTACTTTACTCTGTATCTATGCCTACCAGTGTCAGGTTTAAAGCATATTGGGCCAGTGGAACACTTCATAAGAATTCTACATTAGTCTTTGATAAGACTGGACATCTTTCCATCAAAGAAGGGACTACAACGATCTTCAACATTACACAAGACAATTTGTGGCTTACAAATGAAGATTTCTATTACTTATATAGGATTGATAATGATGGAGTCTTCAGGCAATATAATCATCCAAAGAAGGCAGGCTGCAACAACTTAAACTGGACTATTTTGCAGAGAATTCCACAAGATATTTGCTCTGCAATGTCGGGGGACACTGGTGGTGGAGCTTGTGGGTATAACAGTTATTGTGTTACAATTAATGGCGAACCCGATTGCTTATGCCCTGAAGGGTATTCGTTCCTGGACCCGCCGAACAAGAACAAAGGATGTAAACCAGATTTCCCACTTCCAAGTTGTCAGGCTACTGGATGGGAAGCAAGGCATGAACTGGTTGAATTCAAAGAGCTTCGAGACACGGATTGGCCATCATCGGACTATGATTTGCAGATTGGAAATGGAGTGGATAAGCAGACATGTATCCAACTATGTCGTGAGGATTGTTTCTGCGCTGCAGCGATTTCTGATGGGAATAGGACATGTTGGAAGAAGAAGTATCCTCTGTCTAGTGGTGGCAAGAGTATGGGTAAAATAGCTCTCATTAAGGTGCCTAGAATCAATGTCACACATCTTTTAGACAAATGCATTTTAAACAAAGATCAATCGTCCCTGATCCTCGTCGTTTCAGTACTGCTAGGGAGTTCTGCATTCATCAATATTGTTATGATATTAACCATCTCTTTAGCTGCATTTTGCTCATATCGACAAAAACTGCTGAATGACTCATCAGTTTCAAGCATGACAAGTGCAAATGTAATGAGTTACAGATACAAAGAACTTGAAGAAGCAACTGGGGGGTTCAAGCAAACATTGGGTAGAGGTGCTTTTGGAACAGTTTATAAAGGAGTCTTAAAATCACATCCTATGAGGTTCGTTGCGGTCAAGAAGCTGGATAAGGTAGTACAAGAAGGTGAGAAGGAGTTTAAAACAGAAGTGAATGTCATTGGACAAACACATCACAAAAATCTGGTTCGTTTGCTCGGTTACTGTGATGAGGGGGAGAACCGGCTTCTGGTATACGAGTACATGAGCAACGGTTCTCTGGCAAGCTTATTGTTTGGAATTTCCAGGCCAGACTGGAACCAAAGAGTGCAAATTGCATTAGGCATTGCAAGAGGCCTAATGTACTTGCATGAGGAGTGTAGCACACAAATCATCCATTGTGACATAAAGCCTCAAAACATACTCCTCGACGAGTACTTCACGCCTAGGATTGCAGATTTTGGACTGGCAAAGCTTCTATTAACTGAGTAATCTAAAGCGGCTCGAACAGGAATAAGAGGAACTATTGGATACTTTGCTCCTGAATGGTTTAAGAAAGCATCAATCACTGTCAAAGTTGATGTGTATAGCTTTGGAGTAATGCTGCTTGAGCTCATCTGCTGCAAGACAAGTGTAGAATTCGCAGCTGGTAACGATGATGACGAGGCACTCATTGATTGGTCTTATCATTGTTACAGCCAAAGAAAGCTGCAGAAGATGGTTGAAAACGATGAGGAGGCAAGGAACGACATGAAGAGACTGGAGAGGCTGGTAATGGTGGCAATCTGGTGTGTTCAAGAGGATCCTTCTCTCAGACCTGCCATGAGAAAGATCACATGTATGCTTGAGGGAGTCATTGATGTTTCTGTTCCTCCATGTCCTTCAAATTACACTTCATTTCATACTAAGCCATCACTCTCTGCCTAAGCTAGCAAATTAAAACAGTCATGTAACAGCAACCCTATTATCCCTCAATTTCTCTTCAGTATATTTTCTGATAATTCTTTCCTCCTTTTTTTTTTTTTTGCTCTCTAAATACGACTATTTTTTGGTATCGATAAATTCTTCTCTCTTAAATCTTGTGTAAACTTCTTGGAAGCAAAACCAACTATTGAAGAGTATAACAACTCTAGAAATTAAAAGGGTCAACTGCCAAAGTTGACGATAAACTACCTGGAACAAGGACATCAAACTTTATTTTTTTATACAGCAAGGACATCTGATCAAACATACTTTACATACTTGTCTTAGATTTTTCAAACTGGAATAGGAAGAATGTAAAGAATTTTAGTTGGTGGTTATAAAGTACCAGATTTCCATCCCTTACTTAACTGGAATCTCCCACCAGCATAACTTGCAGAGAAATCTCGAGAGGAAAGGTTGTTCAGCGAGTCAAATACTGCCCCGGCAAGATTGTGTCAGTAGGCTCTTTGAAGCTTTTCCAGAAGGTGAAGGCCAGAAAGACTTTGTATCAAGTGAAATAAAGATGACAGCAGCGGTACACTACACTTAATGGCAGCAGAAGCAGTTGGCAGAAGAGGCAGGAGGAGCAGGAAAGAGTTGATGATGAAAAGAGTTGAAGAAGCCATTAAGTAAAAGTTTTTTTTTTCTTCTTTTGCTCCTAACCAAACTTATAAGCTTATAACAGTATGGCCACAGTTTTTACTTTTTTTCCTAGAAAATCAATAATACAAAAAAATGTAAGCTATTTATTCAAATATTTGCATAATCGAGATTTGAAGAGGGAAAAATTCTAACCAGCAGCCTAGCATCTGGTAGTTTCAGCAGATTGAGCTAAAAGGGGATGGACAAGGAGGTATAGAAACTTGAACAACTCCTTCAAGCATCTGAGTGACCATCCTCATGGAAGGTCTTAAAGATGGATCCTCTTGTACGCACCAAATTCCCACCATCACTAGCCTTTCAACTCTTTTCATATCATTTCTCGCGTCCTCGTCATTCTCCAACAACTCATTTAATCTTCCTTCCTTGTAGCAATCGTACGCCCAGTCAGCAAGTGTCAATTCCTCTTCATTCTCCATTGCCATCGCAAGACTCTTTCTGCAGCAAATGATTTCCAATAACATGACTCCGTAACTATAGACGTCTACTCTTGCCGTAATTGGTGTGTTTCTGAACCATTCGGGCGCAACATATCCCCTAGTCCCTCTAATAACAGTTTCAGTTCGAGTTTGATCACTCATCAGAAGCTTTGCCAAACCAAAATCTGATATCCTTGCTGTGAATGCATCATCTAGGAGTATGTTTTGAGGCTTGATATCGCAATGGATGATCTGTGTACTGCACTCTTCGTGCAAGTACGTAAGCCCTCTTGCAATCCCAAGTGCAATTTGGACTCTTTTGTTCCAGTCAGGTCTCGAAATTCCAAATAGAAAGCTAGCCAATGTGCCATTGCTCATAAACTCATACACCAAAAGCTTGTGTTCATTTTCGTCACTATATCCGAGTAATTTAACCAGATTTTTGTGATGGACCTTTGCTATTGCACTTCTGTTTTGAATTCCCTTTCACCCTCCTGCAATACCTTGTCTAACTTCTTGACTGCGACGTAATATTTTGAAGTTGTTGTTGGTGATGATAATACCCCTTTAAAAACCGTACCAAAAGCTCCCCTTCCTAGCTCTTCTCTGAAACCATCAGTGGATTCTTTGAGTTCTTTATAAGTAAAAGTGCGTAAATTTGTCTCCAAAATACTTGATGGTCCGACAAGATGCTGTCTTCTCTGGTAGATGTAGAGAATAGCCAGAGAAATAGCTGCTACAAAAAGGAAGTTGAGGAACACTGAGCTTCCTAAAAGAAGTGCGCCCACCAAAACAAGAGTCTCTCGATCTTTCTTCCCCATGTTTGATTCTGTAAGCTTGACTGCCTCACAAATCAACACAAACAACTCACTCTGTGATTCCTGCAACTCACAGTCAACAACCAGCAATCCAACCAACACAGGAAATAACACAAGAGTAGTTGAAATACAAATCCAGCAGCACAAGAATCAACTGAAAACTTAGATGAGAATCACACACACAAAATCTGATTTTTTCATTCGTAAACATCCAAGAGATACAAGCATTTTTGTTCTAGAAAACACAAGTACAGAAGACAGTACAGAGCAGCTTCTAGACAATATATCCTAGCCATACATCTGTCATAATCTAACATACATTCATTAAACAAATTACAGTAAATTTCCTAAACTAACCTCAACATTCCTACACTCCTCCTTGAGGTTAAGTTTAGACATCCCCAGCATGGTCTTCAGCTGCTCAAATCTCTTCCTGTGCAATGCCTTGGTCAACAAGTCTGCTAACTGCTCATCAGAACTGCAGTGCTTCAATTTAACATCACCTTCTTTTTCTGCTTCTCTGATAGCATGATATTTCACCTTAATATGCTTAGTCTTGCCATGGTGCACTGGATTTTTGACAATTGAAATAGCAGATTGATTATCACAGAAGATCTCAGTAGCACCTTCAAGAATAAAACCCATATCAACCAGAATTTTCCTGAGCCAAATAGCATGATTTGATCCTGCAGCTGCTGATATATATTCAGCTTCTGCAGTAGATTGTGCTACAACCTCCTGCTTCTTTGAACACCATGAAAACACATTCTTGCCAAGACAGAACACATAACCACTTGTACTCTTAGAATCATCAAAGCTGCCAGCCCAATCACTATCAACAAAGCCTCTCAAAGTACAATCATCATCCCTGCTGTACTTAAGGCCACAATCCACAGACCCCCTCAAATACCTCAGCACCCTTTTCCCTGCTCCAGAGTGTATTTGACTAGGAGAATTTATGAACCTAGAGAGTAGGCTGGCTGCATACATTAAATCTGGTCTGGTAGCAGTCAAATAAAGAAGACTACCTACCAAACTCCTATAGGATGAAGGATCAACCTTCTCTGCTCCATCATCCTTTGAAAGTTTCTCATTCACCACAAGAGGTGCTGCCACAGATTTGCATTCCAGCATTTTAAACTTCTTCAAGACTTCAAGTGCATACTTCTTTTGAGACAGAAAAATACCATCCTCACTTTGATGAATTTCCATGCCCAGAAAGTATGACATAACACCCAAATCAGACATTTCAAATCTATTTTTCATCACTGTTTTGAAATTTTCCACAGAGGATAAATTCTTTCCAGTGACAAGAAAATCATCCACATACAAGGACACTATCAACTGATCATTCCCAGGCTTCACATACAGAGTTGGTTCATTACCACTCCTCACAAAGTCATTTTCAGTCAAATAAGAATCAATTTTAGTGTACCAAGCTCTTGGTGCCTGTTTAAGGCCATAGAGAGCTTTATGGAGCTTGTACACCTTATTCTCTTGTCCAGGAACTTCATACCCTTCAGGCTGCTCAACAAAGATATCTTCTTGAAGCTCACCATTTAGGAAAGCAGATTTCACATCCAAATGGTAAACTTTCCAACCCAATTGTGCTGCAAGTGCAAGAATAAGTCTCACAGTATCCAATCTGGCTACTGGAGCAAATGTATCACCATAATCTTCACCTGCAACTTGAGAGTACCCTTTAACCACCAATCTAGCTTTATACTTAAAAACTGAGCCATCCGGGTTGAGCTTGGTCTTATAAACCCATTTCACACCAATCACTTGTTTATCCTGTGGTCTTTCAGTAAGCTCCCAAGTTTGATTTTTATTGATCATATTCAACTCTTCTTCCATGGCTGAATTCCACTCCAGGAATTTTGAAGCTTCTGAATAACCACTAGGTTCAACAACCACTGCACAACATCTTTCATAGACCTCAGAGAGAGATTTATGCTTCACCACTGGCCTGTCATCATTAGAATCTAAGCCAGCAATTTCATCAGACTTTTCAGAAGTGACACTAGTAGGTACATACTCCTCCTGCTTGTCAATGCCCTTCTGAATTGTCTGATTGTCCCAATCCCAATAGGACTGCTCATCAAATACAACATCTCTGCTGACCTGGATTTTCTTGCTCTCCAAGTTATAAATTCTATAACCTTTAGACTGAGATGAATACCCCAGAAATATCCCCAAGTCAGACTTCTTATCAAGCTTTGACCTCTTCTGTGAAGGAACATGTGCATAACAGATTGAGCCAAATATCCTTAGATGCTTGGCAGTAGGTTTGATTCCAGACCAGACTTCAATTGGAGTCTTCTCCTTGACAGATTTTGATGGCAACCTGTTAAGGAGATACACTGATGTGTAGACAGCTTCCGCCCACAGAAACTTAGGCAATTTCTTCTCAAACAATAAACATCTTGCCATTTCTAAAATGGTTCTATTTTTCCTTTCAGAAACCCCATTCTGTTGGGGAGTATAGCTCACAGTGAGCTGATGTACAATCCCTGAATCCTCACAGAACTGATCAAATGCAGTTGAAGTGTATTCAGATCCATTATCTGACCTGATGGCTCTAATCTTCTTTCCACTTTGCGATTCAACCATATTTTTAAACTTCTTAAACACAGTCAAAACATGAGCCTTGCTGCTCATAAAATATACCCAGCACATTCTACTGTAATCATCAATAAACAATACAAAGTACTTGTTTTGTCCGAGAGAAGGAATTGACATTGGTCCACAAACATCTGTGTGGATCAATTCCAATTTATCTTTGGCTCTCCAAGTACTCTCAGTAGGAAATGCCTCTCTGTGCTGCTTCCCAAACTGGCAAGCACTACACACATGCTGGTCCAGAACGATTTCAGGCAAATCCCTCACCATTCCACCATCAGTAGCCAACTTTAGAGAACCAAGATTACAATGACCATATCTACAATGCCACAAAGCAGTATCATCTGCTCTAATGCTCAAAGCAAGCTGTTTATCAGAATTAGTATAGAGAGGAAAACAATTATCCACCAGCTGCACTGTAGCAATCTTACTGCCATTAGGAGCAAAGATAGTACAACTACAATTTTTGAAATCCAAAGCATAGCCTTTTTTGAGCATTTGAGCAACACTCAACAGATTATGCTTCAACTGAGGTATTAAAAGAACATTAGAAATTAGCTTGGTACCTTGATTAGTACACACAGCCACTGTACCCCTTCCAGCAGCTTGCACAATTTGGCCATTAGCAAGTTTGACCTTGGTATTCACAGATTTATCCAAGCTGGTAAACATATTTTCATCTTTAGCCATGTGACTAGTACAGCCACTATCCAACAGCCAAACATTTTGACCAGAAACCTGAGAGTCACACATAGCCATAAACAAAGAATCATGAGATTGTTGCTTCTGATCATCAGAATAATTTGCCTCCTGAGAGACAGTAGCACCACCACCACTTGATGCTTGACCCTGATTCTGCTTTGCTCTACAACTCTTTTCAATGTGGCCAAGCTTGTTACAAAACCTACACCTTGGCTTCCCATATTTCTGCCAACAGGTCTTCTCAGGATGGTTGGTCTTCCCACAGTGAGGACATGGAGGGAACTTGCCCTTTTTGGAAGAATCTCCTGAATTGGAACTGTCAGAAGTCTTTCCTTTACCACATTTCTCAAAAAATTTCTTCTTTCCCTCCTTAGAATTCTGCTGCTTACCCTTGTGCTTAGCTTGAAAAGCACCTTCCACCATATCATCCTGTCTGAAACTAACCCTCTGCTCATGTGCTTGCAATTTACTACAGACTTCTGAAATAGTCAATTTCTTCAAATCACAACTCTCCTCAATTGCAGAGACTTTAGCTTCAAACCTCTCTGGTAAGCTAATTAGTATTTTCTCAACAACTTTATGCTCCAATATATCTTCTCCATATAACCTCATTTGACTAACTAGTTCATTCAACTTTGCAGAATACCCCTTAATGGTATCTGTCTCCTTCATTCTCAACAACTCAAACTCCCTTTTGAGAGTCAACAACCTCTGTTGTCTTACCCTCTCACTTCCCTGAAACTCTTCAACAAGCTTGTCCCAAACCATTTTTGCAGACTTGATCCCTACTATTCTAGGGAACACCTCATCAGACAAGGCAGAGTGAAGGAAAGTGAGAGCCTTGAAGTTTTTCTGCTTCTGCTCAGCCAACTCTTTCATCTGAGCAACCCGTGGATTTTCAGGTTGTGAAGCAGGATCATAACCCTCTTCAATAACATCCCAGAGATTATGGGCCATGAGAAAAGCCTCCATCTTTACACACCAAAAATCGAAATTCTCACCTGAGAAGATGGGAGGTGAAGGCAGTGAAGAAGCTGACATCTTTGTGAACCCAGAAATCAACTCAAAGTCACCACAGCCCCTCAAGAATAGATGCTCCGATACCACTTGTAAGCTTGACTGCCTCACAAATCAACACAAACAACTCACTCTGTGATTCCTGCAACTCACAGTCAACAACCAGCAATCCAACCAACACAGGAAATAACACAAGAGTAGTTGAAATACAAATCCAGCAGCACAAGAATCAACTGAAAACTTAGATGAGAATCACACACACAAAATCTGATTTTTTCATTCGTAAACATCCAAGAGATACAAGCATTTTTGTTCTAGAAAACACAAGTACAGAAGACAGTACAGAGCAGCTTCTAGACAATATATCCTAGCCATACATCTGTCATAATCTAACATACATTCATTAAACAAATTACAGTAAATTTCCTAAACTAACCTCAACATTCCTACAGATTCCGAAGAAGGTTCACTTGAAGGAATTTCAGATTTAGGTACTTTGATTAGAGCCTTCCCATAAGGCTTATAGTCCCGCCTTCCATTTGAGAGAGGTAGTTTCTTCTTCCAGCAGATCCCATCTTTGATGACAGCAACTAAACAGTTGCAATCATGGAGGCAAGATACATTGCAGTCCTGTTCATTCAACTGGGGCATCTGCTCATAGTTTGCAGAAGTAGGCCAATATGCATTAGGCAAACTTTGCATTCCATACAAGTCCTCTGGCTTTGAATTGCCTTGATCGCAGTTCAGCATTCTGTCTTGCTTGCAGCCACTAAACTTGTTACTTGGATCAGACAATGAAAACCCAGGAATGCATTCACAGTTAGGCCTCTGATTAGCATCTAGACTACATAGGCTATTGAATCCACATGGGCCAATTCCCAAATCACCATTTATTTCTGAGCAGATATCGTCAGGAGCTGACCAGATTCGGAACCAGTTCTGCTCCCTGCCCCCACTTCTGGTGTGAGCATATTGAGTGAAAATCCCATCAGGATCAAGTGTTGCTCTATGATAATAATCTCCTACAGGAACTGCTTTTTTCGTCACATTAACAGCAGTTCTATTTCTTAGGATAATACTCAAGTAACCAGTTGTGTTAAAGACAAAAAGGTAACCGGAATTCATTTCATCAGCAGCATCAGAAGTGTTACTCACAAAATAAGGTGGATAAGCAAAATCTGTGGGCAAGGCAATGGGATTAAGTACCAGATTACCACCTGTTTGCATTTGGAGCTGAAACCTCCCTTTCGAGTAGTCATTTTCCGTTTTCTGTGAAGATAACTTTCCTCCAATTGCCAGTTCTTGTGTTGGCAAGATGGTGTCTGTAGGGTTCTTGAAGCTCTCCCATAGATATTCAGAATTCCTATCTACGAGAACAAAATTACCCGAGTCAAGCATGGCAGCATATGCAATTTCAGCAGATATGGACTCTGGTTTCCAGATTTCCTGGCCTTTTGGATCAACACGTCTTAAACCAGCATCATCAGTAAGCTCAATCTTTGACCCCTTCGGCGCAGGTTTATCTCCATTTGCATACCAAACTATGGTTTTCTCCGGTATCTTGTCAAACCAGATGGCAAATAAGAAGAGTTCTTCATCGCCAACGGTTTGAAATCCGATTGCGAAGTCCCCAGATGGAGATTTCCATGAAGTGTCATCTGAAGCAGCAAGAGATGATCCCAAACTGATGTTGGCTTTTTGTGAAGATACCAGAAGGGGTAAAGCAAGAACAAACAAGAAGCAGCAAAGGTGGTGAATAATAAGAGGTAAAGCCATTGTCACATAGAAACATATGCAGAAGCTGCAGAAATGGTGTATAATATATAAGCTCACGGTATTGTGTTTGAGTAGTCAAATAAATGTGACTTCTTACCTGCTAGGAAAGTGAAAATTCAAAGGTTAAGAAGAAACTCATACCCTGGAGAATTGTTTGTTTATGACACGTATGGTTTGTGTTTCTATCAGCAGTTCCAAGTCGCCTACTCCTCTCTGAGAAAAATAGCAGCTTTAGCTTTGACCAGAAGGAACTTGGCGATCATGTGTTCATTTGAGAAGTCCTGGTTTGACAATTAAGAGAGTAAATAGTTGCAGATTTGAACCAAACTTTCAAAGTCGAATTTGACCCCCTACAGTTGCTTTTGCATTTGTAATTATTATCCTCATACACGTTAAACTGGCCAGCCAATAACTGTGGAAATGGCAATAAAGTAGCAGTCAAGTAAAAAAAATATGAAACACACTGGGAAGAATCAAACTGAAGCACTACGTTTCTGTCCTGATGATATGTCATGAATGACATACCATATTCAAAGTCAAAGAACTTGCTCTATATTGAAAAAATGCAGATTGGTAATGTGTTACATTAGAACAGGTTAGTCCCGCAATGCCAAGTTTGGTAAAGATCCATCACTTCCTTATTGTGCATACCAGCAGCCATTAGTCTCCCTCAACACAAACCAAAGAAACATGCCAAAAAAAGAAGATAAAAACACATTTATGAGACAATTGAGACAGGGAACAGAGATACAATTGTGGATGGCTGGTCCATAACAAGTTCATATTGTCTACACTCTATTTGCTTCAATGGATTTACAGAAATTGATGGTGAAAAATCCAAAATCAAAACACCAAGTCCTTTTAACTCTCCTTATCGATTCAACCAAGAGAACCAAGTAACTAATTATTAGTCTCACCAAAATCCTCCTCACCTCCCAGAAAGCGTCAGAAACCAGCCCATCCAGCAGGTTGAGTAGTTGACTGACTCTCGGCAATCTTGGACTTGCAATGCCCTGAATATTATTTTGTTCGCCACTAGAACTCAATCTCTGGGAGCTGGCTGCGGGGTTAGCAGCAAAATAGTCGGTTTCCACGACACAGGATTAGGAGTATTCCATCCATCACTCTCCCTCTGTCAAAGATTGAATGTGCATGAAGTGTGACAATACTGGGATGTCCTGTCCTATAAGTGATTTCATCACAGAGATCTCCTTCATCACAAGTTCAAGTGATTCCTCATCATTGCATACCATGTGCTTCAAAGCATCCTGCTTTGATGGGTCTACAGCATCCCGAGCAAGGTAAACACATGAGAACACTCCCTCAGCAAAGGCTTTTTGGACATGAATTTTAAGATTGCCAACATCAATGGAGCGACCTTCAAGCCCTGTAGGTTCTTTTTGCATGAATGGCTTGAACTTCCACATGGTTATTGCAGTGAAGACAGCTGGAACACTGCACACACCGTAACAAATATTACTCAAAAAATGTTGAATTGAGTACAAACCCAACTGGATTAAGAACCATTGATGGCAATAAGAACATTACACATTAAACCCATATAAAAATAGCATTTCAAAGGTCAAGCAAAAATGGATAACAGACGGAAAGCAGGATATTATCTTAATATAGCAAGTTCTGAAAAACGTAACAGAACAAGATCACTGAAACAAGACACTCAATTCTAGTCTTTATCTTTCCTCCAGATACATAAAACCTAAATTTAATCATTTATTTTATATCTGGTAACAAAGAAATTTAGAGACAAAAATTAATTAGAAGTCATCCGAATACAATCACCGAGCAATGTATCAGCAGCTACAAATTCAAGATCTCAATCAGATGAAATCATAGCGTTAAACCCACACAATCCAACCATTGAACTAACAATCAAGATCTTAAGCTCTAATTCGAAAAAAAAAGCAATTCAACTCCCCATTATTTATTTTCTTTTCCTACTTTTCATTTCCTCCGCAGCAAACATACCCAACCACACGATAAAACAAGCAGTCGAGCTCAACAGATCGATAAAAATGAACAATCACACTAAAAAAATAGTAACTTTACCAGTGATGATACGATCGGATTAATAGGCGTATAAAAGAAGGTAGCGAGAATCTAAAGAGATGTAAATGAAGCCGTCTGTCCAGATTTTGATAAATACGCACCAATAGAAGAACATCAGTGAATAGATATATATAGAGAGAGGAGGTTTTGGATGGAGAAACAAAGAAAAAGCCTGCAAACAAGAACAGAGTGTAGGATAATTATTATATTTGCTATAATTAATGTTATAAATAATAGGACAACCATTTTACCATACTCTCTTTTTATTATTATTATTTTAAAAATGAATATTGCATTTAAAAAATGAAGGAAAAAAATTCCTATCATACTAAAATTGGGAGAGTGGGATTGATTGAAGTATCAAGGATTTAAATGAAATGTAAAGTCATGCTTTTATCAGATGACAAAATTATGTTCGGTCCATATCATTGAATTTGTTCAATTCATATTAAATCAATTTTGGACATTTGAAATTCAGGTTCAAACATAAAAGTCTTGTTCGGTTTAAAACCAAGTCAATGTCTAAACACAAAAAATTTATCCAATTTAAATCTGGATCCAAATTTAAGATATATAATTGATGTGCTTTCTCATTATTCAAACCTTATAGAGATTGATTGATGGCATATGATGATTGTACGAGATAAGCTGATTTGAAACTTCAGATTATTTGATGTATTATTAACTTATTATAATTTTCTTTTATTCTTAACTTGGATGTGTGTAATTATTAACTTGTTTTGTATTTATAATTATATGATTATTTGTTTTGTATTTTACTTTATTTTAAGTTCTATATATTGTTTTTAATTAATTGTAATTTTATTTTAAAAAGGGAAAAAATGTTAAACGCTGCGTTTCTTACCCCATAATACCCTAGTTACAGTCTCTCGAGCTTCTGAACTTTATTCGCGGTCACTCTTCGATGGAGCAACAACAGCAGGAACCCAAAGAAGAAGACGAACGAATACAAAAATTCGTTCGAAAATGCGAAGAGTGCAAAGAGAACCCATCAAAGTACACATGCCCCGGATGCTCTTTCCGCTCCTGTGGCCTCCCTTGCGTAAAAGCCCACAAGCAACGCACTGGATGCAGTGGCAACCGCAACCAGACCCAATTTGTTCCTCTCTCTGAGTTTGACGATAATCTTATCCGCTCTGGTAACTGTTCCTCTCTATCTCTGTCTTTGATTAGTCGTTTGTTAATTTGAGGTTGAATGGGATGGTCCTTTTCATCTTATATTGTAGTTTGATGAGTGAGTTTGCTCTATGTAATTCTATGTTCCACGTTTTGTTATACTTTTCTTTTTTCTCTGTTGTGAAGTTCGTGAATTTAATGTCTTTCATGGTAATTTTAACTCCCACTTTTGGTTGTGTTTGGTACTTAATTCTTGATAGATTCTGATTCGCTTGAGGAAGAATTTCAATACCCTTTTTGCTGTTTTATTGGATTCTTTTTGGATGAGTAGTAGCCACACAAGGAATTGTGGCCCTGCTTTTTCCTTATTTTTTTGAAGTGAAGAACTTAGTTGATATTGAATTGTAGGTATTCTCATCTTGCATTTCAAGCATGTTCTGAAATATGGTTTGTCATTTGCTTCTACATCTTTTCCACTCTTAGTTGAGAAATTCTCTGTTAGCGTTTGTTGTTGTTTAGTCGATGAAGTTTCTTGCTTTTTAATTCATCTACCTGTTTTGAATGTGATTAGATTATAATTTGTTGGAGGAAGTGAAGAGGGTTGCTGAATCTGCTCAAAGAACTAGAATCAAATTGCGTGCTTATCCTCACTATAACCTGCCATATTATCTTCGAAGCCTCCGAAGTGCTGCTGCAAGTCGAAGAACAAAGCTCCTACTTCTCCCTGGTGGAATGTCAAAGAGGGAGAAGAATCAATCTCGCTATGAGCAAAGGTTTTTTTATTTTAAAAATCCTTTACTGGAATTTGGATGAGATTATTATCATTTGATGGATTTTGATTTTCAAATATTCCAATTTTTAATATTTATACTCTGTCTATCTTTCAAGTCATAAACTTGCTCTGTTGAGCTTTTTTTCAATCATAGATGAATAACGTATTTGTACAGCAGTGCTAGTCAAATTAATATCTGGAGACAGACCTGATAAAAATTCCTGTTTCCTCGTGCTTGCTTTATTTTATTCCTGGTTGTTTACTGACATATTTCATTCTATTGTTTACTTAGAAATTAATTATTTTTTTAATCATACAACTCTATGCATCATATAGTTTTCTAATATAGATTGTTGCCTTTAAATGTTGATTTGGTTAGTGAAGAAAGGCTGTCGCTTGACTATTGTGTGATGGCAGCATTTGGAATTGTGATTTTATAGCTACTGCTGCAGTGCTGCTTAATTATGCATTATGTGCTCAATCTATTACTTTGTGCTGCCAATGGGTATTTGGGTTCCTGTAAGCTGTTGATATGGAGTTGTGAGTTTGATTACTTTGAACATGCATTCATTTGTCTTTTAAAGAGTTTGTTTCCTATTACTTTTGCAGGAAGAAATTTATCTCTTGGACAATTGAGTGGCGGTTTAACTCTACAGATGTTATTTTACTAGACCATGGGTACGTATGCTACTGCCTGTAGTAGAAATTGTTCATGTAATGGATTCTCACTATTGCTCATATGGATTCGTGTGGTTAATGCCAAAATTGTTTGGCAAAGGATTCTATGATGGTTGAGATGGGTTGTTTCATTGAACATTTCCACGTCCTTTGCATCCTATGCCATGCTTTGAAGTGTTAACAAAGCAAGAATTTCATTAAAGAAGTGACAAATTTGTGCATCGTTTTGGTTTATTTTCCATTCATTATTTGAATTGCTAATCCATTATATCTTTAATGGGAAAAAAATTATAGAAAAATCCCCAAAACTCTCTATTTCATTAAGCCTATTCTTTAGCTGAGCATTACTGCAACTTATTGTTATGGAACTTGGCCTCATCAATAACTGATAATTTTCTTTTTGCAGAGTGCATGAAGATGAGACTCTTGCTTCTGTCATTGAGAAGCACCTGAAAGCTGGCCCTTGGAATCATCAGCTTAAGCAGTTTTGCAATGAGCCTCTGGACTCTCTCAAGTTTTTTATCCGTAAATATCCCAAGGTGTGTTGCTCTCTAATTTGATTATTCTTCATTTTCCTGGACTTTTGATAGTTGCAAATAGGTTTTTTCGGATGGCTCAAAGTGCTTTGAGCCAAGTTCAGACCTAAATGAGTTGCATACCTTTAAAAAAGATCAAACTTGTCTGTTGTGCAAACCTTGTTATTTGTTAATACGTATTAGCTTATTTTACTAGTTACACGTTAAGCCTGAGTGTCTTTCCCAGCTTAGTCAGTTATTTTATTTTACCATTTTTGGTTAGGGTTGAGGTGTAAGCAACCAACCCCTCTTTTTTCGCTCTCTTTTTTGGTTTGTTTATGTTCAAAGTACGTTTTTAACTTTTCATTATCTCAATGTAACCTGTTGGTGCTGTTTTCCTCCATCTTTGGAGTGCTCCTCCGTGCTCATTTCTCTGCACCTCTTTAGAATTGCCTCTCTATCTGTTTCTTACCTTTCTAAATTCTAAGCATCTGTATTTCTATATCATTCCCAGCTGTGGTATTGTGGTAGAAATATCTAACCTTTATGTCCCTCTTTTTCTGCCCTTTTTGCCATTTCAGGGCCCCAGGTCACCTTATCGGGAGTTGGATGTGAAGGCACCACTAAGGCAACTATTGGCAAATGTGGTTATCCTGGAGTACCCTGTTATTCATGTTTTTCTTCCTTCCCACAGTTTCGACTTTGAAGTTGTCAAAGATTGCCATCCCTTCACCTATAATCCAGTGCTCAAGGATTCTGCCACCAATGGTCCCCCGAGTCCTAAAGGTGTTCTCTTCAGGGAGGAGGAAATAGAAGTTGAGGACAGCTCTTTGGATCCTAGAGCTGTTGATTTTATGAACTATGCTAATTCAAGTGATGTGCATAGATTCTCAAAACGAAACAAATCAGAGCAAACACTAAATAATTCATCGGGTAGGACTTTGTACACACAAGCAGCGGAAGCCAGCATTTCACCTTCCAAGTCCGAGAGTGGAGGAGTAGGAATTTTTGAAGACATGGAGTTTGATTTTGATCAAGGACTGATAGATGCATACTCTGATCTGATGGCAGAAATTAACCCCGACGACTATCTTAATTTTGAAGGCGAATTTGAGAAAGACGCAAAATTAGAGGAACTAAGAGATCTTCTAGATACCAATGGAGTTCACTCAGTGGAGGAGGAATTAGAGGAAGGGGAGATTGCTGAATGATTGGTTGTTTTGACATTATCTCATGGCTTGAAAACAGTTTTTAGCAGCCAATTTTGCACATTGGTTCGGAGCTGGAACTGCTATGACAGGCAAGGAACGGAGGACGGAGTTCAAACTCCATTGTTAATGGAGCAAAATAATCAACTTGACTACCATGACTGGTTGAGAGGATCAGCTGGCCATGTTTGTTCAACTGTACTTTAAGAAATTATTTTGAAGCCTCTGAAATCGGGTTACGTATCGGTATCAAACTCATTCAGTTTTGCTCTCTGTCTGTACTGCCTATAATGAATCATATTCATCTGTTTTTCTGTACCAAAGTCTGATTATAGTGCAAGCCTGCATTGATTTATCTGTTCTTGCTTAACAAATAACAAATTTGCTTTCAGTACAGGATTGAGGCCCTTTTTATCAACAATTTACATACCCCATTGCTTCCTGGACTGGGCTGATCAGCTTATTGTGGACAGGGAGGGGTTTGTCTGGCCCAACAAGGCCCAAGATGAAGTTGAGGCGAGACGCTTTACCTAACAACTATGGTCATGGGTTTGCCGAGCACATCTTTCCTCAAGTTTGCAGTGGCATCTTATTTCAGTTGGCGGTTTGTTATATATCACCGCATTACAATGAGTTTGAAGCTGAAACTGCAGGGAATTTCTTTTATTCGTAACGTAACACAACGCGGTTGACTATTTTTTTACATGAAAACATAATTTTTTTTTTTCAATTTTGCCCTAAACGAATTTTATTATTCTATCTATATTTTTTATAAAAATAAAATCATCAAAAATTAAGTAATATCAATGAAAAATATTCAATTTTATCCTCACCTCACCACAATATTTTCAGGGACGCGTCAAATATTGTTTGTCACCTCAACTCACATCACTTAACCACAAGCTTCGGAATTCGCCTCTCCTAACCGGTCATAAGAGGTTAAAACCCAACACAATTTGACACAATCCCAATAATTAAGGAAAGGGAAAAGGACAATAATTTTATATTTTGTATTAATTTAAGTATATTTTACTACTAGTTATTAATAACCGTTCAATTAAAGAAGAAATATGGGAAAGTCACAAGGGAATCGACACCATCATTAATGTGTGGGACTTCCCACGATCGCTTTGTTATGGGATTGTGACTTGTGGGGTTCAATTGTCATTAAAATGTCACTTCTTTGAAAGGTCCACACCATTACTTATTAATTGGTCACATGGATATTTCGTTTGAGAAGAAAATTGTTGATATAAAAAAATATTCGGTTAATTGATGACAATTAATTTTAAATTCTTGTTAATCCTCAATTGATTAATACAATACAATGCCTATATCCTTAATGAGTCATAACATTTTGTATGGTTTTTGTCTTAATTATTAATGAACCCACATTGGGTAAATTTCTTTTTCTTCCTTTTTTTTTTTTTTTCCTTTCTTTCTTTCTCTTAAGCTTCTTTTTCTTCCTTTTTTTGCTCTGTTTTCTATAAGGTGCGATGCCAAGGGTGAGAGTCCCAACAATAATTGCCTTTAACTTCAAAAAGTAAAATTATAGTGATCATGACATTTTCTAAAGAAACTAAGGACCATTCCTTTTAGCATGAGAAATTATTGTTAGGAACCCTACATCGAAAAATTGTGAGGATCCAATAAATTGGCAAGGATAAATCCTTCCCCATTCTATCATCAAGACACTTTTTTGATCTAACTATCATTAAGTGGCACAACCTAAATAATAACAAAGTCGTGCACCTGATGTATCTACGAAAACTGATAAAAGTACTACATTGAAAGATGTGGGAAACTCTTCCTTATTTATAAGAATAAACTCAGTTCCTTACATACTAACAAGGTCTTTTCCTAATCCAAGTTAGTTGGGCTTTGACACATGGGGTTCGGCCTTTAGTAGCTAAGCTAGGGATGGACAAAGCCGTGCGGGTCTGATGTATTCTCGGGAACTGGATAATCCAAAACGGATAATATCATTGATTTGTATGGGGGCGTAGATTTATAACAATTATTGGTGTGAGTGGATTGAGATTTATGACAATTATTATCACCAAATTATGGTCACATGTTACACGCCTCAATAGTCGCTTGTTGTATTTTTGTGGAGGTGTGTTGATGAACTTGACTTGTGAATGACCCCACATTGTTAATCAATCTTTTAATGATAACTAGTCCAATCATTCTCAAGCCCAAGGGGTTAGAGACTTAGAGTGGCTTATGTGATAAAAACACATTATTACCAACTTATGTTTGAAAGATCTATTATTAATATTGTATCCTACAAATTCAACATCTCACAATTATTTTAAGTTTAATTGTTTTTAAATTTTCAAATTCGAAATCTTGGGATCAGTATGAATATAAATAAGAAGTGAAAATTTTGAGCAAAAAGTCTGATTTGCCCAATTATATTGTGACTTATGTTGAAATTCTCAACCCAAACACATTGAATGTATTGTCCGTTTTGGATCACAGGGTCGCACGAATTTATTTTTCATAGGTCAATTGTCAATGATTCTTGGGATTAGAAAACAAGTTTTCAATGTGAGAGGAGTTGAGTATTGCTTATAAAACACTCAGCTTGGGATTCTGACAGACCGATATAGAATTTTAGTCTTGACACTCCCCCTTACTTGTGGGTTGAGTTATGTCAGACTCAACAACTGGATAAGTAGAGGTTCATATGACTGGATCGAGATTTTGCTTTGATACCATGTTGAAATTCCCAATCTAAACACGTTGAAGATATTATACGCTTTGGGCTTATAAGATAAAACACCAACAGTTTATCTTTTCAAACATAAGCTAATGTGTTTTTAGCTCATTAGGTGAAAAAATTGTATTTTTTTTTTTCTTGAAAAAGGTCAATGACCTGATAATATTTTTGAATCCAAAGAGTGATACAAAATATGAGGCCATAGGCACTCGCGTCACCTATAATGGGGGAATATAGTCCATAAAGATGGACACTAAATAAACAAAATCTTGAATAGGAAGATAAATATGTATTCTCGAAAATATTGTTGCAGTTGACATTCAATGCAACACATAAGCATGTTAATTGACTAAAAATTTCAAATTTTGTCCGAATAACCGGTTTGAAATAAATTCAAACCTTCGATTATTAAGTTGTAACGTTTGAACTTCCAATGACTAAATTGAAACTTGGTTGATCTTTTGGTGATGAAAAATATACTTAACCCGAGATATATAATTTATACAGAGTGTATGCACCATCCAAAATTGTAATGACTTTGTGTGTGTGGAGGGTTGGTATCCTTGAACTTACTCTCATTTCACTTTAAAGCGATTAATTGTGTGTCGGAGAGAGTGCAAGTGTTTCCCTCTCTCCGCTTTCCTTAAAGGGTGTCCACGATCAGTTTCGGTCGAAATTTTTTTTTTCCAGTTTTTTGACATAAATTTCATTGACCGGTTAATCAGTTATTGTTGGTTTGATCGATTTCTTCGACTTCTCGATTGGTCCTCACTAACATATATTTGATAATAATCAACCAATTTTTTTGGACAACCCTACTTCTCGTTTCTTAAAAGTGATGTGGATACTTTCTTTTTCTTTCACAGCCAATCCCGTCCGGAAGACCACTGCCATATATTATAGCAATAATAAAGACATGCAACAACCAATAATGCAACAATGTCATGTCAGATTACACATCCATATCAGATCATCAGAAGCTATGAGAGTAAAAATGGGTAGCCACATATATTATCTATATAGGTCCACTCCAGACAGTGTGCATCAATGTCATGTCTCTTTCTGACAGATTATATATGTACGGGTGATTGCTTTCAGAGACTCAATTATTTGTGCCGAATCATCGTGATCAACGGTTCAATTTTTTACTATATATATGGAGATGACTTTACCCTTAATTTTGTAGCAAAGAGTAGTAGAATCACTAATAATTCTCAATGGCAACTCACTACTGGTCTTATCTCCTCTATTGCCTAGTCCTGCTGTCTGGATCCTTGGTCACCTCTAATGGTGCTAAACCAAGCCATTACTCAATGCCCTTCAACCGGAGCAGTTTTCCGGCCGGTTTCGTATTTGGTGCCGGTATTGCCGCTCACCAGGTATGTCGTCATATACACATACAAACACTATCAAGACTGTAATCACATATCGGTCTGACATTAGCATAATCCAGTAGAATGACTTATAAATAAAGTCCAGACCCTCACCTCACACATTAGCATTGTGTTTTCTAGGCTTATAAATTATTGACGACGGCTCATGAAAACCAAAGTTTTATGGATCCGATATATTTACAGAGAACCGATAAACCTAAAGAGTACAATATTTGTTGGTGTGTTTGGGCTAAGAATTTCAACAAACACACATGTATGTTATTGAATTTTCTAATTTTTGAATTCTATGGGTTTCAGTCTGAAGGAGCTGCAAATATAGATGGAAGGGGGCAAAGTATTTGGGATACCTTCACCAAGAACCACCCAGGTCAGAAATTGATTCATACATTCATGTAATTGTTACTTAATTAGTCTTTTATTTCTTTTATTTATGTAATGTGAAAAAAATTATTGTTCATGGTGGCTTTAAATTGGCAGAGAAAATATGGGATCATAGCACAGCCAATATAGCTGATGACTTCTATCACCATTACAAGGTAAATATATAAATCAATGACATTAATTAATTAATTATTCACTTAAATGGTTGGGATTAACAAAATAATACTAATGTTCCAGGAAGACATACAATTGATGAAAAAAATTGGGCTTGATTCCTTCAGATTTTCAATCTCCTGGTCAAGAGTATTGCCTAGTAATTTACATCTCAACTCTTCCATTATATCTTAATTACTACATGATTTATTACATATATAGTTTTGACATGTTTAACTTTGATTTCAGAGGGAAAAATCAGTGGGGGAGTGAATCCATTGGGTGTCAAATTCTACAACAATCTTATTGATGAGCTCCTATCCAATGGTACTTTCAAACTTTCTTTTAGTTATGCTTGGCATGAGTATTTGTAGGCACAGGAGATAAGAGGGCCGGGTTCGAGATAGTTAGGAAGTTCTCAAGATGATTCTAGTAGGAATCGAACTCAACACTTCCCGAGTCCATATGGTTTTGGTCCCAGACAGATTCATCAATTATACTATCACCCAAGTGGTTGCCTGTGAAAACTCATGCAAGCATAGCCTTATCTTGATGCCAATTAATTTTGATCAAATATTACAGGACTAGTGCCCTTTGTGACAATATTCCACTGGGATCTTCCACAAGCACTTGAAGATGAATATGGTGGATTCTTAAGTTCTAAGATTGTGTAAGTCATACATTAAATATTGTAGGAATGTTTGATTATATACACAATTGTGTACTAAATATTTGGTTGAATGTGTACTAAATATTTGGTTGAAATGTATAGGAATGACTTCCAGGATTACGCGGACTTCTGCTTCAAAACATTTGGTGATAGAGTCAAGCACTGGGTAACCCTAAATGAACCTTATTCATACAGCAACAATGGCTACAACACCGGCACATTCGCCCCTGGCCGATGCTCGAATTACATTGGAAACTGCACTTCCGGCAACTCGGCCACCGAGCCCTACATTGTTGCTCATAATCTGCTTCTATCTCATGGCATTGCTGTCAAATTGTACAAACAAAAATACCAGGCTTATCAAAAGGGACAAATTGGGATCACAATTGTAACAAATTGGTTTGTACCCCAAAATGAGAAATCAGCTGCTGACCATAGAGCTGCCTACAGAGTTCTTGATTTTCTCTTTGGATGGTAATTAATTCCTTCTTAATTTAGGCCATAATTAATTTTGATCAATCTAATCTATACATGTAATTAGTAGGAATATTAATGGTGATTAATTTTGTTTAGGTTTGCTGATCCGGTCATTCACGGGGATTATCCGAAGGTTATGAGAGAAATAGTAGCAGAGAGATTGCCTAAATTCACCAAGTCTGAATCTGAAATGCTTAAAGGGTCATTGGATTTTCTTGGAGTGAATTATTATACAACAAATTATGCAGCACATACTTTAACCTACCCTCGTGTTAACCTAAGTTACTCCACTGATAATCATGCTGCTCTTTCAAGTAAGCTTAATTATTAATTATAAGATATTATTTTTTTTATAATAAATATATTTACAGAAGATAATTTTTTTTATTATTTTTGTTTTGCCACAGCTTATAGAAATGGAAAACCCATCGGTACACCGGTAATTAATAATTAATTTTGTTTTATTTTTTTAATTTAATTTTACTATATTTTTTAGTTTAACAATGAATAATAATTGTGTTAAAATGGGGGGTTTATGACATTCACAGACACCATTGAATTGGCTTTTCATCTACCCAAAGGGGATCAGAGCTCTGATGCTTTATATAAAGAACAAGTACAACAATCCACCAGTCTATGTTACTGAGAATGGTGACATTCTTTTTTATCTTAATTAATTTTTTCTATTAATTTTAATTAATTTTTTTTATTTTTTGTATATTAATTTAATCCCATGTGTTGGTGTGCAGGATATGCTGACTCAGTGAATACATCAAAGCCAATTAAAGAAATTGTTAAGGATGGTATGAGAATAAAATACTATCACAGGCATCTCTACTCTCTCTTACAATCCATCAAGTAAGTAGTAATAATTCATTCATTATTGAGTATTTAAAATACCCATTTTGAATTATGAATTATATATCTCTTATGCGGATACCCGCAAGTTATATTAATTTACGCACCTCAATCTCACCATTGATTTAGAACATGTGGGACCCAAAACAATGGTCCCCACTTGTCATTTCACTCATCTACACTCTCAAAAAGTGTGCGTAAGTTAATATAACTTACGGACGTTCGCATAAGAAAATTCATGTATATATATATATGTTTAATAATTTATTTGGTGTAATTTTGGGATGCAGGGAAGGAGCAAATGTGAAGGGATACTATGCTTGGTCATTGTTTGATGACTTTGAATGGGATGCTGGTTACACAGTTGGGTTTGGGATGATATATGTGGATTTCAAGAATAAGTTGACAAGATACATGAAATACTCTGCTTATTGGTTTAAAATGTTCCTACTCCACTGAATATTTATGTATCTTTGTCTAAATATGAGAATTCTCTAAGAAAGATATATATTCTTTTTTAGAGAATTTGTATGACGTCATTTTAAGAGAATAAATTGGTAAGTTTGTATGGTATCATTTATCCGAGAGAATTGGCAAGTTCATTGTTGGCTACCGAAAAAATGATCTCCCGGTCTTTTTCCACATCAACAGAAAAAAATAATTTTATTGATTTTATACTCTACGTTAATAAGTTGGTCGACCATAAAATCTCAAAGATCTTTTTCCACATCAATAGAAAAAAATAATTTTATTGATTTTATACTCCACGTTAATAAGTTGGTCAATCATAAAATCTAAAAAATCTGCTTGATTGAAACAAATTCAAAATTTAATTTATTAAATTATAATTTTTGAATATTCAATGATTAAATCATAAATATGACGAATTCAAAAACTATGGTTTAAACATGCTAATCCCCACAACCCACACGATGAGTACACAAACATTGGGCCATTAATTGGCTCCAGCCTATATACACTAGGCCCAGGCCCATCTTCTGATTCCAGAAAGGCAGAACTTCAACTTGGAGTTGGTGCCAAGTCAATAGTCCATGTATCACCCCAAACCCGATAACTCGGAGTATTTTAACAGGGTTATCAAATGGGGCCATGAACCTCTTAAAAATTATCGGTAAGGAAAACAAAAGATATCGCAAAGAAATATAACAAATGTTTAATTCTCTCGTTAGTCTTAGTTACTTGCAAGACAATTTTCAAACTTGTATAAATTAAGTGTATTGACAAATTCATTAAGATTAGTATATAATTTAGCAACAAACATGCATGAGGGGATTAATATAATTAATAAGCAAGCAAAATCCATTAAAATTTGGGGCAACCATTTATGGCGGCTATAGCCTTACAAGTATCAATTTTTCACAGATTGGGAGAATTTAAAGACAATGACTTGTTCTTCCACGCATATTAGAATTTATTAGTATAACCTTTTGTTCTCGTCTTCAATTAAATAAAAAAATAATTATAAAAAAAATAATTATTATTATTATTATTATAAAAATAATAATGATGATGATAGATGATGATGGAGAAATAAGAGTATTAACACAAGTTTTGCATATGACTTTGTGATCAATTTGATGTTAAATAATATTTATCCTCTCGATTCGGTGTATCTAATTGACAAACACACCCACACATATATATATAATATTGGATTTGGGTATACTATTCCAACACCTATATACATGTGATCTTGACTATTGTTTGTCCTTGATTTATTTATGTTGACTATATTAATTAGCAAACGACAGCACCACCAAACATGGAGGGCCCGTTTGATGGGGTCAGCGGGGCCGCTCCGACTATCAAAAATCAGTGGTGTCACTGGTTCGTAACGCTGGCAAAAAAGAAGCTCCACTAATGGACACATGGAGTACTTTTTGTTGCTGGACTGCTTTATTTTTTTCCTTTTGTTTTGTTTTATCAAATAATTTTAAATTTATTTAATACAAAAAATAATTTTAATAATAAATATAAAATAATTTTTCAATGAGCTAACATAATTTAAATGGTTCGTCAAACACCTCATAGTTTCTTTCACAGTTTTTATTACATCATTTTTTACTAGTTTCTGAGTTAACGTTGAGAATCACAACAACCGCTCTATCAAACGAAACCGGAATGTCCGAGCCTTCAGACAATGACGCTTTTATATATTTTCCTTTTGCAATTCTTCAATTCAACGTTCAAACACTCTAACCCAAAATCCGCACTCGATTATGCATATTATAACCTTACTTTATAGACTTTATGACATGTATATAAATATACAAACATGGGTTCGGAAACTAAACTAAGTTATGGCGATTCAATTAGGTTCCTTCCAAATATGGCTTGTCGCCATTACATTAAGCATGGTGGTTTGCACCACCGGAGCAAACGGGCTCAGCCGCAGTAGTTTTCCGCCAGGTTTCAGTTTTGGGACCGGAAACTCCGCTACATCGGTAAGTTTTTGCATGGTTAATCTCAATTATACATGTACAACAAACTAAGAGTCTTAAGAGTTAAGACATACATACATACATACATACATATGTATATGTATATTAATTGTTGTATATATTTTTTGTAATAATTAGTCGGACGGAGCAGCATATGAAGATGGAAAGGGACCAAGTATTTGTGATACTTTTGTTAGGAAATTCCCAGGTCTCTCTCACTCCTTTGCTCTATTTTCTGCCTCCAACAAAAAATGAAAAAAAGATGCTCATATATGCAAAAAGATAATAATACTATAAGTTTTTGTTTTAGGTTCGAATTATTGATTGGTATAGATCCATAATTAAGAGAATCACGAGTAACTCAAATGATACTTATGTGTGTGGTATCTTATAAAGATCTCGAGTTCGAGCCTCCCTCATCTCCTTTCCCGGTAATAAAAAAAATAAATCCATAATTAAGAATTAGCCAAGAAAATATGGCTATTAATTAACAAAAGTATTTGTATGGCTATTATTATTATACATTATTGTATGGTGGCTGGCAGAGAAAGTTATGGATCATAGCACAGGAGATGTAGCTGCTGATTTTTATCATCGCTACAAGGTACACCAATTTTGGTATTTAACAACATTTTTCTTTCATATACTTTAAATAAATAAAAACATATTAGTTTTATGATTGAGAAATTAAATGTTCTGGCAGGACGATGTACAATTATTGAAAGAAATTGGATTTGACTCCTTCAAATTCTCCATTTCATGGTCAAGAGTATTACCTAGTAAGACCATATTTAATTCTCGTAAACTTTTAATCATTAAAAGATATTTAAGGGTGCATGGTTTTTTCAGGGTCTTCTGATAGGTTGTGTGGAGTCTAATCATTGACAAGTTAGACCCGGGGACCAGAGGCGAAGCCCCACTTACTTCCTCAAAAAAATTTAAATATACCTATATATAAAATAAATTACAGAAAAAACCCATGAATTTTCAATTTAGACTCCTTTTTTTAAAAGAATTTGCTTAAAATTGTTCAAATAATAAGACATGTCACAATTATTATTTATTTTATTTCATAAAATTTTGATTTTTAGTGTATAATTAATAAATAACCAAAAAAAATAATTATGGGCAACGCCCCCATACCCCCCGCTTAGCTTTGCCCACTCAGACATAATATTCTATGTCCACCCATGACAACTCCCTCATATTATGTCATGGCTTCGCCCTTGTTGGGAAACAAGGGTCAACAGGTCCTCTGAATTTTTTTTATTTTCTTAAGATTGTAGATGGATAGTTTCGGTATTATAACATTTCTTTGTTGTTCTAAGGACTACTTACTCTATTTTGTTGTCTCTCTTCGTCAATCTTTCTGCTATTTGTTAATATTTAGGAAGGTCAATTCCTAACATCTTCAAATTCTCCATTACATTGCACAAAGTATTCACTTTTCTTCCTTTTTATTGTTTAAATCATCTTAGAGGGGAAGATAAGTGGAGGAGTGAACCCACTTGGAGTGAAATTCTACAACGACTTAATTGATGAGCTTCTAGCAAATGGTACAAAAAATTCTAATCTCTCTCTCTCTCTCTCTCATTACCCAATTTTGGCTTTAATTTTGCTTAATTTGAAATACATATATATATATATTTGAATACCATGGGCAGGAATAAAGCCATTTGTTATCTTACTATATTTTGACACCCCACAAGCACTTGAAGATGAATATGATGGACTCCTAAGCCCCAACATAGTGTAAGTAATCAACAAACCAACATTACATTAATTTGTATTATGTAATAAATCTTAATTTAATTTCATGAATATTGTGGTAACTACAGGAAAGATTTTGAGGATTACGCGGACTTTTGCTTCAAAACATTTGGTGATCGTGTCCAACGGTGGATTACCGTTCACGATCCAACCGGATTTAGTTACCACGGCTACTCCGATGGCACTTTTGCTCCCGGACGATGTTCTAGCTTTGTTTCCAACTGCCCTACTGGAAACTCGGCCACCGAACCCTACATTGCTGCCCACCATCTCCTTCTTTCTCATGCCGCCGCCGTGAAATTGTACAGGCAAAAATACCAGGTTAATTTAATTTCATAAGCTTTGTGGCAACATTTTGATTTTAATTAATTTTTAATTAGATTGATACAATTTTCAGGCTACACAAAAGGGGCAAATTGGAATCACAATTCTCTCTCACTGGTTTTTACCGAAAAATAATACATTATCGGACATTGAAGCTGTCTCTAGAGGTCTAGACTACTTTTTTGGATGGTAAGTACATATATATATATATATATATATATATATATATATTGTATAACATTAATTCACATATATATTATAGTAAAATGTAATTAATTAACGTGGTGTAACAAAATTTGGTGTAGGTTTGGGCATCCAGTTGTTTATGGTGATTATCCCAAAAGTATAAAATCAATAGTAGGAAATCGACTGCCAAAATTTACAGAAGCTGAATCAAAGTTGCTTAAAGGATCATTTGATTTTCTTGGTCTCAATTACTTCACAACTAATTACTTGCAATATGTTCCTTTGAACACTGTCAACACCAGTTTCAATTCAGACAGACAATTCGCCTTCAGCTGTATGTTTTATTTTCCTTAATTCATCACTAATTAATTGTTAATATATATATATATATAAGAATTCTCACATGCACAAGAATTATACGCATCAATTTTACGCATTTGAAATTCAATGGTTGTAATAAATCACAACAAAAGTGGGGACTACACATTTACTGTGGGATCCGCTGCATCTATGATTGAAAAACGAGTACGTAAAGTTAGTGCGAATGTGAGAAGTGCTTTATATATGTTTATATATATAGTTTGTGTTCATGGTTATGATTAATTAATATTGTTCATGTTGGTGTTGTGACAGTTGACAAAAATGGAGTTCCTATTGGTACACCAGTAAGCTCTCCCTCTTTCTCTCTAATTATAAATAAAAATAATACTTAATTAGTCTAATATGAATTAATTATACTTAATTTTTAATTTATTTTGCAGACTTCTATGATCTGGCTGTACAACTATCCAAAGGGGTTCCTGAACCTTCTGCTCTATATAAAGAAAAATTACAAAAATCCTCCAATTTACATCTCTGAGAATGGTAAATTAATTAATTAAACAGTATTGTTGTCATGCTTAATTTCCTAAATCAAAATCATAAAAATATAATAATATTGTTGTGCAGGAATGGGAGATAGTGGTTCATGGCCAATTCAACAAGCTCTCAATGATACTTTGAGAATAACATATCACCATGACCATCTATCATACCTTCTAAAAGCAATTAAGTAAGTAATTAGTATTACCCACAAACTAATTTTGATTTTTAATTTTTCTCAATTAATAATTAATTAATTAATTTTTTCTTGTTTGTGTTGACAGGAATGGTGTGAATGTGAGAGGTTACCATACATGGTCCTTTTTGGATGATTTTGCATATGAAGCTGGTTATACAATTCGTACTGGACTCACTTTTGTTGATCGCAAGAATAATTTAAAAAGATACCCAAAAGAGTCTGCTTATTGGTTTACCAACTTCCTTCATAAATAATTAATACCCGAGCGGCTCGAGCCACTAGTTGAAGTGGTAAAGATGGTGTGTAATTGTGTATCACTTTTGTTGATCGCGAGAATAACTTGAAAAGATACCCAAAAGACTTTGCTTATTGGGGTTAGTAACTTCCTTCATAAATAGACTTCAAAATCTACAGATTGAGTAGAAGATGTAATAAGGGGATGATGATCTTTTGGCCTGCTATGCTAATACTACGTCGTATTATTGTTTGTTTAAAATAATAACACTGACTCTGAGTATATTTTCACTCCGAAATTAATGTATTTATCAGGAAAGAGAAAATAGAGGGTTTTTAACGCAATTATGGGCCTAAGAGGCTGGTCGAGAATTGGGCCTGTTTAGCAAACCAAACCATTGTGGTCCAGGGTGTCCAGCATGTGTTGAGGTCCAATACTGTTGAGCAAAGTAGAAATGGAAGAGCCCAACAAGTAGCCAATCAAGTGAATCCCAATTAAAAAAAAAAGGAAAATTAAAGATTAGTCCCTTCTAGAAGAGTTTTGTTCCAAGAAGGACACTCTTAAAAGTATATTTCATAAAGTTCATGTAATTTGAACAATATTCCAAGAAAGACAAAAAATTAAAATATATGGTTTTATTGTCTAAAATACCCTCATCTTTATCCTCAAACATGGCACATGCCTCCTGTACATGATTCATCTATGAGCTTCGTCGGAAGCTTCATCTCTGCCCCTCATGCATTATTCGAGAGTTCTATGCCATTTTTTAGTGATTTTTCATCCTGATTTTTGTTGTATTCGAATTAGATCTACTCATACTCACCACAGGACCTATAGATCTTGTTGTTTTCCTTCGATTTGTCATCACATCATTATTTTTGATATTTTCTGTGATGATTTTAGTGGTTTTTGGGGATCTGTAAACTGCAGATGATATGTTATCTGTTTCGGTTAATTTGATATCTGTCATAATGTTATCTTTCTTGTTAAAATGTTATCTGTCTTTAATGAAATGTTATATGTTTGAAGTTTCGAAACAGATAACATATCAGAACAGATCCGAAACAGATATTATATCTACAGATTCAGATCTGATTTCAGAAGAAAAAAAAAAGAGTTCAAAAAAGCAATAAAACCTCATAGGTGATGCGCCTTGGTCCGAGGAGTTGATTGGGGGCGTTGCTAGTCTTCGACGTTGGTCATATTGGCCGAATCTAACTATTTTTCAAACGGTGGATGTGATTTCACGAAGCTTTTTTGACTACTCAAGTGATAATCGACTGTGGGTGATGGCTGAGCTTTGATCGGGCTAACCTAGAGCTTCATTTCGGTAGTTGGCTCTTCGAAAACGATGGACGGACGGCCAACTTTCGATATGGTGGAGCAAGGAAGGAGGAAGAAGAAGAAGAAAGAAGGAACAAGAAGGAGGGAGGGTATTTTTGTAAGTTTGTAGGTTTTGTCATTTTTTCTAAAGTTCTTTTTAGGTTGTTCTTGTTTGAATACAACTTTTGATTTTTGTCTTTATGGGTAAAAACCCCTCCAAAAAAAAAAAAAGGAGGTGTGAAGCCCCATTAAGGATCAGAGACCCTGGTCCATAGCTGGTTAAGAATTGGGCCAGTACTTCTGCAATACAACCCAAAGTAATCAAATTCACTATCAGGCCCGAACCAACTTCAATGCAGTCCAGTCTGTAGTGTGGAGGCCCAATACTGCTGAGTGAGCCCAACACCAAATATAATCGATTCGATAATTGACAATGGTCTACCTGTCGAGTCAAGGGCCGGGCCCACTAGGGTCGCATCCCCATCCCAAACTCAAAGGACCGGTTCAGCAATTAACTTCACGAAAGTCATCTAATTTATCCCGAACAAAACGCAAAGGGAGCTGACAACCTGGCTCTTTGGGCCCATATCTCTTTCACCTATGTTGGGCCTACTAGTGGGCCTAGGAAAGTCAAGTCTCTGAGCCCCCCCATTGGCCATTAACAAGGTAAAAAGACAAAGTAGTAGTGTCAGATTGCATGCTTGGATTTCAACAAAATGTGCATGTCTTGAACACAACCAACACAAAGTGATTGTTGATGATCCCACTCCCCAGGAAGGAAGAAGAACAAATAACATGCATTGGATGCTTCATTCAGGCAGAGACCATAACAGGGCCTGTCACAGTACATATGCACATGGAGAAACTAGAAAGAGAGACAACACCCATATGAGAAAAACATACTGTCAGTCTTCTTCTCTATTATATATGCAATCACTGTTTTATTCATGTGTGTATATATATATATATTAGTATTCAACATATCTATATGCTAATCTTATCCACTTGTTCATGCATTCTTAGTCAAACTGTCAGATCTTATTATCATCTACACATGCCAAGGATATATATATATATGATGAACCAAAACCACTCTTCTAAGTTTATAATCATGATATGTATAATATTCTTGTGGTGATGTAAGACACTTTACTTCAATCATAAGTTGACATATATAGATAATTTCAGTTATTAACCATCAATAACGCGTTTTTCTGCAAAAAAATATTCCGTAGTAACTTCACAGTTAAATGTGTTTTTGCGAGAGCACTATTGGGATGGGTGACCTCGCACGATGTATCCACGAGAACCGAATAACCCAAAGCGGGCAACATTGTTGATGTGTATTGGGCTGGAAATTTTAATACCATCCTCCATTATATTAGATACACATAAGTGGCTAATGATTAATACTTAACTTAGATTTACTACATCATTTCATCTATCATGATTAATTTCTAGATAGATATATAGTGAGAAAGCTTGCTTTATCTCCACAAATATAATGATGACAATGCACAACAAAGACTAGCTTGTTTTATGCTCTAACATCAATCAATTATTACACACCTTATTCAAACCCAATATCATATATATGGTATATATCTTGATTCTTGAATGAAAAGTCACAATCGGACCTCAAAAAATTTAAAACAGAATGCTTTATGTAGTACTAGTATAGTTGGTGGTGGGTCATGCGAGAAAGAAAGAAATTAAGGAAATGTCAATTTTTAGGAATTCCATTAAAAAAAATCTAATTTGTAGGTATTTATGTTTAGACACATTTATATGTAAATTACATGATATATATATATATTATCAAGCATGACCCAGATGTTGATGCGATCACAAATAATGCAAGAGATACATCATCTTCTTTTCTTTTCTTTTTTATATATTCGAGGGAATCCCAACTCAGCGTGTCACTTTGTGATAGTTGGGTCAGATCCAAACCTCTGACCTGACTAATCTATCATTTTCATAATAGCCCTGTGAGAATATACCTTGAGGGAGCACCTAGTGGGAATAAAACTTGTGACCTCTATCTTTGATAGAGTTGTTGAAAACATTGAAAGAGCTACCCAAACAAGGAATTGAAAGATGGAATTCCTTGAATTTGAGTGGACACAAGTTAATGCACATGGGATTGATTAGACAATACTCACATGACACAAACATGGGCCTTTTTGATCTATTGCTTCCTCAATTCTGGACAAAACTTTATTGTCTTTTTCATATCTCCTTATCAAATTCAACTGGTTAAAACTTAAATTTGTGCCTCAAAGGGTATTGCACTTGTTACTTACTATATATACATGGCTCTTCACTTTTTTTGTTCAACACAACTACACAAGGCAACTATATATATATATATATATATATATATGACCAATAGCAAATGTTAGGAAATGTGGTTAATTAGGCGTACAGTCTAATTAGTGTACCATGATCTAGTATTGAATGGGTTATCAGTTATACATTAGTGTGTAAAAGAATATTATTGGTGTTGGTGGGGGCATGTGTATGCAAAAGTGTTGAACAAGTCACAAGTGATGACCCACTTGCATGTTCATGGGGCTCAAGTTATCGCCACAAACTATCTCATCATTGCCATTACTCAATACAAAACCCAGCTCTCAAATCTATGTATACATGCAATAAATTGTGGTTTCAATTCTTGTCCAACAAATGCGATACAATACTTTCAATAAGGTTAAGGTTTTAGGGTTTATACAATTACCACTTGAAATTAGTGTAACTGGTTATCTCTCCGGATTTCTGGTGTAAAGAATCTCTCTTGAGGTCGGAAGTTCGATTCTAAGTTGATATAGCTATTTCCAAGTGATTTGTACTGGGCCTCTGCCGAACTAACCTGTCGGGTAGATTTACATGTGTCTAGCACAGGTCGAGTTTGGACTTAGTAGACTATCCAGAGGTACATGCCTATTGAGAGTTGTTTTGGATGACTTAAAAAAGGTTTAGGGTTTATACAGTCACACATACGTATCTCTCAAATTAGCCTTCAACCAAAGTGATAAACTTAAATAATAATTAATTAAAAACCTCTTGCAATTATATACTTAATATGATGCCAAAAATAAAACACATTATAACTTGTATATTATTTGGTTATATAGATAGCACTAAGTCTTTGGTTTGACAAGAAGCAGGTCAAGTACTAGTGGCTAAGAGATGGCCAACTAATAGTTTCACCTAAGAAATCATCATATCATATATATAATCATGGAGTTGTTAAGATGGGTTTGTTAGTGATGATATCATTACCAATTACATCTTAATCAAACAACCAACCCACAAAAATATGATTGTAGTTAATTTAATTAGGTGTAATAGTACCATCTTCCATTTCAAAAATCATTATCATACATTATAAAATTGGAAATTCAACTCAAAGAAGTGTTCATACTTCATACTGTGCATTAGGTTTAATGATGACGGGAACTCTGCAATTTTCTATAGTTTACAATTTTCATCCAATGGTGCAGAAAACACAAAAATGTAATGTGATGTGTCACACTTTCCAAATCATTTATTGAGAACTCTACACTCTGAGTTAGTTTTAAGAGAACTAAAAAATTGGTATGCCTCAAATTATGTAATATAACTTAATTTTTTTTATGTCACAATTTAATTATTATTATTATATACACTCTCTTTCTACAATTATTATATAGAAAAAAATCCAAGTTGAGTCCTGTAGTCGTAGTTGGGACTCACTAATCAACTACAATAATCTACGATTAGAAGTTTACAAATTGACATGCAAGCCACGTCTTGGTAATGGAGACATAGGATTCAATAGAGACATCACACATAAAATAATCTTATATATATATAATTAATAATAATGTTAATCAATAATGATAGATTATTGATTAAAAAATGGCATGACGCGTACCCTTCAACACACTTGTGTATATGCATGTATTGGTTACCATCTCAAAATATATGTAATTTAATATATACAACATATGTTCATTGATATTGCATTATATTATAAGGTAGGTACATGATTTATTCTTGTTTTAAATAAGACTAGAAAATGAAAGGAAAACAACCACAAAGAACACAGACTTCTAGAGTTTTGTAAAGAGGAGAGGCAAACAAGATAAAGTCCCATCATCTAAGATAATGCTTGCACCAAACAGATAAGACTTCATATATACAAGAGTTATATAAAAAAGAAAATCATGTTTAGTTGGTGAGAAAATTTTTGTTTGGTGGGTGAGAAAAAGGGAGAAGATACTAGATAGAGTTGGTTTTTGTTAAATTTCTGTGAAATTTTTTCTTAAGGTTTCGTGATGAATAATTTTTTTTTGTTGTGTCATTATAGCTAGGCCACAAGAAAAATAGTAAATAAATTTTAAAATATCATATCATTTTTTGATGAATTTTAATTAACAGATTAACATCTTTATAATTGTCTGTTAACACAATTACCTAATTGGACGTCCTGGTTTAAGAATTTGAGTGATCAAAATGCTCACAGACGAAATTTCAGTTATCAAATTCACACATTTTTTTTAACCCTAAGACTAATATTCGAGTGGATTGTGAGATCGTCTATGTTCTTTGGGATAGAAATCAAATCGCCTAACGAATGTCTTAGCATCCTTGAGTTGTGATTCTGCAACCACAATCATCTCACGGGGATAATCCCATCATAACTAATATACTTTTACATTCCGAAATGTAACCCCTTTGATATGAAACTTTTTCATTCTTTCTCAAATTTGAATTCATTTTTTTCATTCTTATCTAGCGTATAAGTAGAGACATTATCATTTTTCTTAAATTAATAGTAACAAAATGGTGATTTTGTACATAATGTACTGTTTGGTGGATCATACCCATTAAGACCTTTTTTGGGTTTCCCAAGGAATATTTGACTTGTAAACTTTAAACACCGTTGGATGGCTGGTGAGAGTACACATCTCATCACTCTTCATAATGGACCCACAATCTTTCATTAAAGTGGGTCCCTTGGCCACATCATCAGCAATTGCAAACCGAAAAACCACCTTCACACACTCGTAATCCATCCATCCATCCATCCATCATCAACAGCTGTGAATGCCGTAGTTGACACGCATTTCCCTGTGAGTGTGCACACACACAAACACAACTGTCTTCTTTTTGGTTTCTTCCTTGGTTCTCGTGGTTAAAATTTTACTTAATTGCTCACAATTGGATCATGTTTACTCTTGTGATTTAATAGAACTAAAATATGTTTTAATTCACTCGTGGTATGATATTTAATTTAATTGTAGTAAACAAAAGTCACACCCGGACCGAATACTCCAAAACGAAATTCTATTATGTGCGACTGAAACTCCCTTGAATATTAGTTATAGTGAGCTTAATTGTCGTGCTTTGACCACAGACACTTCGATATTGAAGTTAATCCCAAGAGATTATTGGGTTCGAGAAGGGACAACACGAAATATTATCTTGAAAAAAATAAATGCAGTGTGGGGCCTGACGATACTTAACGCACAACCCCTTAGGTGGGGGTAAAATAGTCCCCACATTAATTAATCAACCCTAAATGAACTAAGACGTTAATTAGTCCACATGCCAATGATATTAGTATTATTGTTAGCGATTTTTGCTTCCAATTGGAGAAGAGTAGCATAGAAGGAAAAGGAAAGCGGGATTTCGACATTTGTCATACGTGGCATGACACCTCGGACAAAGGACTTCAGTGGGACTCCCGCGCACACCAAAAGCTGATGCTTCTACGTTGGAAAGGACTAGAGGTCATTTTCCGCCACCTGGAGAAATCGCCAGCGTGGCAAATGGGTGGAGTCCAGCTGGCAAGTTGAGCGGAATTATTTGCACAGCCTGTCTCGGGGACGCACTGTGGGCAATGGCGGCACGTCACATGGACTCTCCTATGATTTTTTTTTTTTGGTTTCTTTTTAATAAAATAATTTCGAATGATTTTTATTTCTTTATTGGGCAATTATGACAGCTGGCTGGCTACGACACTCCTCATTCTCGATATGTAAGAAAGAAGTAATAAAAGCCCTCGCTTCCTCATAACAATATTTTCTGATAATTGTATAAAAAAAGGAAAAAAAAACAAAATTAGTACATCATGGAGGGCAATGAATGGACAATAATTTCAGTCATCCAAGTGATGACATGTCACTCTCTAATTCAATCACTAGATTTTATGAGCTTCTAGACTTATATCAATTAATGACCAAGATGAATTACTGGGATTCTTAACATTTTTGTTAAATTGATATGTAAATTTAAAGGGTTCAATTGTACTTACATACCCAAAATGATGATTAAAATTAAATTTCTAAATTTGAGAAAATCTTTAAATAAAGCAAAGGCATTAAACAGAGAGTGGCAAGAAGTCTCTTACCTTCTTGAGCAAACGCGTATGGAGGACACGATCAGAAATTGCGTCCCCGCCGCCTGTTAACCTCTGTGTCTCCCTGTCTGCCTCTAAAATATCTTACATTTTCTCTCTAGACCTTCCGCAAAAGAATCCCTAGTGAAAGACGAGCTCTATCTTTCTCAGGAAGAAAAATTAGTAGTAATGGCAAAATACAAGAGGCAGCAATCTTATATCTCGGTCCCATCTCAGATAATCAACTCTTTGTCACCTTCTTCCCTTCAATCTCTCCTTGAATCACCAAAGAAGTCATCAAAGAATAGCAGCAACAAGTTTTTTGGCATCAGTTCGTACAGGAGCCCAAGACTTTGGTTCCTTACCCTCTTTTGCTTTGGCCTTTTTGGTATGCTAAGGTTTGGGATCAAGCCTGAGCCTTTGACCCCTTTCTCTTCATTCCCATGTTTCACAACCCAATCACAAGTCTCTACTTCAAATGGGTACTCAACGCCACAAGCAGCACTAGGTAAAAAGGAGGAGTTTTGGACCTCAAAAGGTTTTGCGAAATCAGAGGTTGGTATTGCCCCAAACAGTGGAAAGGGTGATTCAAAGGCTTTGATCTCAAATGGGTATGCAGAAAAGTCGGGTAAGGATGAAGAGAATGAGTTTTGGGAGCAGCCAGATGGGATGGGGTATAAGCCTTGCTTGGATTTTAGCAGGGATTACAGGAGATACAGTCAAGGGATTGTCAAGAACAGGAGAAAGTATCTACTGGTTGTGGTTTCTGGAGGAATTAATCAGCAAAAGAATCAGATTGTTGATGCTGTGGTATTTGCTAGGATCCTTGGTGCTGCATTGGTTGTTCCCATCTTGCAAGTCAATGTCGTTTGGGGCGATGAAAGGTAACTGAATATACACTTACCATTTGCCTCTTTCTGTTAAAAGATTACTTATTGATTTACTATTCCTTTTGTCAATCAAATTTCGCTGCGAATTGATACTGAATTCCTTTTTTTAATGAGTTTATGTTATGTGACTTAACAGATATAGTTTACTTTTTAATGAATCTTCAAGGTTTTTCTTTATGTTTGTTATTGTTATTCTCGAGTGCATTCCCCAGAAGATTGAATATTTTTTCTTGTGCTTATTTGGTGGTTGCAGTGAGTTTTCTGATATATTTGATTTAGAGCACTTTAAGAAAGTTCTGGCCAATGATGTGCGGATAGTTTCGTCATTGCCTTCTACACATATAATGACACGTCCAGTCGAGGAGAACCGTACTCCACTTCATGTCTCCCCTCAATGGATTCGTGCTCGTTATCTTAAGCGGGTAAGACACGGACATGGTGCTTAACTCGTTTTTTACATTACTGCTTGGGCTTCTTTTTAGTTGCTGCTTGTATGTAGAAATGTAGACTACACTAGGATATCAACCTCTGAAGAAAGGATCTTTGCAGCATCTACCTAATTGTGTTGATATCCATAGTTACACTGTTATATATATGTTTTGACTAATTGCCTAGAATGTCTTAACTAAAGTTTCAAGTTGTTGGGTATGGTTTTTTTGAATGGAATAATATTGTTATTTGTGGAATTTACTATCTTAATAGTAATGACCAATTCAAGGTAGAGCTGCTGCTTAAAGCAGCCACTTGTCATTTTTGGCTTTTATGTTCATATGTTTATTTCCGTCATATGGAAGTCACTAAAACTTGGCAACTTCAAGAAGAATTGAGACAGTTGATTCCAAGTGGTGCAATAGTATTTATTGTGTCTATTTTTGGCATTACAGCTTAACAGGGAAGGTGTTCTGCTCTTACGAGGTCTCGACTCTAGGCTCTCTAAAGACCTCCCTTCGGATCTTCAAAAGCTACGATGCAAGGTAAATACTTTACTTTTCTCATTTTCTATTATATTTATCATTTTGGTTTCTAATTTCATGTGAGCCGTATCAATAGCCTCTGTCTTGCAAAATGTGGAAGTTAGATTTTGCTTGAAAGTTGTTGGCCCTTTCCGAATCGAGATATTCATGCTGGAAACTTTCTTTGCAATCTTTCTGGCCCTTTGCCGTTGAATAATTTCAGTGCTTGCGTCACAGCTCCCAAATTGTCCCCAACTCTTTTCTATAGAGTGTTGAAACTAATCTCTAACTTGTGAAACTCCAAAATCTTTTGCATCTGAAATTTTAGTCTAATTTTTATCTTCTGGATTGTTGTGTGTTTAATAATATAATAGATTATAATTTCTGCTTTGTTTTCATTAGGTTGCCTTTCATGCATTGAGATTCGCTCCCAAAATCTTGGAGCTTGGCAACAAGCTTGCTGAAAGAATGCATAGCAAGGGACCGTACCTTGCTCTTCACTTACGCATGGAAAAAGATGTATGGGTGAGGACAGGCTGTCTTCCTGGGTTGGGTGACAAGTATGATGAGATGATAAACAATGAGAGGAAACAACGGCCTGAGCTCCTAACTGCTAGATCGAATATGACTTACCATGACAGGAAGCTTGCTGGTCTCTGCCCCTTGAACGCATTGGAGGTAACTAGGTGAGAATCAGCATCCAACATTTGTGTATTCACTCTGAATATTTGTCTTGAATTTACTATCCACGCTTCTCAAATATATTATTCGTAATGGACTGAACACTTAGTTTTGTGCTTCAGACTCCTTAAAGCTCTAGCAGCTCCAAAAAATGCGAGAATATACTGGGCTGGAGGGCTACCATTAGGTGGCAAAGAAGCTTTAGAACCATTAACCAAGGCATTCCCTCATTTTTACAACAAAGAAGATCTTGCCTTGCCTGGTGAACTAAAACCTTTTGCAAACAAGGCTTCCTCTATGGCTGCCATTGATTATATAGTTTCCGAGAACAGCGACGTTTTCATGCCATCGCATGGGGGAAATATGGGCCATGCACTTCAGGTAATGTGATCGGATCCACTTGTCAAGATTCTTCGCTGTTGTTATCAGAAAAGTGTCTGCTATGCATTACTTATATTTATTAGCAACCACTGAATAAGAGGTTTACGAGTATGGGTTAATACTTGACAAGCTGAATTGAACTTGCTCAACAATGTCTTAACCTAATTACGACACGTTCATTTATATTTGAACTGGTCAAATGAACCGGGCATCTGTAAATGCATAAACAATTTTTTGACGAATTGGACTTTTATTGCTGCAATGCTTGAAGCTGAATTTTTATTTTTTATGTTGGTACAGGGACAGAGAGCCTATGCAGGGCACAAAAAGTATATAACCCCAAACAAAAGACAGATGCTCCATCATTTCCTGAATACTTCTCTCCTCGAGCCAGAGTTTAACAGGATCATCAAGGACTTGCACCGTGAGTCCTTGGGGCAGCCAGAACTCAGGACTAGCAAAGCTGGGAGGGATGTTACAAAGTACCCAATCCCAGAGTGTATGTGCAATGATTCACGTGCTCATTCTGTTTTGTGATTTAACGTTGAATTGTTCACATGCAACGATGGCAATGAAAGAGATTGTGGCATCAGAATGATTGAGATTCCTTACTAAGTTCTGGAAACCTGAGCATTTCGAACAACCCGAGGGCAATGGAGAGCCTATTTGATGTTTCTTTGGACTGGCATTTTGAAGGCTCACTTTGGTGAGTGCTACTCCTCCATCTGCAAGCGTCTCGCAATTTGTATGTGAGCATTTGAGGCAAAATATATTTATATACAAGTAGAATAGCACATAAATTTTAGCATTCTTTAATTCTTAATAGGATATTTTTCCCTTTTTAAGGTTTTTTTTTTTTTTTTGGGATACAGTGTATCATTGTTTGTACTACATCTCCGAGTCTGAAATCCATACGTGTAAATTCTATATAAATAAAGCAAATACCATTGATGATCAATACAAGTGTTGCTAGCTCTTTGCAATTTATACTGCAGTCAGTCTTTAGCTTAATGACCATGCGTTTATTTATTGTTTTAATAAGGGATACATTGATTTCTTGTCTCTAAAATAAGGGATGGGATTAGGATGTAGAAATCTATAGAATGGATGCAATGCAATCAGTTGCCTGTTAGCTGCAATCAGTTGCCTGTTAGTCCTCAGCCTGCAAAATAATATATATTTCAAGAATGCTCAAAATTGATTTGAATGATCCATGCCTCCATGCTCATTTTGATTTCTTTCTTGAATTGTTTTCTTATTTAATAAAAATACTGATAGAATAGAAAATAATAAGTCTTTTCTGTATAAACTTTTCCCGGTTCCCTTTTTACCGCACATACTTTTCACAATCTATCAGATCATATAGATTGTCCCTTCAACACAATATAGGTCATTGAAAGATCCACCAAAACACGAAAGTGATGATCTTTAAGAAAATGAATTCCTATTCGGAATATGTATAACCGCATATAATTTGGGGTAAAGAGGTGAATCGTTTGGATTGAATCCAAACTATCTACAACTTGCACAACATACTTAGATTGCCACACTCTTAGTACCAATATGAAGAGTTGAACATCAATTCCACCAGTGCCAATTCTTTTAGAATTTCTTAAGGGGGTAATAATAATATATCATTTGACAATTAAAGACATTGGAATAAAATTATGTACAACATATGAAGCACTACGGACAACTAAAGTTTAGGGGTATTTGAGTAACTTCGTTATCAGTCTGTTTCACGATGGGGCGATATAGAAAACAGGTGCGCCCCTCGAGAATCTATCCTCGCTACTTCTTCCTCTTTCTCCGACCCAGATTTCTGCCCCCGAGAAAATCGAAAATGCCTCTCAAGACGATCGACGCGACCGTTTCGACCTTTGACAGTGTGTTTGACGAGTTCGGATCGGAGGCACCCAAGAACAAGGTCAACCTCATCCTCTTCTTGGCCGATAAAGACCCATCTACCAACCTCAGTTGGTGCCCTGGTATTTTTTTTCTTCAATTAATTCCTTTATTTTCCAAATTCATGAGCACCCATTTCAGAAATCTTGTTATATGTTCAGTTTTCTTTGCAAAATAACCTGAGATGTGTGTGATTGTAATCTTTTTGAGTCACGTTTCATTGGGTGTTTACAGCAATTTTTGTTCCTTGGACTCTTAATATTTTACAATAACTTTTGAAGTTTGCTTCGGCCTGCTTTTTGATCCAAAGATCAAATTTTTGGTAGCTGTAAACTGAAAAGAAACTAAGAAAGTGGCTTTTGATGTGTTGATACAATTTATGAAGTTTGCAATTGAGATTTCTAGTTTTCTGAATGGAACTAATTTGCAATAGAAGTAACCAATTGGAATGATCCCTTTGAGGCCAAAAGTAAGCAATCAATTAATTTTTAAAAATAAGTACAAAACAAAAAAGGACAGAGATGAAATGGGATTACAAAATTAGTCCCTGTTAGGCGTCAAGCTTTGGGGAAGATTTTAAGGACAATGGAAGTGTAGATGTTAACTCATAAGAACAATGAGCTTACTGATTAACTGGTGAAAACTTTTTTTAAGGCATGATAAAGTTTTCATCACTTTGTTGATTAGTAGAATGTGAAAAACACAACGATTCGACTACTTATTTTCCAGAAAGCTTAACTGTGTTATCGGTCACTAAAGATGCTTACTCTTAGCAAGTGAATCAGGTTTGTTGTTTCTTTACATTTTCTTTGGAATAGTGTTCTGGTAGTTCACAAGGTTTTTACCTGTTCCCTGAATTGATATTTTCTTCTTGTATACTCTAGACTGTTGCTGAATTTGTGTTATTATGATCTTAACATCATTGCACACCATGGGTTGACACTTGTGAGCGGTTTTTTTTATGTTAACTTCCAGCTTTGTAATTCATATTTTATTTCGTCTATTTTGGTTATAGATTGTGTGAGGGCTGAGCCGGTTATATACAAGAAGCTCGAAACATCCACAGATGATGTAGCACTTCTCCGAGCTTATGTTGGAGACAGGCCAACATGGAGAAATCCACAGCACCCTTGGAGATCAGACTCAAGGTTCAAGCTCACTGGAGTTCCAACACTGATCCGTTGGGAGAACGGTGCAGTCAAAGCTCGTCTTGAAGACCATGAAGCACACCTTGAAAGGAAAATCGATGCCCTCATTTCGAGCTAATAAGTTTTAGAGTGCAATGTTTGCAGAAGTAACATAACTTTAACATATGACTATGATACTTACATCTCTGCGTGATCATTATGCGCCATCTCAAGGCTAGTAAATAAAATTGCATTTCTATGCTAGTATCATAGAAAAGTTAGAATCTTTTTGTTTATGTTGTGTTTTTCACAATTGCGCTTGTGTGATGAGGGATATGTTTTCCATTAAAAGCCAGTTTTTCCTGGAATGATCCAAAGTGCAGGTAGCATATGCTTCCAAGGGAGATTCATATCAAAATGTGACCCAAAACTCCCTTTCTCCGAGTTGTATATGCCCATGTCACATAGGTCAAAAAGATTTGTGACTAGACGTTAATATCATCATCTGTATAGTATAATAGTATTTGGTTGGCAACCGGAGAAAGCGGACAGAAAAAACCCCCAGCTCTAGAAAATTTGGAAATAAAATTTCCATCCCGAGACTTCTGATGTTCAATCATGGCTTTGGCGACTGGAAAACTCCACCCCACATAGATGATAGATCACAACACCCACCAAAACCACAAGTATATATGACCAGGGTAAGCCGCTGGCTAGGTTATAACTAAAGATTATTTGTAATGGAAGTTCAAAAATTGACTGAGCATATAATTATTATATATAGGCCCCTAATTTTTTGATGAGAATCTCATGATATGTTAGGTGGTACAAACATCAAGTGTTCCTTGCCTTTCACATCCTGCATCCCCTTCAAGATAAATAACTGCAAAAAAAAGAAGACAAGAAGTGATTTAGCCCCGCATAAAACACACTCGCTGCAGGCATACAATCATCATAATAGTTGGTATCTACATTCTAACTTGGTTTACAGAAGGGAACTGGCCATGAAAAGCTATTCAAGGGAAGTTACAAGATGCTTATACTGTTAAGTAATAGTTTTGACTCAATAAAGATTGGCATGTTGGGAAGTTAATGCTCAAAAGTTACAACCTCACCTGTATATACAAGAACTGCAAAAATCTTTTTGTATAAGCAATCTCATGCATCAGTCTTCGGTGGTGATTTCAATGTCAAAGTAATGTCACCGTAAGGTATTTCTTGCCGTACATCTACAACTTGATTGGTTTTCAAGACCTGCATTTGACGATGGAAAAAGTGTGTTATGCGAGAAATGCCAATTGAAGAGCAACCGAGAATCGTAACATGCAAGCATTTAAGAACCATAAGCAAACTCATTATGAGGAGAGGAGTTTTAACTGTCCACCGCACGGGATTTTGAAGACCCAAGATTCAAGTGTGAAAGTGTAGTTGATATGAAAAAAAGATGATACTTTGAGTTCCTTAAAAAAAGTGAACCAATCCGTACCTAGTAAGTATTCCCCTTGAATCAATGAATACTTTGGGTTGAAATCATCTCATGAAAAGCATGGTTGCATGGAAACTTTTAAACACTTACCAGTGTTTCATAAAACATTCGAGCACACAACTTTCTGCTTCTTCCTTCTAAGATCTTATTCAGACTGAGATCCCCAGGGGTGTCTTCTGACATTGGGTTACTAGGTGAATGTCTTTCCAGGTATTGGAACACGGCCCTGCATGTCAAATAACATAAAAAAGGTGAACAGGCCCTGGAAATGATAAAATATCACTCTAAAGATAATTTTTCTACTATTTACTAAAGAATGTCAAAGGCACATAATTTACCTTGTCCTCGGCAACAAATCATGCCCCGTTTGAGTTCCTTGTGACCCTGCCGCAGGCAGAAATATATTTTTCAAAAATCATTCATATGCTAAGAATGTGAAAAGATCATAGATTCGTTCTCTTTCCAATGTCACGAAAGGGAATAAGAGATTTGCATCCACAATCAGCAGATCATGAAATCACAAATAAAATTAAATAGGGACTCAGCATACCTGGTGGTTGATTGTTGTCAGCTTCCAGAAAATAAAGTTCCTAAAAAAACGCCGTTGGAGTCAGAATCTAATCTATTCTTCAACTAGTTCAAAACACAAGGGAAGATAAAGACTTGATAAAAGTGTTCAATGCCTTGGGTAATTCAAGGTTATAATAAAGTATTGATTCAGTATCCAAAACATATGCATACATAGGAAGACAAAACAAAAACAATACAACATTCAGATATACTGTGCACCAATGTATACAATTGGAGCAACATTACGGTCACTATGCATGAGACACATAACCTCAACCATAAAGGACATGAAAAGGCAAGTGCACCACTACATGCATAGGGATTAAGGCATGCCCCATACTCTATAGCTGCACTAACATATTCTTGCTTGAAACTGAGTTCAAGGTATGTGTCCAAGACATGCAATACATTTTACCCATGGACGCATATATTGCAACGCAAAGATGATAAATAGGCAATAAGAACAATACAAAACTTAAACATCTCAGAAATAAGAAGTCAAAGGAAATACGCATGAATTGTTATTTTCCACGAGAACAAAAAGAACAGAAAATTGGCATGCCTTAACTATATAACAGCTTACATCGGCTTCTGCAGAATTCATTGTTTCTGGAATATCTAAAAGCCCAGTGTTGTCCATACCCAGACCCTCCACTAAGAGTGTCCTTGGTGTTTCAAGCTCAGAGCCATAAGTTCCATTGGATGTTGCAACACTTGGTGAGGGAAAAACTCCACTCCCAGGTATAGTTTCAGACAGGGGCACTGATCCCAATCCCAAATTATTTGAAGGGATGGGAATGGAGTCATTGTTTCTGAAAGGAAATGGCACGTATTCATCCTTATGAAATAGGTTGTCACCACCAATGTGGCCTTCAAAATCTCGCATAAGCTCAATCTCCCTATCAATCTCTGGGATGGAAGGACTAGGTTCTCGGTCTCGGGTAGCCTCAGTAACGAGCCCAGGAGATGGCACAACCCTTGGCTCTGTTGTAGCTTCAGCTCCAAGAGCAGGAGAGTTTGGGACACCAGGCTCTGGGATGGTCTCCTCCTCAAGCAACAAATGAGGCCTTGAAGAAAAAAATTTCTTGCTGAAAATTTTGCATATATCTGTGGACAACCCTGCAATGAAATAAGAGGCAAACTATGTTGTAATGGATTCAGTCATATAGGGACAATAGAAAGATAAAATATTAAAAAGGGCATACTCACTAACCAGTAACCAAAGGCTCATTAAAAACTAGTTCTTTTCTCAATCTATTATTTTTCTTCCATATATCCAATTTAGAGCAAGGACTTTTCCGCTTCTTCCGTAGCAGATCACTAGAGTCTTCAAGCATCTTCTTCAAGAACCTGTAATGAAATTTACTGCATCAAAAAAATGGAACCATAGCAAACAATACCCCCACATAAACCATGTGACCGAAATACCTATTTGACAACACTATGGACTCATCAAAGAAAAACTTTCTTTTCCTCCGCCTCAGCTGTGGCTGTTGAGCAGGTGGTGTTGATTGAATGGCCAAATCAACTGGCATGTTTCCTTAAAAAAAAAACCAAGAAAACAAAACTAATCAAGACAAAATTGGACTTTGGCGACTCTTGCACATCCAAATTGAAGAATAGCTATTACCCACCAACTGAAACATAAGCTTCAAAAATCTCAGGAGCCTGCTGAAAGGCACCAGAAGTAGTTGGTTCCGAACGCTGCTGAGATGGTAAAGACTGCCCTCTTGAAGGTAGCATATCATCCATAATTGGGGAGAGAGTTTCATTTTCATTTCTTATATCACCAGAAGAACTGTTTTCCAAGGCTACCGCATTTCCATGGTCTGCATACATCAATTGGGGAAGGCTTTCTCCACTGAAACCGTGGACAGTATCACGCAGGACTTCGATATCAGGAAAATTTTGAGGGGAACCATCACCAGTAACCCCCGCATTAAGAACATTGGTCTGACCGAGGTCTTGAAAATCATGAGTAGCACCATGTTCTTTAGTAATATTCCTTGGATCTAGATCTTGAAAGCCCATACTATCATTCATCGGAGAAAAAGTGGGCCTGGTAATGCAAAGTGAACAAAAGTCATACAGAATCCTTGAATCAAGTAAATGTGAAATCACAATGGGACTCTTTGATGCATATTTATACATACTCGCCCATTGTTCCAATGTTTGTGTGACCCTCTTCCGGAAATGATATATCCATCATCATATCCTGAAAGGAACAAGAAATTCTACTTGGTTATGCACATCCAACACTATGCAAGAAAAGAACTCATGAAGATTAACAAAGAATAACCTCGTCGAAAGAAATAACAATATATGGATTTACTCCGGCAGGAATTTGATCCATAAGAGTGATGTCCTCCTGACTCCCAAGATGACTGTCCTGATACCTGAGAATAAAATTCAGGTTTCATCCAAAAAATTCAGAAGTTGAATACATGTAGCAAGTTTAATAGTATTGGTTACCCCTCAGGAAGTATGTCATTATCCAAATTCACAGAATCGAGATTAAAGGTATCTGGCAAGGTGATGGACTGAATAGGTGCCTGCCTTGCATCCTCTGGCAAATTAACATCTGTGGAAGAGAAGGCCTTTCTTAACCCACTCAAAATTACATTGCAGTCGTGGTAAAGGTAATCAACTTTCTTCGAATATATGCGAACAACGCCGAAAAGAAGGTGGCCAGACATTCTCAGTGCAATAGGGACTTCTGGGTACATGATTTTATCTAAAACATACATCAAAACAAATATGGTCAACCAATAATCAAACTTGGTAACATTATATGGTTAATTGCATATGATTATCTGCAGATGAAGACATTGTTAAGGATAAGAACAAGAACGAAAATAATACTAGTAATACAAAGCCTCAGGCATAAGCAGCAAAATGGATTTACGTTGACAGCACACATAGAAGCAGCAGACCTAGACAATGTTTGATGTCACCATTGGCCAAACCCCAGCAAACAATGGCACCAACCAACTCGTTTTAAAATAAAAGCGCCAAAAAAATGAAGATCTCATTGTAACTACAGTAGCACTTTTAAAAATGTGAAAGTAATTCCCTTCTTGAAAACCTTCTACATTATTGTAGAAACAAACCATCTCCACGAGTTGTCTCTGTTAACAATTTATTGTGCTTTCACATCCTTATTACTAATTTACTATGCATATAATATTTAGTTGCTAGAAGGAATCCATACTATTTAAAATTACTTCAATTTCACGTCTTTTAACATAAATAAATGCAAATGAAGTAAACATGGAGTGGGAAAAAAAATAAGAACTTTCAGATTAACACCGCCTTAACCTATTGCGTAGTTCCCCAAGCAACATCACACAAATACAAACGGTATCAAGCTGTACAAAGTACAATGTAGATTAATCCCGGCATAATTTAAGGGAAAAAAATCAAAGTCCTACAACTCAATCATATACATGTTTCTTCCAAAAAATGCTATATTAATATCAAGTAGATACATCATTCTTACTTGTCTCTTCTTTAGTTAAAACAAACCCCAGAATCCATACCCAAGACTATTCCTTTTTCGTCCTAAAAGAAACCCAAACAGACCAAACGATGGAGCACAATTGATCCCCGACAGAAAATAAACCAAAAGAACATAAAAATCAAAACTACGATTAATGGATAAAGAAACATATGTGCAAAGAACACACATTTAAAAACAAATAACAATAACATAAATCTCACGAGACTGAAAGGGAAAAGGACATACCGACGGTGGAGCTAATATCGGTGGAGGTGTAGTGAGACTTCTTGAGGCGGTGCTGCACGTGCGCCGCACACCACACCGTTGCCAGCGGCCCTTTTCTCCCCAGAAACGTTTGTGAATAGAACATCCCTTCCCCCTGTTTCACTTCAAATTACTGCTAAAAATTATATAAATTAAATTAAAACATTTAATTTAGAGAGGGAAAAACAGTAGAAGGAGATGATTCAACAGATACTGATTGAGAAGGAGTCGTCTGTGTTAGGGTTTTGATACAGGTAAATCGAAAGAATGTGAAATGAAGAGGCGCGGGAAACGAGAAGAAGCGCCAAACGGTGAACCTTTTGGTAATTCTTGATTTCTTTCTTCTCCTATTTCACATAAATGGGCGCCATAGTGGACGATATTTACGGTGGCTGCCATTTATTCGCTTTTTCTTTTGTTTTAAAAAATAATAATTATTAGTATCAAGATCCATTGGATCTGTTTTAAATTTGGCCCATTAAGAAGGAAAGTTTTAATGGATATAGCCTTATACGTCAACAACAACTAGGGTTTCTCTAAATCTTCCAGTCGCAAACCCATCAGGTAGAGGAGAGAGCTTTTGGCAATGGCAGCTAAACAGAGAAAGCCTCATGCATCCAGAAACCCCGATTTGGTTAGGGGTATTGGAAAGTATTCAAGATCTCAGATGTATCACAAACGTGGTCTGTGGGCAATCAAGGCCAAAAACGGCGGAAAATTCCCACACCATGACCCCAAGCCCAAGGCAGCCGCCGCCCCAGAAAAACCGCCGAAGTTCTACCCTGCCGATGATGTCAAGAAACCGCTTGTTAACAAGCACAAACCAAGAATCACAAAGCTCAGGTATCTGGCTTGGTATTTACATAATCGTTTTTGGGCTTACCATTTTGTTTGTTTTTTACTACTGATTCTGGGAAGATATGCTCTTTTTATGTGTATACCGAGGGGTTTAATTCTAAAAGAGTATGGCCGCCCCCCTTTTTTGTTTTTTTTTTTAAAACCTTACGAATATAGTTGTCTTTACACAATTAAAATGCCGAGCAACTACTGATATATGTATGACTGTGCGCAAATGTAATGTGAGAGCATGGATATAATTGTGGTGCATTAGTGAGTTTTTTATTAGTGCTTAGTCAGTTTGCATTTTAATTGAGTTTTGATTTCTCCGTCTTATTCTTTGTTTATGTGATAAATCTGTTGCTGTTCTCCGGGTGTATCAAATTACTTGTTTCACAGTTTGTGATTGGAAGGTTACTCTCATCTGGCCAGTCATTTTAGTTCATTTATCTTTATAATATTTTGTCATCACTTATAAGGTTAGCGTGTCTCTTTAGGTAATTTATTAATTTGGTTGTTCTGTAGGTCCAGCATCACCCCAGGTACCGTGCTTATCATCCTTGCTGGTAGGTTCAAGGGCAAGCGAGTGGTTTTCCTAAAGCAGCTGCCATCTGGGTTGCTTCTCATCTCTGGTGTGTATGATGGCTCTCCTTTTGTTCATTTATTTCTTGCTGTGTATTTTGAGTGTTAGATCATAGATGATGTGCGACATATTCTTCCGGGTCTATGTGGAGTCTCTGTAGTTGTTTAAGGCAGTTGGTTGCATGTTTCCTTCATTTTTTCTTGTACTACTGTTGCTTATACTCTTAAATGTTTGTTATGTAGTTTCAGCAATGTCAGAGTTCTTCTGCATTGTTTCCCCATTTTCTGTATTATTTGGTTATTTACTTTTCATATCAGTACAATGAATGCTATTGAGGCATTGTGTCCTTAAGCACTTTATTGGACCTTGTTAGAGGTGGTTGAGATTTTTTCAGAAATATTATTGGGTTGTAGAATTGATCCTTTTGTTCTGTTCTATAACCTACTATTGTGATTCTATACCAAATATTTCAATGACTTGAATGCATTTTTGCTTTTGTAATAGGACCGTTCAAGGTCAATGGTGTTCCCTTAAGACGTGTCAATCAAGCTTATGTAATTGGGACTTCAACCAAGGTTGATATTTCTGGAGTCAACTTGGATAAATTTGATGACAAGTACTTCGCCAAAAAATCTGAGAAGAAGAAGAAGAAGGGAGAAGGCGAGTTCTTTGAGGCAGACAAAGAGGTTGGTTTCTTTAGCTGATTTTCACCTTATAGGCGAACATGTGGGCTACTTGCAGGTGCAACCTAGAGGTCACAAGTTCATTTCTTAGAAGCAGTCTCTCCACATGTTATGTGTGTTTAAGGTCTATGTACATAATACTTGTCCCCGACCCTGCCATTGCGGTAGCTTTGTGTGCAGGAGTTGTTAACTTTTTTGATGCAAATTGTAGGACAAAAATGAGCTCCCTCAGGAGAAGAAGGATGATCAAAAGGCTGTGGACACACCATTGATTAAAGCAGTTGAAGGAGTTCCAGACTTGAAGACCTACTTGGCTGCTAGGTTTTCTCTCAAGGCAGGCATGAAGCCTCATGAACTTTTCTTTTAGATCAAGTTTTGCCAAGAATTAGGACTGTTTGTAGTGATATTTTCTCTCATTGTTACCTACCCTTGTCCCTCCCTCCTCCAAAAAGCTAATCCTTCTCTGGAGTTAAATTGAGCACAATGATCCTACCTCATTTTAATAGTGCATTTGGGCTTTTGTTATTGTGTCAGGTCATTTTATTAGAAGAGACATTTACCATCATCTTTACGACGCAGGAAATTTACTTATGTTCTAGTGTATGGATATGTTCATTGCTGGAAGTTTGTCATATCTTTTCATAGGGCTGTCTAATTGTAGTTGATTGGTATGTGTTTGCAAGTGTAAATACTGATAAAACTTGGTTCTGCAATCATCTGCTTGAGTCCTTTGATGACTGAAGTTGTGGTTTTATGGATTGCAAGATCAGAATTAGAACCTTGTGACTATAAACATGGATGGCTACGGGAAGAAATGATCCATCTGTTCTGCACATTAGGCTTTATTCTTCTGTGTGTAAAATAAACTGTTCCATTCAGTATTTACATTTTCAAACGCCCTCTTTTTATTATAAACTTGCACAAAAAGAAGCAGGCAACGATGCAAACAGGTAAGCTATCAGTTTGAGCAGGGTAACCTCTTGAAAAAATTGCAGGGCACTGATGGCAGAAATGAGCTAGGATTGATGTTTTGGGGTTCTTCCAACTTAATTGAATTCACAATTGTTTTGTGAGTCATCCTCAAGTTTTTCGCGTCTTGAATTTGCACCATGAGTATAGTAAACATAACATATAAAACTTAGCAGCACACAGAACCCCCTACATAGAGAATATAAAAGGGGAAAGTATTACAGAAATCCTTGTACTTTGTAAAACGGATGGATTGAGTCCTTATGCTTTAAATTACTAATTTTCTTGGTCAATGTTATATGTTATGTCATGTCAATAATCATTAAAAAAAGTACATGGCATAAATTTAACCACTACCTCAATGCCATGCCGTTATAACAAAAATGAGCGTTTTCATTTAAGATACTTTATACCAAAACCGTTCCAAAACCATTTAAATTTCCAAACCCAGAAACGTTCCATAGCCGTTTATCATCGGGTACCCGTTTACCATTTAACTTTTAATATTTTTATTTTTTTCTTTGATGATATACGTTTTAATACAGTTTATCATGTTATAATTTAGTATCCTAGTAGTATACCTTTATAGATGATATAATGGATCTTTTTATTAAACGATTCGGGTACCTTAAACCCGACATCAAAAACCAAATCCGACACTAAACCATGACTGTGGGATCAATTTTCGGGTTTTAAATGGATCGAGTACCATGTGGATAATGCTCGGATTTATTTATTTTTTGCCTTCAGGAACGATCTGAAAAAAAGTATAATGGCTTAATTGATCCGTTTTACAAAATATAAGGGCTTGCTTATGTGATAGAATATTAAGGTTCCTCGCGAGAATGGGCATTTTATGTAAAGGCCCATTTTCGTTCTCCTTGTTTTAGCATCTTTCCCTCCCTCCTAAATTGCTTTTTCCCTCTTCCCTATTAGAAAAATTAAGAGGAATATGGAGCTGCCGGTGATAGATCTCTCTCCGTACTTGGCGATCGCCCCCAAACAACTCGACGACAACTCGGCTTGTCGACTGGGGCCGGAACTCCGGGATCTGTGCGGGGAGGTGAGTCGACTGCTGAGGGAGACCGGGGCGTTGCTGGTGAAGGATCCGAGGTGCACCGCGGAGGACAACGATCGATTCATAGATGTTATGGAGAAGTACTTTGAAAGACCCCCGGAGTTTAAACGCCTCCAGGAGCGCCCTCACCTGCATTACCAGGTTTTTCATTATTGTTTATTCATAATTTCAATTGCAGTGAAAATGTGGAAAAGTTGGAAAATTGAACTCACTTCTGTAACGTCAAGTGCAATTCGTTTTGACTTCTGAGGGAGTTTACTTGCCTTATTTTCTTTTTCGTTATTTTGAATTTTTCACTCAATTGGCATTTTTCACTCAATTGGCATGAAAGATTTAGGTTTATTTTATTCTTTCTGTGACAAGCTTTCTTCTTGTGTATAATTATTTCTGGGAGAGTTATTGAGCACTTGAGTGATGACATTATGGTAAAATGCTAAGGATAGATCAGTTTTCTGAGAAACTGTAGGAAAAAAACTTAGAAAGAAAAATTGGGTCTTAACTCTTAGGTTCAATGTCCCTGGCTGAAAAATGCAGAGAAACACTGGAACATCTTAAGTTGACTTATTCTGGTTGAGTATTCCATTTTTTGTTAAAGCAAAATGCCTCGATTTCTTGATCGATTAAAAAGATCTCATATGGCAAGGAATGATAGAAAAAATGATCTCGATGACAGCTACTGTAGTTTTTTCACATCAGTGTAATTTATGAGCCTCTACTACACAGGGAATTTTGACATGTTTTTGTTAAGAATGAAATTATGAAAGACGAGTTGGGAGGTTTATTAATAACACTTATGAGCATTATCCTTGGAAACAGATGTTTAGACTATATACTTAGGTTATGCTTGGCAGGGACGTTCATAAGTGTTTGGGGGAGTGTTGGGGTGCGATGGAAATTTGACCTTAATTCTTTTGGAACATTCTCGAACCTTCTCCTTTGCAATGCCCGCGAAAGTCGTCGCCTAGTTACCCTTAATTAGAGCCATTGCCTTATTGCTTATACCAAAACCCACCGACCACCTGCTCAATAAGAAAATGAGAATCTGGTGTTTGATCAATTTAATGAGGACCTATCACCCATGGGTTCCTTTGAATTCCCCATTTCTCGTTGCTATCTAGCTTAATCGATTGTTCTTTTTCCTTTTCCCTTCTCCCCCTCCCAAGGGGCAGAAGCTTTTGAAATTAGAGGTTGATAAGGCCCCCCTTATCAGAGGTATAAGGCTTTTTGATGGAACAAAATGTGCTCCAATGGAGTACAATTTTTCTCGATTTTATGTATTTCTAGTTGAAACCTTGCTAGAATTTCTTGCACATATTGTACAGGTTGGCGTAACACCAGAGGGAGTGGAAGTCCCAAGAAGCCTGGTTGATGAAGAGATGCAAGATAAACTAAGAGCAATGCCTAAAGATTTCCAGCCGTCAACTCCTTTGGGACCGGATCCCAAGTGGCGATACATGTGGAGAATAGGTCCTCGCCCATCAAACAGCCGTTTTAAGGTCTAACATCTGGCCCTTCTTCCTGTTCAGTTTATGTGTAACCTGACTGTTATATTCTAATTTGGACTGGGCTTGGTCAGGAGCTCAACTCAGCTCCTGTCATACCTGAGGGATTTCCTGAGTGGAAAGATACCATGGATTCATGGGGACACAAAATGATTTCAGCAATAGAGGTGTGTCACTGATGTGGTTTGGCACTTCACTCTTCCTGCGTGTGGTGCATCTAATAAAATATCATTCTTTTCTTCCTCAACTTCCTCTTAGGCTGTTGCTGAAATGGCAGCAATTGGGTTTGGTTTGCCAATGGATGCTTTTACTTCACTGATGAAGCAGGTAATCAACATTTTCTGGTCTTATCATTTATATTTCTGTTCTGCCTTTTTCTTTTAATTTATAATTTTTTATTTATTTTGTATACCAAGATAAGTTAATGAAAACAAGAAGGGTTTATTTAAAGAACAAAAGCAAAGTATTTTGGCTGAGGACTCCAATCCAACACCTTTGCAGATTGCAAACCTCACTCTTTGGTATTTTATGCTTTTGGTGGGAATATAGTGGCCCACATACATTTCAGTGTTGGATGACTGAAGCAGGTCCCCCTAAGTGGAAATTTATCATTCACTTGACGCACTTTGCTGAAGCGCTGCTAACACATCAACTTTCATGGCATCTCATGTTTTCTTTTTTGACAACAGTATTTGCATTTGGGGTTATAATAATAAAACTTTTATGTCAAGATGTGGCTGAAATGTTATTTTCCTGGTGACCTGCATCTCTCTCAAACATACGAGAAGAAAAGAAAGGAAAATTTAATACATATTACATAAAAACTGGTTCTATTTTTATATTAGATGTGTTATTCAAGATTCTGAAAATATTACGTGTTAAGTGTTAACTTGATCAGATACTTCAGCATTTCCTTAAATATATTAGTAGTGTGTTCCAGTGTATCATCTAATAGTAAATTTTGTTGTAAACAGTAAATTAAAGTTCTCGCTTCCTACAAATTATCAATGGTATTGTTTGTATTGAGAAATGGAGTATATCTTATTATCATCATAGTTTGGCAATTCTTTCCATTAACTCCATACACTTCACTAAGTAGTCCTTTTTTTCCTTCCATTTTTCACTTCAAACCCAGGGACCACATCTTCTTGCTCCAACAGGGAGCGACCTCCAACTATATGGCCAGGAGGGCACTGTTTTTGCTGGATATCATTATGACCTCAACTTCCTTACTATTCATGGCAGAAGTAGGTTTCCTGGCCTCAACATTTGGCTAAAAAATGGAGAGAAAGTTGCGGTGAAGGTTCCTGTGGGATGTCTCCTCATTCAGACAGGAAAGCAGGTACGGGTCTGGTTACTGGTGCTATGATTAAGAATACTTTGTAGTAATGATTAAAGCTTACACTTGTTCTTGTTGTAATTGGCAGTGAAATTGTCACTTGTTTTAAATGGTGTAGCTATCTATAGTCATGCATAATTTCATGTTTTATAGTGTACAATAGCATGGGATAGAAATTCATTAGAAGTAAATAATGTTGAACTGTATATCTGTCTTTTCGGTGACTCGTGCTCTGGTCCCTCTGCTGCACTGATATCTGTGAACTATGATTCATCCTCATTTTCTTGAGTAATTCTTCAGCTTAAAATGAATTGTACAATAGTTTCATTATTTGTTGCGTCTGCTTTGTGGGGTTTTGTCTGTGGATAGAGTGGTTGATGGCATGTGAGAATTTGTTGTTTCTGCCTTGTGTGGTTTTATATGTAGATTGAGTGGTTGACTGCTGGTGACTGCATGGCTGGCATGCACGAAGTTGTTGTCACAAGCAAGACAACAGAAGCAATCAAATTAGCATCAGAGCAAAGTCGTAGTCTATGGAGAGTGTCCTCAACTGTAAGTGAAGTTAGCCAATTTCTTTTCCCTATGTGCATCCTTATTATTCTCTGTGTTTATTTCTTTTCCCTAGATGCAGATGACTTTTATCAAAGTGCGTAGCATCTTGTGCTTACTTGTACTGTTTCTTTGTCATATCAAGTTGTTTGCCCACATTGCATCGGATGCCATGTTGAAGCCTTTAGGCCATTTTTCAAAATCACCACTTGCGAGCAAATATCCACCCATGTGTGCAGGAGAGTTTGTTGAACAAGAGTTAGCAGTGATCAATTTGAAAGGAAAGAAAGACGACTCTTAGTTGTCTGTTGAACAAGAAAGTCTCATTGTTGTTATTTGAACTTTGAAGATGAAGATGTCACAGCATCTGCTGCCTGTGGGAGTTGGAATAAGCTGCGATAAATAAAAACGTCGGGTACATTTTTCACAAAATTTATGGAAGCCACAGGAAAATTATTACGCAGTGTAATGTTGGGGATGGTATGCGTTGTTTTAATGACATTTCTGAAATTTTCAGTTCAATCTACACCTGTGGAAAAATGAACTTCCACAAAAAGCTGATTGGTTCCAATATGAGAGTTCAAAGTTTCTTGATATGGATTTTTTTTTCCCTTGGTGATATGATGTACTCTTAATCATTTAGCTTTTTCCCCAATACTTTGCATAATAATTTGCAAAGTTCACAAAAGTATTTGGAATTGTGAAGTTGGATTGTCTGCTTAAATGAGCTAGTTATTTGTTGTTCAGTAAACCACTACTTGTATCACTCCAAACAAAGCTGACGACACGATGAATCATGAAGTTTGAGCTTAGTAACTGTTTGTTAGCAGATTGTTAGCAGACGAATTGTATTGCTTGACCTACCATTTCTATATTGATCTGATAAAGTGTAAGAGTTGGCACAGAAGTAGCATGATTAGTGTGAGCTAGGGTTAGGATAGAGGTGCCTACTGGCATGAAATATCATGCGTGTATATATATATGCAAAAGAAAACCCTTGCAAGGCAGCTCTGTTACTGTGCTAAAGATACAATTAGTAGCCAAACAAGTTCAACTCAAAAACAAAAGATGAAACTTGTTCACAGTAAGGCATTGCCATTGTTGGTGTTTCTGCTGGTGATGACTTGTTATGTGGAGCGCGGCAGGGGCACTGCCTGTACAAGCACTTTCTTCTCTGCACTTGTTCAGCTCATACCTTGTAGGGCAGCAGTTGCTCCCTTCAGCCCCATCCCTCCTAGTGAGACCTGCTGCAATGCTGTCAAGACTCTTGGCCAGCCTTGTTTGTGTGTTCTGGTGAACGGCCCTCCAATTACTGGCGTGGACCGGAACATGGCCTTGCAACTCCCTGACAAGTGCACTGCCAACTTTGAACCATGTACACCCTCCCTCTCTCTCTCTCTCTCTCTCTCACACACACACATTAACAAATTCATTACTTAAGCAGTTAAACTCTCTAAATTATATTGTGGCAAGAGGCAAGCTAATATATATATATATATGTATATTTTTTTTTTTTGAATCTTATGCAGGTGAAATTATGAAGTAGATGTACAAGTGTGGAGCTGGAGAGATTATTAAGAACAAGTGTCTTGTTTTCTTTTCTTTTTTCCATAGTAAAGTGAATAAGAGGCTCAACCGATGTACTGTAATCTTGAGGGTTGGCCCTCAGCCCTCTGCTCTTCCTTCTGTTTGGTATTGTTGATTTCTTCAATTGCTTAGTTTATCAAAACCAGTTGAATGCTTGTTTCAGTCTTTTAACTTTTCTCTTGACTTAGTTGTTCCAGTCTTGCAAGTTGCAATATAACAAATACACATTGATGGCTTTCTTTAGCTTTGTCACTTCAAACCCCGGAAACCGTCACATCACCACAGTACTAAATAAGGGTGATGTGTTTGTGTTTCCGGTCGATCTCATACACTACCAGAGGAATGCAGGACTGGGGAATGCCGTTGCCATTGCTGGTCTTAACAGCCAAAATCCTGGTCTAAACACAACTGCAAATGCAGTGTTGGGGGCTAATCCGAAAATCAACAGTGAAGTTCTTGCCAAGCCTTTCCAGTTGGATAAGAATGTTATTGCTTACGTGCAATCCAAGTCCTCAAGCACCTCACAAAGGAGTGTTATACGTACAGTCTGTGATTTTCTGTTCTGTCCCTTTTTGTCCCATGAAATTGTTGCAATTGTCAACATAATTCTTCTCATCTGTGTATTGTGGTCGAGTTGTGACAGAGACCAAGTTAAACAAACAAAATGACATCCTAGTATGCATCATATATCTACTGTTACATAATACAGCAAATGGCAAGGATGAGGAGACAAGGACCCAGCTCCCTTGGCTTGTTGACTCGGAAGGGAAGAATAGAATGCGGCCGGTCTGTATCTTAAGTACTACACCAAATGACAAACTTGAAAAACATAATCACAGGCTTCAGTATATGATGCCTTGGAGACGAGTAAGAGTCATCTACCAGGTTGGTGGACAGGCAGGAAAGTGCAAGAGTTGAACGCACCATCATCTAAGGCCTCGGAAGGGAAGAATGGAATGCAGCCGGTCCATATCTTCAAGTACAACACCAAATGACAAACTTGAGAAACATAATCACAGGCTTCAGTATATGATGTCTTGGAGACGAGTAAGAGTCATTTACCAGGTTGGTGGATTGGCAGGAAAGTGCAAGAGTTGAACGCGCCATCATCCAAGGCCTCGAGTGCTCCCGAAATAATGTACTCAAAATCAAGCATATCTGCACAAAGAAGAACCATTCCTGGGGTTCATGTGGTGGCATTGAGGACATCTTTCAAGCAGAGAATGATTTCCGACGACCACTGATTGAAGAGGAAGCTGGAAGCTTCTCAACTGCGACCACAGTCCTTTTCACCTGGAGCACAAGAGGAACAGCAAGCTTTACTAAGATGTGGACACAAATTTGCTGACACTGATGTTAAATGAAGAGGAAAAAATTGGTGAAGTTAAAAAACGAAAAAAGGATAAGAATTTACACACAAATTAAATTCAAATCTACTTTAACATACAAAAATTAGGATATAAAAATTATAATATTCAATAGCTCAAAGCATTACGATTTACGACATACTGATCTCCCAAATGCCCACAGCCCCATTAGAACAAAACCAAAATGGAACCAAGCAATTATATGGAAAGAAGTTCTATGCAAATATGCTTCAGAAATAGGAAGGCGGAAAAAATATGGTACCTTCAAAAACAGGGAAACAAGTACAGCAGAAAAACCCTGCTTATTTCCCATTAAGTTAGTCCTGGCATGTTGAAAACTAAAGCAGCAGCCAACTTGCCTCCCAACAAAACCACCACAAAAGGCATGTCGTATAACTTGTTAGATTAACACTTTAGTCCCTAGAATACCGCATGAGCTCAAACCATTGTCTCAACAAATTCCCAAGGGTCCTAGGTAGTGCTTCTATGTTCCTCAGCACGATATAATACGGGAAAGGGAAGAAATCAAGATACTTGGACAACTTGAGCTTTCCATCAGCCTGAGGTAATGCTTCCAGGTGGTCCATGATCGACTCTTTTGAGTTATCGAGAATCAAATATGCAACCATGCACTTCCTACTTGAGACATCTCTGACATAAGTCTTTAGATTCTTCTCGCTAAAACGGCCATCCCCAATAATTAAAACAAGCTGCTCTAGTGGGTTTTCTCCAGATGGAATTCGAGCTTTTGCAACTGCAACATCCAGCATGTTATTCAAATACTTCAGCAGATCAACAACTGGATCGCCTAAGGCTGTATTATCTTGCTTGAATGTCAAACTGGACACCATCTTGATTCCAGCATCCCCAGTGAAGGGCTGATCAAATTCATGCAGTAACTGTATGTTTCCCTTCTTCCCAAAGCTCACAACAGCCAAGTCTCCCATTTCCAGTTGAGACATGGCTCGGCAGACGATCACCAAAGCTTCAATAGCAACTTGCCCACAAGAATTCTCAGACATACTGAGGGAATCATCCACTGCTATGACAACTTGGTAATCACGTTTGTTAGGCCGTGTTCGTCTGAGCCATATTTTATCCTTCCGATAGTGACTGGCTATATATGGAATTACCTTTTTCATATTAATCCGTTTGCCAGTCTTGTAATCCCCTTGGAGCTTGCTAGCTATAGTAGGTTCCATGATAAGGCGTAACTGTTCAGCTAGCTCATGAGACAACCTTGTAGTAAGCAGTTCACATCTTCTCCAAAGAGCTGTGGCATCATTTTTCACAGCAATGGAAACATCATCAAGTGACCGGACTATCTCCAACTGTTCGTCACATACTGAAAGTTTACTTAGTTGAGATATATCCTCACTCAAATAAGACCTTTTGACAGAGACCAAATCCGAAAGACTTCCCGCATGACCCTCATCATGACCATGCGATTCCTGGGACCCCTCTTCAGGAGATTTCTCACCATCTGCAATATGCATCTGCTCATTCATCTTATTATTTAGGAGTGAAGTACCATGCTTAACAGACTGGTCTTCAAACTGTTGCTGCTCAACCTCCATCCCCGTCATTTCATCTCTATGTGCTTCAAGAGTATCCTCATCTGGTACATTGCCATTAGCATTTATGTCAATCTTCTGCTCCGATGTAGCAGGTCCCAGGGTCTGAGCTATTCCATTTTCAAACTGATCAACATATCCATACTCATCAGCATTCTCATCCTCCATATCACCTTGTGCCTCTCTATTGTCTCCCTGAAGATCAACAGACACTTTGACTTTCTGTTTCCACTCCTCCAGGGCATCTCCGACATTCCTACAAGGGTTTGGTTCGGATTTCTGAACAGAAGCTTCTTGTTGAGGCAAATGAGTTTTTGGTTGATATTCAGTAAGTTTCCCACCATTAGATGAATCAGTGTTTATCACATCAATCTCCAAGGAAGAGTTACTATGGGAAGCAAAGTCATTATTAATCTCACTTTGTCTAGACCAGTTAGCTTCTTGCACAGCATTTCTTGAAGATAACGGTTGGGACTCGCCATTTTGCTCTGTAGCAGATTCTGCATTACCATCAGTGAAGTCAGGAATCCCAGGACTGGGTTCCACCAAATTCATGTCTGAGCCCTCTTTATGATCTTTTCCTGGTTCTTCCTTTTCAGAAGTCACACCCACTTGTTCATCTGCCTCCTCCATAGTTTCGTCAGTAGGATTCAAATTATCTTCCTCTTCATTACCATCTCCAGTGGGCTCTCCTTGTTCTCCCACATCTTCTTTAAAATCACTCTCCTTTTCATCTGTGTCCATATCTTGACAAGGACTTTGATCCTCGTCATCAACCTGTAATCCGGTTGCGTCAGTAAATGCTTCTTTCTTATCCATACCGATGTCCTCTTTGTCATCTGTATCACCAGGAATATCTTGGTTTTCAGTATCATCAGTTTGTCTATCAAGTTCTTCATAACTAGGCTCTCCAGGTTCATCATCAGTAATGGCAGAATCTTCCTTGGCTCTAAGTTCCCTTGCTTCTCCATCCTTAGCAGAAGGACCACCTGTTTCATACTTCTCATTGGTGTCATTAGGATTGTCATCTTCGTCCTTGTTCCAAAGTTTCTCATCCACGACTTCACTATCAGCCCCAGCATTTCCCATTGCAGAATCCAGCTGCTGCTCCTCATTATCTTCATTGTCATCCTGCCCAGAGTCCTCACTAACGCTAAACGTATCAGCCTCAAAATCCTGCTCCATCTCAATCCCTTTCTCATTATTTTTTTGAACTTCGCCAGAGGCATCTTGTTCTTCACCTGCTACATCAGAAGCTCCAAGCAATTGATCTTCATCATTTATCTGATCACTAATATCATTAATTCCAGCACCCTCTCCCATGCCGGTTCCACTTGCATCTTGTGATACATCATGACTTGAATCATCCTCCCTTTGGTCTTTGGGCGAAATACCAAACCCTTTCGAAAACAGAGAAGCTAAAACTCTTGCTAACTCATGAGTCAATATTGATACGGTTTTATGCACTGCTAGAAGATTTTGCAAAAGCCCATCACCAAAGGTCAATATTATGTCCAAAAACATATGCAGATTTTTTAAGTGTGCTCCAATATGCCAACAGTTGCCAATATGTTCATTGCCAAAGAGGTCTGCCAGTTTCTCTGCACAAAATATTGTTTCAAGAAGATTATTGCATAGTCTTTGAAGGCTCATATCTGCCACAGATGATTTAAAAAGAGACTCCCATGTTGTAATATCTCCTGATGGCTCTTCAGAGGTGGAGCAGCTATTACTCGCTGAATATATTTTTTGCAACAAATTCATGATACATTCAAGTGTTCCTTTAAGTGCTTCACAAAATCCCGATTCAGGTTCTGCACAAGCGTTTACTGACTCCCTTCTCGTCTCCAGGACCGAATTGAGTTGCTCAGACATCAATTTCCCCTTCTCAAATACCTCTTCAAAATGACCGAGAAGAGCCTCCACAGCCAAGCCTTTATTCAAATCTTGCTTGCGGAATGCAACAACTTGCTCCTCAAATTCTTTAATTACTTTGAAGTTATTAAGCACCAATTGCTCCATTTGTTTTGTAATAATATAAGGTTGAGAGGAAGCATTCACAGTAGTTATAGCTACATGGTGGCCTAGAAGATAGTCATCCAATGATTCCTTAGATCTCTGCAAAACCGGAATAAATTTCCCAATGAAAGCAAGAACTTGGTTTGCTGCAGGTTTAACACTCTGGCATGAGTTTGAATGGGAATCTACCACTGTTCTCAGCAATAGTGATTCTTCACGCAACATGGAACACAAAAGATCAAGAAGTTGTTTCTGTTGCCACATGCATCTAAAGATGATATGTTGATTTTGAGTAACTGAGCACTCATTGCCAGCTCTCTCATCAATACTAGTGCAATTTGAATGGAAGGGTTTTAGAGCAGACAAACATTCCCGCAACCACTTCAACTGCTTAGCAAAAGAATAGGCTTCTGCCCTTTGTGCCTGTTGTATAACAATCAGATGTACGAGGAAGGAGACTGCCCTACTAGTCTGCTCAAGAGTAAAATCTTCATGAGGCTTTAGGCTAATCTGCTGTAGAAGCTGCACCAATGCCATGCTTTTGAAGTAATATTCATTTGAAATCTTCCATTCAACTTCTAAATTCTCGTCGAGCAAATGATGAAATTCACTAGCAGTAGAATCTGTCAGATGAGAAAGTCTACTTGGAGCCAGTAACAAGTGTCTTGCATCATATGATGGCTCAAGGAACATCCAATTAGATGGTTTGGATATCTCAATCCTCTCAAACATATGTCTTTGCAACCCACTGTTTTCTAACAGCTTTAGAAGTTCAGATAAAGCCCTTTTCTTCCCTACACTTTTGTTAACATCTTTCCACAGGTCATTACAATCTGTAGTAGTTCTGCATAACTTCTCAAGTGTGTGCCACACAGATTTCCATTCTTCCTGTCGTGGTGGACCAGTAGACTGTGAATCCAAACACTGCCTGCTGATTCTTGCAACCTCTTCAGTGCCGAGAGAGCATATTTCAGGCACTCTTGCTGTGTGCAAAGTTAACACGGAATCGTTCAATTTCTTTCTCCAGTCAGCATACCACATGCACCCATCTTCATCAATGAACTGTGGGTACAAAAGTTCATCTAAAAGAATCATATTCTTATCTAAGATATCATTATGGGGATTTCGATCTTGCAGAGATTCAGCTTTGACTGCTCTCTGTGCTGCTATTTCATTGATAACATGGCGCACAGGCTGCTGCAGCAGATCACTGTACTTCTGTATTAGCTTCCGGAGCTTCTGCCTGGTCCTTTTTGAATTTTCAATAGACAAATAGCTCTCAACATGTTCCCACCGACAAAGTTTCAAAAGCTCTTTCAGTTCCATTTCAATATTTCTCCGATTTGCTTCAATGTGCTCCAACACTTTTGGCAAGAATTGCACATAGTAGCCAAATATATTGTATAGAATATGCAGGTTTTTCTCCTGCCAAGGAGTTGAATAAAATCCCAGGCATCTGCCACTAGTGATCTGTCCATGGAAAGCAAAAAGAAGTTGAAGGCGTTTTCTGAATTCCCCAATGCTGGATGTTTGAACGAACTCCTCCAAACTTTCGATTGTAGATTGATCATATGTAGCAATATCAGCACAGTGCCTATGTTGAAGAACCGAGAATAGGGGGAACCACAACTTTCCAGCTTCGCTCGCATACTGATCCTGTACCTCATCAAGCAATGCTGGCCAGGAGTTGAACTCCATCTTTTGCCAAGAGCACACTAAAGTAATAATTGGTTCCAATAGATCTGAAATATAGAATTTTGAGCCACTTTCCTGTAAAGCTCTGGTACGATTAAGCAGGAATTGCAGCCCTGAAAGCGCCTTTGCCAGAGGAGTGTCAATAGGAATGGCCAAGAGCATTTCAATCACATCCAAGATCTTCTGAAGACCAGGATGATCTTCCCACTCGCTCAAAAGGCTAAGAATCCGCTCGTGAAGACTAGTAAGTAGTTTCACCATTTTAAACATTACAGGAGCGTTTGTGTCCTTGTAAAAATTGTATTTGGAAGCTGATTTGTGGGATGAAAAGAATTCCTGATCCAAACAGAGGCGAAACAAATGCTCTGGCACAAGTTTTGTGTCCAAACTATAAGAGAGTGCACCTCCTAACCCCTTAACCATGTTTACGCCCAAAGTATAAGAGTCAACAAAGGAAAGCAGTCTATCAGCATCAGTTATCATAAATGCTCCAGGAGAGAGGACAAGGTTGCTAGACCCGAATAATTGATTATGTGTGCGCACCAAGTCATTTAGGATGGATTCCTGCATAAGGTCCCATTCTTCCTTGGAACTCTCTTGTTGCTCACTAGCTTCTGAGCTTCCAGTAGAATCCTCTTCAGAAAGCAGCTCTTGCCATTCCAAAAAACTATCATTCACAAACAACTTGCCAAGCTTGGATATGTCAACTTCAAGAATTCTTTCAATCTTGAAGGCACGAGGCCTGAACTTGTATTGTCTAGCATCAAGGCCTTCTTTGATTCTACCTTGAACTTTCATATTCATCCAAATGTTAACAAAGTCATTGAATATTTTATCCAACAGCATGAAAGATGTTTGATCCATTAGCCGTGCATTAGCTACAAAGTGTGCAATGCGCACAAGGATATTGTGATAAAGAGAAACTTTAACTTGCAAAAGAGAGATCATTTTCCCAGCATTGTCTTGGCTTGAAACAGTAGTCACTTTTTCTAGCAAACTCATATCTAGTGCCCAGAAGTCTGCATGAAGATCTATATTAAGGGAAGAAATGCCTGGAAGTCTTCCTTCAATGCTTAGAGCAATTGACTTGGAAGGAAAACCTCGGGGGAATTTCATAAATGAATAAATTGATTGCAGAACATGGTCCATGTTGTCCTCCTTAATTCCAGTAAGAAATTTTCTCTGCATTGCAGCAGCCATGATCAGAGACAATCCCAATTTCATTTCATATACTGCCACCTGAACTGGTTGAGTCACATCAACATAGTCAGCATACTCTGATAATTGGTCAATAAAACAGGATGCACTTTTCTGCCAGTTGGACACTTGGTCCCCAACCTCTTGCAACTCCATATCCTTAGTGTACCTCACCACATCCTTCAATGTCTCAATAAATTGAAGAAACTCAAGACATTTATCTTTTAAAGTACTGAAATTCTCAGGATTAGAGCGAAACACCATCTTTCTTAGCAGCCTCTTACGTTCAGTTTCAAGCTTTCCCAATGTCTGCCCTCTCCTCTTATCAGATTCCATTAAAGCTGAACACCCAGCCAAATACTCGCATTCTTGTCGCACCTTAATTTCAAGGTTAAGTGACGAGATCCTTTCTTCTAATCGTGAATATTTGTGAGCATATTTTAGTGCTGGATCCACATCCTCGCAACCAAGCAAGAGACTAAAACGCAATCTCCCAATAAGAAACCATGCACGGCCAAGACTAGCAGAGAAGTCCGTGGAACAGAAATGAAGATAAAGCTCCTTAAGCAATGGCTCAATAAACAAATGCAATAGAGCTTTAAATCTTTGATGGCTAGATGACCCAATAAGTGAGCACAAGACCTTTATATCTTCTAACCTGACAACATTCTTCTGAAAGAAATCAAAGCAGGTCCTGATTTTAGCAAAATTATCAGCACCAAATGCTTTTCTGTGTGCATATATTATTTGTTGGAAAAGCAATCGAGGAACTGATAAGAAAACATCATTTAAGCTTGCCTCCAAGGATGGAGTTTCCCATAAATTGCAAGATACAACTTTAATATTCAAACAGCGCATGGTATATTCCTTGATTGAAAGCGTACTTTGTAGAACATGCATGCAGCACGCTGTCTTCACAGGTTGAACAAGCATATCTGGTAATATAATGTCATAACCATCATAACCATCAATTGTGGAAAAGTTCTTGACAAAGGAAGGAGAATGAGTCCATAAAGATGAATGCCACCAAAACCACATTTCAAGAACACAACTGCTGACTTTTTCGCCCACTGCTTCAACTGACATCCAAGCATCAAGTGTCCAAATTAATTTTTGATGTGGCATATAAGTCTGAGGAGGCCTCGTTGAGAAGGTGATCGAGTGGTTTAAAGCAAATTCAAGAAGCTTAAGTATAGAAGACAGTCCTTGCTGTAATCCTTCATAATCATCCAAGATAATTGATAATAACTTTTCAAGTAGTTCCGTATCAAGGGCAAAAGCAGCACTATCAATTATGAAAAGAGTGTCAAGCCAAATACCAGAATTAGACCCCAGACACAAATTTTCAGGGTGGAAACCACAACAAGTAGAAGAATTTTCCTCAAAATCAAGCTCCTCCTCGCTCCCCAACTTTGCCTTCAATTTGTTTTTTTCAGATCCATATCTTCTCAAAAGCATCTGATGCATCTCCTCCAACTTCTGGACTTGGGAATCACCATCATCATTGTATTTCACCATAATATACGATGACAAGCAAACACCTTGCAATGCAAGGGAACGGACTTCAGCATTGAAAGATGCAACCACCTCAACATGACAATAATTTTCCTGCCTCTGTGAATCCAGCTTTGTCGGCCAAATAGACTCACATAGCTTTAGTAGCTGTTGATGTTTATTGTACAAATTAGCAGACGCAGGCATGAATGGATGACCACCATGAATCCATAGCAAGGACTTCTCTGAGCGCTGAAAGACGTTATCCAGGACGCTGCTTTCTCGCAACACATTTTCAACCGCTCCAGGACAGAAACCCTGCAATTTCGAAACATGCTTTTTTAAAGAACGCCAACAAATTAGCATCTGCTCAAATTGTGATGAGCTAATCGCATCCGAAAAACCCATGTGATCTTCAAGAAGGTCACCGTATAACTGAATCAGCAAATCAAATGATGGAGATGCAACAAGCATTCCAAGGACTTCTTTCTCCAACAGGTGGAGAGATTTTAGTACTGGTATTATACACTTAGTGTCATCACTGTACTTGTGCCCGAGCTCGAAATTCCACCGGTGATAAGTAACCCTTAACAAGCCAGCACATTCAATAGCATGACCGAGAAGTTCACCACATGATCTCAAGTTGTCATTTGATTTAGTCATATCAACAAACTCCAAGGAAAGTAGAGGCACTGGTTGCGAGTCTAAATCAACTTTAAGAATAGATGCAATATGATGCCGGAAGTGAAATATGTCCTTCCAAATAGGATGCTTCAACTCCTCTGTGAATGAAGTCACAAAAAAACTGAGAAGCTGACAGCAAGGTCGCAATTGAGAACTAAACCAGCGAATCCGGTGAATATAAAGATCAAGATCTCTTTCGGTGGCCTGTTCAATAGTCCAGTTGGCAGCAAACAGTAGCATCTTCTTGGCCATCCTGAAATCAAATTCTGTGCTCCTTTTAGAGATGGAAATCATCCTATTTGGAGACTTGGAGCGTATTATCTGACACAATAATTCCATATCAATTACACATGTTCGCTTGCCCATTTGGCCATCAGAAGTTAAATGGCCCATGGGACATGGATTCAATGATCTTCCGATTTCATATAATGCACAATTAGCCCCAATATACTCTAAAAGCATAGAATTTTGCTTGACATAAGCTTCATTTGGGTATGATGTAAAATCTTTCAACTTCAATGGCATTGGCCAAGAACCGGATAAATGCAAAGAACACTCGAATGGTAAATCTGATTCCAACAACTCAGTTACCGTCAAATAAGTAAGTTTTGCATGATTGATAATATCCCCTCCCACGGCCTCACCAAAGGAGGATAGATAAGTATGCTCCCAGCTTGTTTGTAGGCTCCACATAGGTTGATTGCCATTCATAAGAAGCTGCTGGAATAACTGAACCCAACGTGCAAGCTCAAGAAAGGTAATGCGGATGTTTTTCGGCAAACCTTCATCCCTTGCATATAAATGAGCTTTGGCCATTGAATCAACCAATTCAACAACAGGAACACCTGATAAAACAAGAAATCTTTTGACATCTCTTAGCTCAATATCCGTACAAGAGTTTCCACTTCCATCATTAAGCCAGTAAGGTTGCATCATAAATATTTCAACTCCTCTATTTCTCATGGCCCGAGAAACTTCACCATAGATAGGATTAACAGTAAGAAACATTCGAAAATCAGGATGTGGCTGGAGAACCAACTGTTTTCCGTCAACAATGCCACGTTCATTGACTGTGATTGATCCACAATGCTCCACCAAGGAGTTAATTCTATCAAGAACAGTGGGATTACAAAGATTTGCGTTCTCCAAAATAATCCATTCTCCATTTTCTAGCGCCTTTATCAGTGGTCCTGCAAGCCACTCAAATTTTTTGGAAAATGGCCTCTGATGAGCTTCTTGTAACTTTGCAATTGCTTTCATGGTGTCATTCAGGTCATTGCATGTCCAAGAAAAACACGAGCTTTGCTTTAAAACCAATTCCAGTTTTCCAATTATGTCCGTTAACAAACTAAGAGAATCAACCAAGAGCTTCCAGTTCTGAACAGTCATAGAAGTTGAACCTGAAAGGGAGCTACTATCCATGCTAGAAGAGAAAGCAAGCCACCTGGTAACTAAATCTTCATCCTTTGTGAAGTCCGACAGCAAATTGCAGTACTCATTTACATAGCACTCAACTTGAGCAACGACCGAGCGGAAATTGCGGAAGGCATTATATTGCTCAAAACAACCAAGCAGTTCTGATATGTCTGTTGTGGAAGAAAGATTTAATTCATTTAATCTATTACCAGTAAGTTGAGCCAACAACCTTATCAATGAAGTCTTTCCAGAAGATGGTGGACCAACCAAGATGCACAACCATTTATGTTGTATACAATGTGCAACAGCCTCCAAGCTCTGACGAATTCCAGGCATAATATCAAGCCGACGATTTGAAATCTTGGACCGAGTGTAATTCCTTCTGAGGACTGCGTTCCCCACAATTAAGCACTGAGAATTAACCTGCACTCGAGGGTATGGATTTATAAAGGGCTTCATACCAAAAATTTCTTCATAGATCCGCATCACCTCTACACGGTCAGATGCAGTACGCATCCTCTGAATGTAAAGAATGTTGACAAAGCAATCAAATTTCAATTCCTCAGCTGCACACTGTATGATCTGACAAGACCGGATCACATCACGTAAATTAAACTCCCAAGGGGAGCCATCCTGGGCAAACTTGTGATATACCATAGTGTCTTCATGCAGCCGTTTATTAAAATCAATCAGCTTTTCAAGCACAGGATTTGCAATTGACGGATAGAGTGATTGACAGATGGAGTTATAGTCATCCCTAACCAGCTCATCAACATAAACCTTTGTGAAACGATTTAAAAAGGACCTTGGAAGACCTTTTCTGCCGCTACCTTGTGAAGAAGGATTTTGACAAGCAAAAACTCTGAAAGATGATGGGCACCTAAACCTTCGACCAAGTTCTGGAATGAAAACCTCAGCACGATGATCCAGAATAGCATTTAAACCCTCTAAGACAGATTGTGGGGCAAGATTAAGCTCATCTAGTAAAACCCAATCGCCATCCTTCAGAGCCTGCAAAAGACAATGCCAAGGAATTCAGTAGTATCAAATAGAGTTTATACAGAAACCACTTGTCAAGAAACTTTTACCTGCAGTAGGATTCCATCAGACCAAGCAAACTTCATTCCTTCATCACTCTCAACAGGCAAGTCTGACCCCAACAAATCCATTATGTCAGTCTGTAACAGATGAGAGCACCAAATGATTTAAAGTCAGCAAGAGGAAATATCCTGACGAGGGAGAATCTGTTTCAGGACAGCCACAAAAGTCTTGAAAAATCAACAAAGAATTGCTGACCTGCTCAGATAAGTTTATCCGAACAACTCTATGTCCAGAAAATTTTCCCAAGGCAATGATTAAACTTGTTTTACCAACACCTGGACTGCCTTCCAATAGGACTGCAAAGAAACATATAACATAAAAAATAAGTGCACAATCTATCGAAACACCAACGCAGAGTAGACGTGAAACGAAATCTGTACCAGGCTTTGGAAGCTGCATGGCTCGCAGTACCCTCAATGCATTTCTGCAGGTGGTTGGTGCTAAAAATTCAAAACCATCAAGCTCACACCTTTCACCACCTATAGACGTAAGTACATAATCGATAGGTCATGAAGATGAAAATCAGTAAGCCTGTCTGATGAGGGCTCAAATAACCAGTTGCATAATTGTGTATGCAAAATGACATTTAAAAAGTTCAGAGAAAGGTAAACTTAATAATCAGCATGAGAAAATGTTGCAAAATAAGGAAACAATATCATAATACATGTACCATTCTTGAAAAATGACAGTGGAAGTCACAAAGAACCAAGCAGAAGAGGTTGCAAGTATATTTTTGTCTCAAAGACAAGATAACATTAAACAATTACTTGACAAACTACCTTTTTCAATATAAAATGGATCAATACCAAAGACGTCACCACATTCCATCCTAGCATTGTGCGACATGTCTCCAGTAGTTCCAGGATCATGCTTGCGAGTTTCACACCTAACCCAACCATAATTTTCCATTTTTGACATAAAATTGCTTTCTGTGTCCACCTGTAGAAGTGACGAACCAAGCTTTCAGAGTAACTTTTAATATATAGTCGGAGAAGGTATTACAAATGCAACGTAAAATCAAGTAAAGTGGGAAAAGCATGTCCATTGATATTTTTAAGGCAGCCAATCATCATACTGGCTATGAGAAGCAAAATTGCAAGTAAATTGATGTCACAAATGATTTGTGAATGTTGCAGTGTCCGTTCGCTGCTTTTCAAGTATTTCTTCACCATGTTCCACAGCACCCCCCTATGCTTCCCAAAGGTTTTTCATCGGTAAATTATTCAAAGCACATGGAAATAGAGCAAGGACTGGAGAATTCTTAGAACAGATCCAAAAAATAATATGTATCACTTCTGGATGTTTTTCAATAATTGGGAGGAGATAATTCAGTAATTCTTGATGTTCATGAAATCTAACTGTTAAAGAAAATAAAAGAGAACAGAGAAACCATATATGCATCTTTTGGATTGTTGCGACTAACAACAGATCTCAAAAAATGGGAAATTTCACCTTTAGTTGCTCTAAAAGAAAGGAGAAGCATTTTTCCCTCAAGTTGTCAGCATACTCATTTGAAATGGCAGTTCCTGGAAAAAAAAGCATCAAATAAGGAGTTTTTTATTGGAGGGCAAGAAGGGATTAATGGTTACAAACTGGAAATATCAAACATCCAATAACCCAAAAAAGAAATAGAGAGAGAGAGAAAGCTGACAATCAACAAGAGCATAATGAACATAACAGTTCCAAAACAAATGTTGTATTCAACTCTTGGTAAACAACTCCTATGCACAAGGCTCCCGTAGTAGGCAGGGTCAGGGACAGACATGATGTATGTAGACCTTACACCACATAATATGCAGAGAGGCTCTTTTCAGAAATTAAATCTATGAGGTTGCATTCAACTCTTGTAGTAAAAATTCTTGTTCACGAATAGCCTTTCTTTTGGTGGTGTTAAGATTAGTTACTTAACTTTTTGGTTTGGGACATTTCACATCATTTATAACTTATTCTAACACTCCTCCTCACGTGTGGACTAGACAATCTGACAACCCAACACGTGCACAACAAACGAGGCTCAACACTAGGGCTACTCTCAGATGCCCTCACTTGGGGCAACAACAAACACATGTAAAGGCTCACACTTGGGGCAACAACAAATGGAGGTTCAAATTGCGGAAGTTAAGGTTTGAACCCAATACCTCCTGCTTCGATACCATGTTAAGATTAATTACTTTGCCATTCAATTCAATAAGTTAACCATTTGGTTTGGGGCATTTCACAAAACAAACGAGGCCCATCACTAGGGCTACTCTCACAGGCCCTCACTTGGGGCATTGCACATCATTTATACCTTATTCTAACTAGTGCAAAGAAGTGTATTAAAGTAGTTCTAACAGAGAGTCTCTAATGTACGTCAAGAAGAGGATGACAAATTTATAGAATCTACAATATTACTAGTGTTGTGAGCACGTTGCTTAGCAATCCAAAAAGCTAGCTGTGTTGAACCAACAAGTAAAAGTTTTCAAAAATTTTACATTTATATATCAACTTTGAAAAGATTTGAAGTTTCTTTCTACTATTGTAATCACCTATGCAACTACCAGGCACTGAAGGAGCTAAACCATCAAAAAGTTTCAGGAAGCGATAGGATATTATCTAGTTTAGCAAGAAAAAAAAATAGACAAATTAAGGGACCAAATTCAATCAGAAACGATATGATCAGGCACTTAAAAGCATACCAAAGAAAATGCATAATAGAATGAATATAGGCATTTATACATCAGGATTACCACAGTGACCTTTTCAGTTCATAACTTCATATAAAGTGAAATTTAAAAAATAAAGTCAAATGTGTAAAGGAAGTCCAAGATAATGATCTTTCGCTCTAGATTATGTAGAGGAATCATATGATTGAAGATAAATGCTAGAACAAGAGCAAAGAAGTACCTAAACTTAGTCCATCAAGCAAAATGAGGAAGACACCATGAAGGAAAGCATAGTGGGACCCCAAACTTTTATGGGTCACATTGATAAATGCAATCCAAGACAGAAGATCTCTTATGGTAAGCATTCTTCCGGTTTCTAACTGGTTGAACCACTGTAAAGCATTGGAAATAAAAGTAGCCACGTGAATCACATTCCTTACCACCAAAAGGGGAAACAAAAAAATCAGATAGCAAGTAAGCTAAGACAAGCCAAGATGTCAATGCAGCATCAACAACGACAAAAATCAAAGACCACCAGCATAATTACAATGCAGAAGAAAAGGGGAAGCAGAAGTAGGGAAGGGGGTGGAGGGAAGGAAGAAAGGTATGGGGCTCCATAATGCCCTGACAGTGTATGTAAATTTAAGATACAAAATAACATATGCATGACACGACAAACAGCAAAGGGGGAAAAAACTTAACAAGGAAGTGGAGCAAAGACAAACTATCTCCATAAGTAATCAACAAAAGAAGTATGTCAATAAATGTCAAGCTCTCGAAGAAATAAAAGCTAGAAAACATTTTTCCCAACAACACCAGTGCACAAGGCTTCAACAATGGGCAGGGTCGGGAACGGACAAGATGTATGCAGACCTTACCCCCACATACTCAACATCTTCATCTCAAAACTTTAAAAAAAATGTAGCAAAATTCAAAAGAAAGGGTGGCAAAAGAGAATCTAGACGGTGGATTAAAACTGATTTCTCTAATAGATTCATGTAGCCAGCCCACAATGTTTGAGACAGATTTTTTATGATGATAAGGATTCATAAAGCAACAACAGTTTAGAACAAAACTTACGTCCCAGAACTTCAGCATAGGATCCACGACAAATGAAAGTTCTGGATGCGAAATTCTGTAAATGTAAATGAGATAAATGGCAATCAGCATAAGAGTTTATGTCAAATTGTCAACATATTATGATCTCAATGAGCATATTTCTTATATCGCGTACCTATTCAAAGCAATACTTTTTAGCTCATCAAGATCACTCACAGGTGGAACCCATATCTCAGTGAACCTGTTGCGAAGAGCTGGAGATAGTTCTTTCTTACCATAATCACCTCCAGGATTCATGGTTGCAAGAACGAAAAAGTTCTCATGAGCTGTAACTGTTTCCAAGTCTGGCCCTCCTTTCTCAGCCAAGGTCTGCAACGGTCATAAAGTGGGAGGCAAATTACTGATAATTTGTTAAAAAGCACATATAAGAAAGCACTAAGAAGAACCACCCAAAAAATTTCAATTAACAGACTAATCTAAACCCACAAATCTATAAAACAAAATTAGATAACTACACATTTCCAATAAATTAGATACAAAACATGCAAAAGATGCAAAAAAGCAGCATATGGAGGTGGGTTTTGTACCATACGACTTCAGAAAAAAGAGTTACTCCATCAAAAAGGTACCAACACCAACGCTAATAAATGCCAGATATTTGATGCAGTGTCGTGAAACCAAAACATTTTCAATAACTGGTGAAAATTACAAACCAGTTTTAGTAATGCTCCAGCGACCTTGGTGTTATGGGGCTCAAACCACAAAAACATCATCTCTGCAATGAGAGGGTCATTTGTGCATAAATTCCCCACTCAAATCCAGCAGCGGGGAACCTTGTTCACTGGGGTGCCCTTTTAAGTTTTTTTTTATCTTTTAAAGCGGCTTGTTCTAACCCAAAATGCAAAATTTACCCCACGGTTTTGCAGATCTGGACATCTCCTTTAACACGGATATCCTTAACTGTTCAACATACGTTCACAATTTCCAGCAACTTGTATACAAGCAAACTCTCAACCATAATTAGGCTGACAGAAATTGTTGGAGCCACTCAAAAGACAAAAGCTACAAAGTAAAACCCTACCATAATGAATTACTTCAGAAAAACCAACATCTAGGTAGTCTAGACTTTCCCTGGAATATTTTTTGAAAGCCAAAATACCTCCAACAATCTCTTTCTTTATGGGGGAAGCAATCTGACAATTTTTACTGTGGATAATTTGCAGTAAAGAGGGATAGCAATTAGTTACAGATGTTAACTATGCAAAAGAGACATGGCACAACTTTCTTGAAATCTTTAATCGTCATGCTCAAGTCTTTGTTGTTTGATCTCGTCTTTAATATACTTTCTTAGTACTGTGTGCTTTGGTAGGCAGTATTTTTATGCCCCTCAATAAAATCTTTATTTTGCACTCAAAATGCACAAGTTCATAATTGAGCTATTTACTTACATCCACTGACATTTAACCAAGGATTACAGAAACCATACAATGAAAATTATCTCAAGTATCATACAATCACAGAAGGAAACAAGCAGCAATGGCACACCAATACAAAATTACATATAACTAAATGCAGAACTAAGATGACTATGACAATATGCATATGAAAAATGATCAAATTAATTTGAAACCATACATTTTTGCTTACGTTAGAAGCTAGCTACTTTAGGATGCAGCAATTACCGAAATATCAGTTGTAATATAGATTATTAGGATAGTTTGGCTAAGTCATGGCACCTAACAGATACAGCATTCCTGAAAAGAGACTACTAACCAGCTTTCTTTCAGGCTCTAAAACACTATTCAATCTTTCCAGCACACTATCATCAGCTAAGGAGATTTCATCGACAAGAAATAGATCACCAGTCTTCATTGCTTGCACAAGAGGGCCATCTTGCCACTTAAATAGGGCCTCCCAATCCTGGTGTAGCTCAGCAAGGTGTGACTTCATCTCCTCAATAGTATCAACATCTTGGACAGAGACATCAGATGATGAAACCAGGCCATGCCTGTAACTTTCTATTACAACAGCCAGTTGATCAAGAGTTAAAGTGGCTTGACCAATATCTGAAGAAATTTCCTACATGGAGAATGTACAAATTCATCAATAAGGGAAGAAGTCCTTAAGATAACAGATTGTATAAGTAGCTTGAGTACTTACAACATGACCAGGAAATTGGAGAATAGCTCCAGACAGCTTTAATTGTTCAATTAGATCTTTGAACTCTGACATCAGCTTTGATCTATCTCGAGTAGGATAGAACCCCTGTTAAAAAGTGTGCCAGTTACCATTTCAAAGTACATAAAATGTTCTGAGTAGGTTACAAACTGCAGAAAGAAAAGTGCTACTGAGAAAAGGTGTGAAAGACTAAATCAAGTACAAAAAGTGACGAACCCCTAGGAAATCAGATGTTTCTGAGTACTGATGACAATTCAAAATGTGCAATTTTGACCTCAATTGTTCACCAAGTAACTGACAGACAGTAGTCTTCCCACCACCAGTTTCACCAACAAGGAGGACAGGCTCTCGTAGCTCATAGCAACGCTTGACAAGGAAGTACAACCTCTTCATACTTTTAGTCCAGACGACACTGTAATGAGTCATATCATCAGTAAAACAATTATAGTCTAGAAAAGGAAAAGTTAAGTATAAGCCTCTTCAACAAGAATCTATGAGTTCATACTTTTGAGTATTATCTGGTACCCGTCCAACAGTGCAAGGGTCGAGAGCCAGTTCCTGAAGAGTATTAAAAAATACGGTCAATAAAAAGTTACCACTGCAAACCAATAGTTATAAACTATCAGTATGATGTAAAAGAACGACATTCCAAAGATTCTAGGTTTTGTAAGGCATATATATAGTAATGACAACAAAAAAGAATAGACATGTTGGTTGTCAAGAAAATCCAGCCACTTTCTCGAAAGATTTCATCTTGATGTAACTTGAGCAATGTTGCTCAAGTATTTTTCGTTTGATCTCTCGTCTGTACTTTAAATTCTTACGTACTCTGTTCTTGGTTGAGGCTATCTTTGTGCCTCTTAATAAAATGTTTCTTTCGCACCATATATATATATATATATATATATATAAAGCCTAAAACTAGTTCCAACAGAATGAGTCAGGTGTCTATATGAGATATAGCATATAAAACAGATGTGTAACAAACCACAAAAGGCACTTCACCATAACATGCAGCTCCAGAGTTCCGAAAAGCCTAAAAACCCATAGTAATACAAATATTCATCGTTCTGTCACCTGTCTGCAGACTATTTCAGAATGCTCCCAAACCAATGATGAACTATGTCCATGCTGGCAGTGCAATTGAATTTGCAATAAAAAAATGATTTCAGAAACTAACTTATATTCTATGATGTATGAATGCCTTAGTCAGTATTATCTTAGTCATCCGCAAATAGTCAAGAGAAACTTAGGTATACCGGAGGAATTCAATAGACAGTATTTGGAAAGCATTGAAGATAAATTAATGGAGATCCAGAAAGATACGTAGATATATCATGTAAGAAGAAATATCGAACAGAAGTGGAAATAACATGCTTGTCACTGTCATGAATATCCCTACTCCCTAGTACCATATATATTACCAACGAGAGTTGGCTTGGTTGGCAATCGGCTGGGTTAGGCATATGTGTGCCCAAGGTTCGATTTCAACCACAAGCGTAATTCCCTGTGGTATTTCAAAAAAAAAAAGTACCATATATATACATTCACAATACCTTTATTGCACACGACCTAAAACCATTTTCATGTAATGCAAGCATGCAAATTCACATTCAATTCTAAAAACAACATCATTACTTGACAGTCAACAAGTATCAGAATACCAGCAAATACCCAGACACAAGAACAGAAGCACCCTACCTGCATATACAAGTTGTCTTTGATGAGTTTAACCCGAAGATGTTTCTCCAGAACTTCCTGAACTACACATTTCTCGTCTTCATTCCGCAGCCTTTCTGCCAATAGATAATAACCATCTCTCGCCAAATCTTCATAAGACCTTCCAAAAGCCCGGTACCGATTAGCCCAACGGAACAAATCACGTGGAGTTATGAATCCATGTTTTCCAGCAAAAACTTTGCTACTCTGCCTGTGCAACTGCAAGTCTTTCATGATATTGACCATTCTAGTAGCATAGCTTCCAGGAATTTGACACCTGATTTCTAATATCATGCTCAGTTCATCATCAGGTATCTCATCAATATGAAGCTCGACAAAACGATTGCGAAAAGCTCTAGAAAGAACTTTACGACCACCATAAAAAGTTGGTGGATTTTGTGTGGCAAAAAGCATAAAATCTGGATGTGCCCGTACAGTTTCACATAATTCAGGAACAAACAGCTCTCTATTATCATCAAGCAATCTGTTCAATGCTTCCAGGACATCTGATGGAGCAAGGTTCAGCTCATCCAAAACAACCCAGTAACCATTCCGCACAGCCTTTACCAATACACCTTCGTGAAATACAAGCTTCCCACATGCATCAGTTATGTAAGAACCTAAATATTCCTGCAGATCTGTGTGCTCATGATTATTTATTCGTACAAATTCATGACCAGTTACAGCAGCAAGATAACGTACAAGGCTAGTTTTGCCACTCGATGTGGGCCCTTGTAAGAGGACTGGATATCTTTTAATAAAGATAGCCCGTGCCAAGTTAGTAAGATGCTCCTTAACACTTTTAGTTAACACATAGCCCTCAACAAAATCATCAGACCTGGAGCTCTCTTTAATTGTTAAGTAAGAATCAAAAGGAATATGTGGATGATTGCTCCTTACTAACAGAGTTTTCTTCATCACCTTGTCCATGATCTTAGCACTAGGTAGATCCAATAAAGTAAGGAAGAACATACAGAATCCATCGTACATTGCCTTCTGAAATCCAAATTGTCTCTTTGCCTTCCCAGTATATTCCAGTGCACGGTAAAGAGATCTTAAACTGTATTGAGGCTTTTGGTTAGCCCCGTCCTGCAGGTTTTCTTCAGAGTGCTTCTTAGCTGCCTTGTAAAAATTTTTGATCCTTTCCATCAATTCACTATTTGATAGGCTTTCCTCCATAAATCTTCCAATAAATAACAGCAAATCTTCATCATCCAACACATCATCGACAAAGTATTCAGTAAATCTACTGCGTAGTGAGAATGGTAAGTCCCGTTTCCCAGCATCAGTCGCAGGATTCATACAACCAAATATCCGGAAATTGGGATGTCTATGTATATGACTTACATCCCCTCTCTCAGCCAAACAAAGTGATCCATACTCTCCTTCAAGAACACCAATGATTCTCTGCAATGTCTCAGGAGGAGCCAAATTCACCTCATCAAGCAAAATCCACTCACCATTTTTAAGTGCCGTCACAAAGGCTCCCTCTACAAATGAAAAAACCATCCCTGACGTCCCATCAATTTGCCCATAGGCAGTTTCGAGTTTCACAGAGAAGTTCTCCCATTTTTTGAGTAATTTTCCATCCAAAGCTTTTCTCCGCTTTCTAACAGACCCAGGTCTTTCTAAATCTACTGGCCTCTGGAAATACTCTGCAACCTTCTTAATCTCACGTAATAGCATCCTCCAATTTTTATTCACAAAATACTGTTGTAATGAACCAAGAATATTAATATTTCTCTTCACAGAGGTGGTTCTAGAAAATAGATCCTCAAAATCCTTGTATAGGGGTATGCATATGAACCGTGCATCCATAGGTTTAAATCCACCCAATAAATCAGCAACATCACTTTGCTGGCTTAAGTTCAAAACAGTGAGCTTCTGACCAAGCCTCATGGCCAGATTCTGCACAAGCGTAGTTTTTCCCGTGCCAGTTTCACCGACCAAGAGAACAGGTTCATTGTATTTGACAGATGAAGCAATTCTCTCCAGAACATGCAAAGAACTACGAATCTCAACAAAAGGCCTACGCGGGTCCCGTAATGCAGCTTCAGCATGTAGAAGAGCAACTCTTCCAATTCTCAATTCCGATTGCAAATCCTGAATAACAGGTTTATTAAAAGGATACAAAGTTTCCGCCTCCGTAATAGGAACTGCCCAGAACTTTGCAATGTCTTTCATTATAGTCAATCGGTTTTCAGCAGAAGTAAAAAAAGCAGCAAAAATGTCTACTGCCTCCAAAAAAATACAATTGCAATGGTAAGCTGACAAACCATCGCCAATGGAGATAACACCTAATCCCACGATTCGCTTGCACCATTTGAGAAGATCTCTTAATGAGAACCTGCTGAAAGAGCCAGAGGAAGCAAGTTTTCCAGTACGATATCCCACAGATTGTTGCAAGAAAGCAGAGTTCACCCTTTCAAAGGTTTCTACCAGTTTTTCAGCAAGAGACTCCAGATTCGGATACCATGCTTTAATTATATTTCGCAGGTCATCTTGTTTTGGAGTCCTTATCATCACTCTCCTCCAGAGAGCACTAAGTGAATTCCCACCTTCTGCATTGCGAGTAAACTCATGCAAAGTCGACATGGTAGAAAAAAGTCGAAAGCTTTCTGCCACCTTTATATCTTCCCCATGACTAGTCACAAACGAGCTTGCTCCTTCCAGGAAAGGTAACAAAATCGACTGCACATCCGATGCTGCTTTGTCAATATCCTCAAATACAACCCAGAATCCATTTAAAACAGCCTGAGTAAGTGAACCTGGTTGCCATCTAAATTCGCCCGGTTGCTCAGTACAGACATAGCTCCCAATTAGAGTTTTTCCATCTATTTGATCATCCATGTGAATGGATAGAACCTGATTCCCACTATCCCGGGCCAACTTACTAATCAGGGCAGTCTTTCCTGCACCAGGAGGGCCATACAAAAGCACAGGCCACTTTTGACTCACAGCTAACACCATCATCTCGAAGCTTTTCTTGACCATGGATGTCATGACAAATGGATAGCCACCTGATTTATTGTCCCAATACGCCAGTTTTTGTCTCTGAACAGATGGCTCAATTTCATGGATCGGTGAAGAGCTGGGAGATTCTATGCCTACGAACTTTAGGCAATTTTCCTGATTCAAATGAGTATACCCATCAACAGAATCCAAAGTTTTGTGGTCAGGTGACTCGATGAACAAGGCAAACTTCTCCATAGCTACATCCTGGCAGAATTCCTCCCACCCCAACCAGCATAAAAAAGCTTCTTCATCTCCAAGGCCAAAGTCTGCAAGCATTTTATCACTCAACTTCAAGATTAGACACAGTATTTGAATTCCATACCATTTCAAGTCCACCGCTACACACTTCTTTACAAACTGAACAAAAAATGACCAGTCCCAGAGTCTAGAGAAAACCTCAGGTTCCATTACAAGGAGGCGGTATGACGTCCTCACAGGATGCAAGTAAAGAGACGACTTCGCAACTGCTGCCTTCATCAATACCGGTCTTTGAAAAGGAGGCGGAGCAAACTCGAAGTAAGCTAACACAGAACCCAGGAGAAAAGGAGCCAAATCAAGGGCTCGGCACAGGGCTAGACACGCAAGCTCGTGGAGGCTCAAGAATCTCCCCCTTTGAACATAAACCTCGATAATAGAAAAAACCCTCGCATCATCAACCTCCAAAAACACATCTTCTGTATCATCATCATTATCATGATCATCTGAATTTGATCCCAGTTTGAGTACGAGACGTAGCAAGGCCACTGCTTTTTCCACGACTCTCTGCGATATCGGGCGGAAACAGCCAATTAAAGGAATCGTATAGCTCTGGTGAAGAAACAATTCCGCCACCGAACTAGACACTTCCTCTTCCGTCAACGTCCCCTCCTTCTTCAACAGATATTCCATTTGCGGGTGGCCTGCAAGCTTAGGGCACCTTGCAAGGAACCTCTCAAGAGCTTGTTTTACGCTAAAACTCCCGTCCATGGCCATAACTAAAATCTAAACCAGCACTCACAACAAAATTTACCTAAATCAAAAGGAGAAAACAAGTAATTTGGCTTCTGTAGTGAGATTCAACCAATATTTGGACAATTCAAGTTCAAAGGTTTTCTCGTTTAGAGACTCTTTGGGACGTATGTATTATTAGGGTTTGCGAGTGAAACGGACATTAGGGTTTAACAGAGGTTTTATCGTGTGTACTTCTAGGCGTGTTGCCGACTTGCCGTGTTTAAAGGAGTGAGAAAGCGGTCCAAACTGTGGGAAAACAGACTGGGCCTAGCCCATTAGTATTATTTTGGGCCACATTTGCCCTTGTGGCCCCCACTTTGATGGACAACATGATTCATTATGGGCTGAACTCTTCAGATTATGGGTGGGGATATCATCTCACCCGTATCAGTATCAGTTTCCATATTCCTCGTTCACCTGTTATCTGTCCTTCCTTATTTGTATCTATCGGATGCGGGTATTTTTGGGTAATATTTGTACCCATCAATCTCGTTAGCAGGACAGATAACGGTTGAATTTTATTCGTCTTTAGCATGAGTTATAGATCATAGATCCTAAAAAAACCTAAAAATATGATACTTTTAATAAGATTCAGAGGATATATATGATTACAAATGTTCAATTAAAGTGCTAGCAATTGGAAACTACTCATGGAACTAAATCACTCACGTAGAGAACTCAGATATCAAAAACATGTAGAAGGCATAATCTTCTTGTTATTATGTTTATTTCATAAGGTTCAAAATCAGATTATAACAACAATTGTTTGCCCAACTTAAGCTTTGTTTGGCAAACAAGAACAGGTGTGGGTAAAAAGATCACAAAATCCGCCTTTCGGACATTGAAACGAGCAGTCAATATCGCGGGAACACCTCCCGTTCTTATCTTTGACGAGCTTTGCTCCCTCTTTGTTTGTCAAACAAGAACACTTGTGGGTAAAAAGATCACAAAATCCGCCTTTCGGACATTGAAACGCACAGTCAATATCGCGGGAACACCTCCCGTTCTTATCTTCGACGAGCTTTGCTCCCTCTTTGTTTGCCAAACAAGAACACTTGTGGGTAAAAAGATCACAAAATCCGCCTTTCGGACATTGAAACGCACAGTCAATATCGCGGGAACATTTCCCGTTCTTATCTTCGACAATCTTTGCTCCCACGTTATTGCCATCAAGAGTTGTTGGCAAGCAAAAACAAGTGTGTTTTAAAATATCACAATATCCACCTTTCGGACATCGAAACATACACTCAATATCGCGAGAACATTTCCCTCTAGTTACGTCTCTTCCTACAACACTCGAAAACAATGCACCTGCATATAAACAAATATATTTTAGCATTGATTTTCATATGACGAAAACGATAAAGATCCCAACAGTTGACATTCCAATTATCCCATGCTCTTAGCTGCAGAGTTGTACATGAAATCATGCGTTACAACATGACAGTTGACATAACTGAGTACTATCTACTGGGATCCCTATCATAACTGTTCATGTAATAACAACTGTATCGATCTACTAATTTAGAGAGAGAGAGAGAGAGAGAGGGTGAGACTAACAAGATGCAGCTAGCAAGAGCATGATCAAGAAAGTTGATTTTGATGAAACGCCCTCCATATTGTGATAGCTCAATGTGTTGTGTGTGCAACAATAGTTTATCTAGTTTGCATCTATATAGGAGCAGGTTAGTCTCTGTTAAGGCGAGCTCCTTTACCAACCCCCTATACAGTGGATATATAGTTGTGCAATCTGCATTTCTTACCAAATTAACCAAATCATACATGTGAATGGAAATTTTCAAGATTTGGAAAGAGGTATATTAGAATAAAAGGAATTTTATTTAATTAAATATCTAACATTTTTGGAATCTTACAGACTCACATGGTAGGAAATCTCATACTTTATAGTATTAAATTAAATTAATATTACCCAAATTATATTTCTGTACTATTTGATTTCTAATGCTACGGCTCCTTTTGATAGAACATTTGAAAAATAACATATATGTTAGCATTTACATGCTTTTAAAATTTTGCATATATACTATCCAAAATGATTTCATTGTTTGGTCCAATTCTTATTAGTAGCATTAACATGGTTGAAAATACTCTTAAGGTAGCATTTCAAAATGCTCTCAAAAGTTGTTACTTTACTACTTAAGAGTATCCAGGTGTACCAACACTCTAAACACCTCAATTCTTGTGTAACTATTAATTTAACAAGTGTTATGGCTCCTTTTGGTGGAGCATTTCAAAAGCAACATATATGTTAGCATTTACTTACTTTTAACATTAGAAAAAAAAACATATATATATATACATAAGTGTAGTTCTCGATTTTTATTAGTCAGCTACTAATTGTTTTTTTATATGCTCAGTTTGCTTAACTTGTTATTCTCCATGTCTTTGGAGATCGTCCTTGGAGCCTCTATGGCTTAAGAAAACTGTATTGACAGATTTTATGTCTATTATTTTTTAATAATATGCAGTCTTTCCCTTTCAAATAAAAAAAAAATTTATGGCTATGTACATTTTATTTAATGTAAATATAGAATACAAAGGAAAAAAAAAACCTATTTTGGCCACTCTTGTAACACTCCAAAATTTTGACACCTCAAATAGACCTTAGTGAAAAGATTTTTTACTTGGCAAGTAAAAAAATTGTTCGTGGAAATTATAGTTAATTACCAATTTAAAATCTTCTAATTATACGTGCAGAACCCTTTTTTTTTTTTACACTGCGCCAATTACTTTTGATATTTTTATTTTCATTTATTAAAACTTGGTAATTTGGAAATGATATTTTGAAAAATGACATATTAATATCACTGGACATCTAGGTCCCACTCAAAAAAACTTTATCCCTCATAAATCCATTTTAATTTTTTATAATATTTAAATCATTTAAATTTTATCTTATTCATTTTTTGCCCTTTTTCAAGTAGGATTAAATCTAATATGGTTTATTTCTTGTTATATGCTATATTTCTCTTTTATCTCACTACATCTTCTCTCTCTACTGCATCTCTCTCTTATCACAACTACTTTCTCTCTCCTATTGCATCTCTCTCTTATCACAATAACTTTCTTTCTCCTATTGAATCTCTCTCTCTTTACTACATCTCTTTTTATTACGTTTTTTTTCTCTCTCTCTCATCTCTTTTTATGGCTGTCCTTTTGGTCCAAATATGATTGGGCATTATGCGTCTCTATGAGGGGAGTCCAATGGTGATAGTGGTATTGCAAATTGTTGTCAAAATCGGCCAAATCTGAAGTTTTTTCCAAATTGTAACACTGACCGACCATGAAATAGTAACATTGACCAACCAATGTTACTATTTTAAAACGCTCATATCCGGTGGCCGTTTTGGGTCATACCTGACTGGGTATTGTGCGTCTTAGTGAGGGGAGTCTAATGGTGGTGGTGGTATGGCGAACCGCCGTTGAAATCTATCGGATCTGAACTTTTTTCCAAATAGTAACACTACCCGACCAATGTTACTGTTTTGAAATAGTAACATTGATAACATTGGCTTACCAATGTTACTATTTGAAATAGTATCATTGACCAATGTTACTGTTTTAAAACGGCCATATTTGGTGGTCATTTTGGATCGTACCTGGTTGGGTATTGTGTGCTTCAATGAGGGGAGTCCAACTATGATGGTGGTATGGCGAACCACCACCGAAATCGACTGGATCTGAAGTTTTTTCCAAATAGTAACACTGGTCGATCAATGTTACTGTTTTGAAACAGTAACATTGGCCGAGATGGATTTGAGGAAGAGAGATGAGAGACCGTAGGCTAGTGAGAGGAAGTGGCCCTAGGCTAGTGAGAGAGAAAGGAAAATCAGTGATGTTGTCGTCGACAACCTTTCCCCCACAACCATCACCACCACCGGTCTGCCACCCCGACCACCACCCCCACTATCATTAGTACCTACAACATCTATCCAAAACCAATCACATAATTGGCCTGAACTGCACCTAAGTTGGATGAACCAGCACCCATATACCCATAATCTAACCCAACCTCCTCAAGAATAATGCTTGAGACCCTCAAAAAGTGACCCCCAAAAGACCCCCATTTATTATGGAATGTTGGATGTGAAGTGGGTCCTACATGTGTGTTTTTAATCAATGACTATTTTAATACGACATAGATTTGGGGGACTTTTGGGGGTCTCTAGCATTGTCCCCTCCTCAATACCCATCAACGACCCACTCTTCAATCCTAAGTCATCACTACGATCCAAACCCAAGCACTCAGCATAACTTCTCCCCCCTTTCCCCTAGTATACCAAAATCCAAAAGCAACACTTTATCAATTTATGGCAACAGTAAGAAGAGAGTAACAACTCTATAAAAAAAGAAAAAGAAAAAAAGAAAGAGTAGCAACAAATACGTAAGAGCAAATCTTTGAAGTTGATGTTCTAGCTTGTTCAAAACACAAAATCTACGCGAAGAACAGAGTGGAATGATTGAAAGATTGATTTTGACTTTCGTAGTGATTTGAAGAGTGTGATTTCAAGCTTTTGTATATAAGAAGAACCGCTCATGATGGTATAAAATACGAACAAGAGAAGTATAACAATCTTACGTTTTGGATTTATAGCAGTTTATCAGTGGAATTGGTCAGCTAGCGTGAACATGAGAGGTAGTGTTCGTCTTCGTCAGCTGCAGAGAATGGAAGAGTCATTATGATGTTTTCGTGGTTTTGGAGTTGGATGAGGGGTAAGAATGTACTTGAGCAAGAAGTGGTATCTTAAAGGGATAAACTGTTTTGGGCTGGACTTAAGTGTCCATAAGTTTCTAAACTGGTACTGGCCGGTGATTTTCCCTTGATATGTTGAGCGTATGGGCTTTTAAGAGTTCAGTTACACTTGCATTGGGTTTGTATGGGCTTTTGAGGTTTCTATTTGACAATTGGCCCAAATATATACTATGAGTTCGACTATGTTGGGCTTTGTACCAAGCCCACATTATGCTTTTAGAAATTCGGCCTGTCATCATTCATTTAGGATATGAGAGTATTCAAATCTTGAATCTGTTCGAAATCCTAAAGAGTTGGATCATTTGTCATCAAGAATTCATATAACGTGTTAGGGTATTCAAACCTTCAACGTGTTCGAAATCCACGGAATTAACTCATTTCATCCCCTTTAAACTTAGATATATAATTTTTATCATAGTATATTAAATAGAAATTGACCAAATCTCTCTCAATCCAGTCAAATCATCGACTAGAGAGGCGACCTCAATTATTTTAATCCAACATATTGAAAAAATGTGTTTGCTTACATTGGGTTTGATGTGATTCAAGATATTTTACAATTAATAGTTGAAGAAATCCGACTATAGTAAAAACGTGCACATCCCACTATATTGTTGACTTCAAAAAGTCATATTTAGTGCCTTATTATACACATTTTTTTGTTTATCTTGTGAAGATCAATTCATAATTATTGGTCATACCATATCGAAAATAATATTACTGTTTCACGCAAATTAAATTCAGGATCTTCCGAATGCATGCAGTTTGGTCCATATAGATTTATCATTAGGCTATCACCCAAGTAGATATAAATATTAGTCACACACGACCTTTGAAAATGTCTATAATCAAATCCATCAAATATTTGAATAAAACAATAGCTTATAGCATGGGCAATTTAAATGAAAATTTATAATATTAAAGTCAAGCATGCATCATTTATCTGTATATATTAGTTTCCACTTGACCCCACTAGAAATGACAAAACTAAATAAAATAATAATGGAGTTGTCAATTTTGAAACTATTCTTTCCTTGACTTTGGTAACTTCATTCAAATATTCAATGAAATCATACATTACTCATACCCACTCAAGCAATACAGAAAAAATTTACTGTAAAATATATAATAATAATAATAAAAAGATTTTTGAAAGATTTGTAGCATCACTAATTATATCATATTATGGGGGGTTAGGACATGCTATTATCATTCACATTAAATCGGGTTGATTAAGGGTTTTGACTAATTAATTAAATAATTAATATTCTGATTTGTTGAATCATGAGCTTTAAATGGGAGAGATTTAGCAGGCATACAAGCAACTTAAACAGCATGTATTCGGGTGAGGAGACCCTGCAGTAGACAATCTATCGGAGGGTATGTATTGGCTCAATTCGAGCCTTAAATGATTTAAATACAAAATATTAGGGTTATAAATTATAATGATGTATTTTAAAAAAAAATTAAATTAATTGACAAATAATAAGAAGTCGGATAGGTGTTTTATCAAACGATACAAAATATTTCCTATTTGTTTTAAAAATCATTTGGTGGCTTAATTTGAGCCAAATGCAGCCCTACACTAGATTGTCTACTGCAGGGCCCATCGAACATGTATTCAATTAAAATTAAATAAAAGATGAAATATTAATGGGGTTTTATATCATATTTATTGCAAGCATTAATTCTTAAGTGTGAAGTATATTTGTCTTGTTAGTCAAGGCATACGAGTCATGTGACTCATGTCATTTTTTTCTTTTCTTTTTTTTAATGAATTTGCCTATACTTGTCATTTGTACAAAATAGAAATGTTATTTTACATTATAGCCTACTTGAGGTGCTGATTTGTTTCCCCCAATTTTTAATCATACTTGTTCAGATATATCTATGCCTACTTGAGGCCTGATTTTATTTTATTTTTTTATGAATTTGCGTGTATGTATGCACACGAAGACTCCTTAATCATATCTCCCCAAAAAAGTGGTATTAGAGCCGATGGTGATGTCTTGGCAAAGGAGCGCTAGAGCCCATGGTGGATTTGGGCATAGCCCATAGATTCGTTTGGGTAGACTCAAAGGAGCAAATATATGCAACTCTTGACGAAAAGTGTAGCTAGGTGATATGGTAAAGGCGTTATCACATGCATGTGACTCAGGGTCGTGTTATCCATGTAAGCGAATTTCATTCAAATAAATAGGTATATGAAAATTGAAAACAAAGGATAAGTATAGCCTTATAGTGTGTTTGGATTGAGGGATTTGGAGGGAAATGAAGGGAAGGGAAAAGAGATATAGCTTCCTTCCAATTCCTTTGTTTGGATAGTTAAGAAAAAATTAAGGGGGAGAGATTTGGAAGGAATTGGATGGAAGATTTCATTAAATTTTTGTCAAAACTCTTCCTCCCCAAAATAGGTCATTTGAAGGGAATAAATTACTAATTAAGTCATTTATAAGTTAAATATCTATTTTACCCTTGTACATAATATTTTAACATAAAAATAAGGATAAATTAGTAAATTAAACAAATTTTCTTTAACATGGGATGAGGAAAAATATTCTCCTCCCTTCTATTCTCTTCCCTCCAAATCCCTCAATCGAAACACACTATTAAAGTCTTTCATGCAATACACGAGGTTATTACAGTCCAACATTGACGTGCTGTGTGCATTGTCTTGTTAGAAGTCATTTGTTTCTTAATTTGAAAACAAAATGGCTTGGACCTTTCCCCGTACCTACAATTTAATGTGAAAATGTACAAAATAAAATGACTCCATACACTAAAAGAAGGGAATCAATGGACCTCTAATTTCCAAAAATTTTCGTCATCTTATTCGGAGTCAAAACTACATAATTTAAAAAACAAAAAAAATGATAAATATCCCAACGATATGGTATCCCAGAATCAGTTATCCCGACTGCTAAAACTGGACTCACAAAATTTAAGTGAATATGTGTGCTCCACATTAATGTTGAACTCATAAGATTAAGTGAATTTATGAGCTTCACATATCACACATAATATATATGAAATCTTATGCGTACAAATAAAACTCATTAACTGAGATAATTGGGATACCATCCCTATTACTTAAAACAAAACAAGAAATTTGAAAATTAGGGAAGAATAGATAATTAAATTAAGACACTACATCACTACCTTATTTTAACTTTTAAGGCCTCCAATATTGATTGCCTATTACAATAAAAGCCGCCAGCCTCCACTATAGAATGGAATGATAAAAATACAAAAAATTCCACACAATTATTCAAAGTCCGGTGCCTCCATATCTTCTCCCGCTTTGACCATGTAAATATAATATTATTTCTCACTGGCCACCCTCTTCGTCATCATCAGAAGCTACACAGAGAGTCATTTCTCTTATAAATCAACATGGCTTAGCGTTCATCATCTGCCACAACCTTCTTCGCAATCTCCAATAGTCATGGCCACCATCACTGACATCCAATACTACGTCGTTCTCTTCTTCCTCTGGCTTTTCTCAACACTTCTCCTCCAATATGCATTCAGAAGATCCACAAAAGGAGCAACCCATCTCCGCCTCCCTCCTAGTCCACCGTCTCTTCCGGTCGTTGGTCACATCCACCTCCTCTCCAAAGACATACACATATGTTTTCAAAACCTCGCCCGCAAATATGGCCCTCTCTTGTACCTCCGATTTGGATCCTTCAAGTGCCTCCTCATCTCCTCTGCCTCCGTCGCCACCGAAGTCTTTAAGTCCAACGACGTGGCTTTCTCTTCTAAGCCGTTCTCTGTTTTGGGTGATCGATTGATATTCGGGAACACGGGGTTTGTTATTTCTCAGTACGGAGATTACTGGAGGTACATGAAGAAATTGACGGTGACGGAGCTTCTCGGAGCGAGACAGCTGGAGAGGTCACGCAAGGTGAGGCAGGAGGAGCTGCATCGGTATTTGCAGAGAGTGTTTGAAAAAGCGGGTGTAGAAGAGGTGTTCGATGTTGGGTCTGAGTTAATGAAGCTGACGAATAATACTATTTGTAGGATGGTTTTGAGTACCAGATGTTCGGAGGAAGATAACGAGGCGGAGGAAGTGAAGGAGCTTGTTGAAGGGTCCTTTGATTTGGCTATGAAGATGACCATGGTGGCCATGTCAGGTCCCTTAAAGAAAGTTGTTGGCAAGTATTATGAGAAGGAAGATAAGGATATAAACAGAAGGTGTGATGAGTTGTTGGAGAGGATGTGGAAGGAGCACGAAGAGAGAGCAAAGCGAGAAGGGGTTGATAGGGAAGACAAGGATTTCATGGATATTTTATTGGAAGCTTATTATAATGACAAAGCAGAGTTTAAGATTACCAGGAACCAAGTCAAAGCCTTCATTCTGGTAATAATCTCTTCTTTGGTTTTCTCTTAATTGATTTATATTCATCTCGACGCTTAGAAAAAAAATAAATTAAATGGGTTTAAATTAAAACATGAGTTTCCTCTGTTTCGATCAACAAAATGAGTTTCCTCTGTTTTTATGTTCTGTTTTCTTAATTTGTTTTATGTTTCTGTTGATTTGTTATGGATAGATCAATTTACTGATAAATTTTCATTGGAATTTAAACCTTTTCTTTCTTCATATGTCAATCCATCATGAAATGGAAAGGGAAAGAAAAATTAGTTTGGAACCTGTTGATATAACCTGAAACTTATGCATGTTATCTTGTTGCAGGACATTTTCATTGCAGGAACGAGCACATCTGCAGATACTATGCAATGGGTAATGGCAAATCTGATCAACCATCCGGATGTTCTCAAGAAAGTGAGACAAGAAATTGAATCAGTTGTGGGAAACAGCAAAAGACTGGTTGAAGAATCAGATCTTCCTAACTTTCCTTACTTGCAAGCTGTTGTGAAGGAAACTCTGAGGCTATACCCACCAGGGCCTGTATTGCCAAGAAGAACCAACGAGGACAGCAAAGTTTCAGGCTTTGATATACCAAAAGATCTAATTGTGGCCTTCAACGTTTACGCCATAATGAGAGACCCTGAAGCTTGGGATAAACCTAATGAGTTCATCCCTGAAAGGTTCTTGTCTTCCACCAAAGAACAAAATACCCAACTCGTCAATTTCATGGCATTCGGTGCAGGAAGAAGACTCTGTCCTGGTTCAACCTTAGCACTCACCTTGATGAACACTGCTATAGCAAACATGGTTCAATGCTTCGACTGGAAGGTCGGTATAGACGGCGATATAGTGAATATGAAAGCAGGAACAGGCTTCACCTTGGCACTTGCCGAGCCCCTTATGTGCCGCCCGGTCGTTCGTTTCAATCCATTTGCCGGTTAAGCAGAAAACTAAAGATGTCTGAAGGTTTAATGAACCAAAATTAGGCTTTCACTCTCCATAATAATATATCCTTTGTAGGGGCAGTGGTGTTTCTAGTCATGTTCTGTTATGTTACTGTGTTTTTCTTTGGCATGTTCATACGAACTACAAGAAAATAACAATGTGTTTATTAAATTTTCTTTAATTTGGATGAAATTTTTTAAATTTTAACAATACAACACTTCAATGTAAACAGTGAGTTGTTGAATGAGAAGTTGGTCAAAATATAGTGAGGGATGCATAACACAGAAAAATATCACCCGTAGTAGTAGTACACTATATTATTTTAACTTGGTGGTTGGTACTTAAATAATTTAGCAAGAAATTAATGGAACCACAATCACAATATACACAAAAACAGTTTCATGCAATTTTTGGTCACCAAAAAAGTATTCAATTTCCAACTCAGTTTCAATTTCTAACTCAGTCACACCTAATGTTCACATGTTCCAACTTGAGAACCAAAAGTTGAAAATTATTTTGATATGTACACAATGACAGATTTCTCACTATTTGGGTATATTTCTTATATTGATTTTTTTTATGTCTTATCAACAGTTTGACTACCCCGAATAATAAAAAACTACATGAGCCCCGAGACCGAGAGTGCGTATTGAAACAATTTTCAATTTGGGTTGTCAAGTTGGAACGTTTGAACATTCGGTGATCGAGTTAGATATGATCAACTGATTCAGTGATCAAAAGTTGTATTACCCCAATACACAACCACTTTAGAGTTTGGAGTGAGTGAAGTACTTTGATTTTAGTCATCTAACGGCCACAAAAATATTGAATGGGAATGGAATAGAAATCGATACAGTTGGAGTTCAACCCTTTTTTTTTTCTCTCTCTCTTGGAATTTCATCACAAACAATTTTTGTTGGTATGCTTGTTTTCCATGTATTTTTTGTTATTATTTTCCACAAGGAAAATAACTCCAGAAGATTGTTCTTTTTAAAAAAATGGAAAAAAACCTACTTATCGAAGAAAAAAGAGTCGCCTCCTTTCTCTCTCAAATTTTCTCTCAACCAAAATTTATCTCGTAGTACAGATCTGAGGAGAATGAGACCACCACCTCCTCCATATACCTTTTTGTAGTATGTCATTTTAGTTTTGTTGATTTGTTTATGGTTCGTAAATCTAGTCTACAATCTCTATTATGTTCAATGAGGAATACGTAAGGTTTTTTTTCACCATACCGTCTCTTATGGAGATGAAATATAATTATTCTCATTCAACTATCATGAATTCTTCCTAACATAAGTTATGTTGGTGTGTTCTAACGACACATATTTGGTGCACAGTGATGAAGCTCTTAGATCTGGTGGAGATGATATTTCTTAATGAAGGGAAAGCTAAGAATATTGATCCAATCCATGTGTATTGTTTTGTTTTCTATTTTTGTTTAGTCTGTCCGAGTTATCTAAACTCTGACAGTGTTATTCAGGTATATCTCTGTGTTAAGTCTGATATTTGTTCTTTGGTTTTGTAATTCCTCTAACTATGTTTGAAAATTTTTAAGCCGCTAACGTGACATTAAGTGTAACATTTGCTTTTAAGTGGATCCTACGGATGTTTTTAATCGATGACAATCCCAAGTAAAATAAGCGCCAACTCACTTTTCTCTCTCTGTTTTTTTGCTAGTAAAATATTAGTTTCTTTCTGCTGTTTCCCATTATGTCCTTCTTCCTGTGGAAATCCCCCTATTATTAGCTTATCGTTAGATCCATTTTTCATTTCCATGACTGTTTCTCTCTGAATCTTAGAGGTGGAATTTTCGGAGAGCTGATTGAATTGAAGTTGATCAGGTGTTCGAAACGATAACGTAACAGAGATGCCTAACTTGCAAAGTAATTTCAATCAGAATATTGACTACGTTTTCAAGATCGTACTGATCGGGGACTCTGCAGTCGGCAAATCACAGCTATTAGCGCGATTCGCGAGGAACGAGTTCAGTGTTGATTCGAAAGCGACGATCGGAGTTGAGTTCCAAACGAAAACGCTTGTCATCGATCACAAGACCGTCAAGGCTCAGATATGGGATACGGCCGGACAGGAAAGGTAAATTCCACTTTTTTTGTTTATTTATTTTATGTAATATGGATTTTGTTTAATTCCAGTATCAGGTTTGTATGATTTTTTCTTACATTTATTCATTTAAATATCTCATTTTTCGCATGGCCTGCAAATTTTGATGTAGTGTAAATTTTCATGGTAGTACCCTTACCTGAGTTATGTCTGTCCAACTATTAACTGCAATCTTAGGTGAAGAAAAGGTTTTGATCAACGTTCAGGATAAGAGAAAATATGATGTAAAGTCACCTCTCATAATCTCATTTGTTGAGAAGGGCTTAGCGGCTTATTTTGTTTTTTCATTTGGCCTGAAATTTGAGCATGCAGTTCCATCGATTTTCATTGGCAAGAGAGGAATTTGTTATCAGTTTTTTTTTTTTTTGTAAATGATGAAAAAATGGTGAATTGAGCAGCTTTTGACTTCCTCTTCGAAGATATTTGCTTCTTAATTCAAGCAAACGCAATCAAACACTGATAATTCTCGCTCATTTGGCTTGAACTGGAGTGAGGCCATCCTTTTTGGGGGTTTTATTGATGAGTTCAAAAGGCGGAATGAAGAAAGAAGAGTTAGATTAAGAACTTCCAATTGTCTAAAACATGGAGATGAAGTAAAATAGAGCTTTTAATGGGGAACATTTACCTAATCTGAACTTTTAATTTTAAACGGCTATTGACATATTTTCTAAATGAAAATGCTGTCATCATTCCTTCTCGCGTGCATAGTTATGAAATTTAGTATTTCCTTTTTTATCATCCTAGTTACATGCTTCTTGATCTATAGAAGTGGGTTTTCATGCCCAAAGTTTTAGTGCTTCCGTGCTTTTTGATTCAAATGTAGCATTCAAGAAGAGGACAATAGTTTGCTAGGATTAGATAATATGAAATAAAATTATTTGGATTCTTTGTGTGATATTACATACCAGAAAGAGGAAGAATAAGGACTTGGTATTATATTTCTCTCTCACACTTACATGTCTAGATAACACATAAGTTCTGTTATGGGGGTTCATTTTTATATTATTTAGCCATTATTGTGATCTTTGATTGCCATGTAAAGTAAGACACCTAGTCTTTGATGTCTTATAGTCCTGCTAATTACATATCTACTGTCTTATTCCCAGGCGAACATGTGACTCAGTGGTAGAGTTGTAGTGGTGCAATTTAGATGTCACATGTTCAATTCCTAGAAGCAGTCTCTCTACATAGTATGTAGGGGGTGAGATCTTCGTACATTCTGTTTGTCCCCGACCCCGCCCATTGCGGGAACCTTATGCACAGGAGTTGTTTACGTTACTGTCTTATTCGGTTATTCCCCATCATTGTATCTGTTGTGTAATAATACTCATTCATAAAATGGAATTAAACCCAATCCACATCCTTTCCCCCATTTTCTAGGCAGAGCAGATGTATTTTGCTTGAAGGTCTTTGAGAACATCAACTTCTCTTACAGTTTTATTTTATTTTTTTTATGGTTTTTATCTTATAGTTGGTATCTGGTTTGATGCACTCAGCTTTTACTTAGTAATGTTTTGTATTGAATCTGTGGCTCCCAAGATTTTTAGTTGCAGGAGTTAGTGCTTTAAAATTACTAGTCTTAGGTTCAAATCTTACTAGTTGATTGGAAAGATGATGAAGTTAATATCCACATATCTATGAATCTGGATTATGGAATATCTATGAATCTGGATTATGGAATTATTTCTGCAACTTAATATTTTAATCTTTGTTCTGCAGAAGTAAGATAAATTCTTATCCTTCTTTATGACAATTAATAGATTTAGTGATTGGTCTACTTGTGTGTTTGTTTCATGGAAATCTCACTGTAGGAAAACTTAAAGATTTTCTTGTGCTTCTTTGAAGGAAATTAATTAAACATAAAAATTAAAGAAGGAAAATATAGCTCAGTCAATGATGATAGGAAGTTGTTTCGCTGGAAAAAACAACGTTTAGGGTACATAGACACGAAGACAACAGACGCTGTCTCTCATGGACCACTCCAGCAGTGGACCAATCTGGCAGTCGATCACTTCGGAGGCATCTCTTGGACCACTCCGGCAGTGTCTCTCTGTTTTTCTCTTTATTTCTATATCTATTTTTTATGAATAATTTCATAAACATCGTTCTTTTTCCAAATTCTAACAAAGGAAACTAACTATTTTCCAAAAAAGTTACTTTTCTAATATGACATTTTCCAGCGGACAAACAGTTTTCTGTAAAATAAATGGATTCTAAATCTTAGTCTCTTCCTTTTTCCAGTCTTCATATACTCTTGATTGGATCACCCATCACACTTCTCTGTTTGTACTGGTTGATTAATTTTTTCAGACAAATCATGGATGTGTGGCTGGGACAGCTTCTTGCTTGTTCTTGTCCACCCGAAGAGGAAAGAGGAACACTAACAATGATGGAAACATACTTAGTTAATGGATAATTAGCACTGACATATTAGAATGTGTAGTAGGATTTTCAGTACTCTCTAGTCTAACAAAGAACACTTAATTGGCCAATGAATGCAAACAATCTTAAAACCGGAATGAAACGGCTTGGTGTTGCTTGTGTGTTGGAGTAATGGTACTTAATCTATATTACGTCTTCATAATTTATGGCCTTTTTATTAGTGATCCTTTACACATTGTACACGTCATATAAATATTCATGCTCCTGTAGCATATATGAGCAATGAAAATCTTTTGATTGTTCTTTGTATTCTCTTGGTCGTAATCTCAGGTACCGGGCTGTGACGAGTGCTTACTACAGAGGTGCAGTTGGGGCGATGCTAGTGTATGACATAACCAAGCGCCAGTCATTTGATCATGTGGCAAAATGGTTAGAGGAACTGCAGGGACATGCTGATAAAAATATTGTAGTCATGCTTGTAGGGAACAAATCTGACCTTGGAACCCTTCGTGCCGTACCCACTGAAGATGCCAAAGAATTTGCTCAAAGGGAAAACATCTTCTTTATGGAGACATCTGCCCTAGAGGCCGTTAATGTTGAAGAAGCTTTTCTTACAGTCCTTACGGAGATATATCAAATTGTCAGCAAGAAAACCCTTGTTGCCAACGACGAGGCAGGATATGGAGGGAGTGCAACACTTCTCAAGGGAACCAGTATTGTTGTCCCTGGTCAGGAGCCAAAGTCTGGGACAACAAGTAGTTACAATTGCTGCAGGTCATCATAGGACTCGTTTACTTTCACCTAGTGAGACAAGGGTTCTTGCTGCTTATACCTTTCAGGGTAAAGTTGCCATTATTCTATTTAAATGCAGATGCACGTGCCTGCACATGTTTCAGATGACTCATTTTTCTCATCTTGCAGGAGAATGATGTATGATACCTACCAGGTTCTTGTACATTAGGTAAAGAATCCACTCATTTTCTTTCTCTCTTGTCTTTTTTTTTCCCATATAAATTTGGTGGGTGATTGTCATACAGATTTTGTAGAACCAAGCTTTTAATTGTTGAAATGGGATGAGCATTTTCCCTGGAAATGCGTATTTTAATGCCAAACAGACGCTTGTTATGATTGCTGTTTAGATCGATCATGCTGCTAAAACAGCTCAGCTTTTTACATTTGTGTACATGGGAGATATGTCAATTTGCAGTTAAACTGAGTTCAAAAGGAAAGGAGGAATATACATTACAACTCTCTTTTCCTTGTCTCTGTTTTTTCCGTTACAAAAGTACTGCTACCATTAAAGTGGTTCTATTGGGACTTTGGCCTCAAGACAGCATATTTCTGCTAGCTTATCTCCGTGTCCAAGCTGTATGGCAAACCATATCGAAGGAGAGGAGGCCGTTTCAACACCAACTCCCATGGCTGATGATGGCCGTTTCAACCTGCCCTTTTAATCTTTTATGCTGATGTAACTCTCAATTGTCTGCATTATCTGATCATTTGCATGCTTGTTTAACGTCTCTTCAATAAAATATCATCATTTGTCAAAGACATGTCTCTTTACGTAGTGTCTCATAAGAGTCACCATTACCTCTATAAATGGAGTTTCCACTCCAAATCATTTCATAATTTGTTCATTCATTTTATAGTTCTAAAACTATTTTATAGAGTTCATAAAAAGGAGTATTATCACTTTGATTCATCATTGATACACAAATTTGTATGCATCTTCCATTTGTGTGTAGTGCGATCATTTTATCCCGGAAGTAGAGTTCATAAAAACACTTTCCTTTTTAACATTGGAATCGAACATTGAGCACACATATGACTAACTCAGTTGATTGTCAATCGAGTCACATCTCGTTGGTAAAACACTGATTTGTTTTTAGCTAGAACCCACCCAAAATTAATGATTTGAAGACGTATTACATGGAGTAAAAAACCTATACTTCTTTTACATTATTTATTTGTCAATGAGATTGAAATTGCTACACAAAAAGGCATCAGCCTTTATTACATTTATATCTCACAATAAAAAGTGTAAAAGCAATACAAAATTCTGCTGCACACAGTCCCTTACAATCCTAAACTTCTACACATGACTAGTTTTGCCTTATGTTTCCTTTTTCTTTTTTTACAATCTGCCTGTCACTATCTGTACAGAAACAAAATCATCAAACTGAAGCATTTGAATACTGCATTTGTTTACTTAAACATCGGCACTTCGCTTTCGTATTCGTGAGCATCTGCACAGGGAAAAAATTGTTGAAAAGAAGATGAACAAAAGTTGTTGAAGGTTGTGTGAATTTGATTAAAGGAAAGGGTGTTATCAGCTTTCAAATTACCTTGACATGTTTCTGGAGATCTTGTATGTACTGAGCCGCCAAATCTAACATATCCGCGATGTTCGTTTGCTGGAATAGAAACTTTTAGTGTCTAGTGAAGGAAAATCTGGTACCAAATGAAAACAAAAAATCTAAATCTAAAACTACCTTGTCTATTTCTGGGAAAAGCTCTTGCAGTTTTCTCATTCTTTCACTAATTCTGGTTCTTCTCATCTAAAATTTTGCATTAAAAAGGGTAAATATAAGTCCATGAACCAAAATTTACAATTGAATGAGGATGGATAAGATACCCTTTCCGCGATGCTTCGTGGATGAGTAGCGCAACCTCTCTTGGCTCGAATTTTACAAGGAACGGTGCCTTGAAATTGCAGAAACTTCTTGATAGCAGCCATCTCGGAAGAAGTCTTAGGCAAACTTAAATGGTGAGTCAAACCAAGGGTGCCATTTAAAGATCTACCAGTCTGATCAAAATATTGCTACCATCAATTAGTATACAAGAATTAATGAAATAAATACGAAAATAATCTGCAGATGCTCCTACCTGACTTTCAAAAGGGTTTAAAGCAGAGAAAATGTTTCCATCACTTTCTCCGACTCTTTTCATGCTATCGAAGGAAGTATCATTCGCAAAGTTGAGATGGCAATTTCCATTTCTGGAATTATAATTCCCCAAACTTCCATTCCCAGGGCTACTTGCACCTCTCCACTCATCTCCAGCTTCAGCGATTTGAGGCATAAGTCTCATACTTGACGATGATGCCACGGATGGAAAGTTCATAGGATTGTTCAGCCTACTATTCATTGAACAAACTTCTCCTTTTATTCCACCAGAAGCTCCGAAATTTCCCAAATCTCTCCCCATGGAAAAACCTGTTAGTCATGGACAGTAATTACTTGTTAGCAATACAAAATAATAACCAACAATAGAAGTATTATTAACTTGGATGTAATTTAAAGCATAAAAGGCTCAATTCTAACAGAGATCAAGGGGAAAAAAAAAAAGTATCAGTACCATTGTCAGCTCCTGAATTGGAGAAAAATCCAGCTGGTGAGCTATTCTGCCTAAGAAGGTTGTTGCCATTTCCACTGCCCATCTTTGGTTGCGTAGAGTTTTCCGTCATAGAATTCATGACACCAAATGAGCAATCCATTTTTGTTTCATTTCCCAATCTCTGAACTGGTGAACTCTGATAAATCATCTCTGAACTTCCAGCTGAGGAACCATTCCAATTCTTTGGAGAATCCGGCACTTCTTGCTTCATTGATCTCTTCCCATATTCGTGAAGATCGTGAGCACCCAACACACCCGTACCATTCATGAATCTTGTCAAAATGGTGTCTATTTCAGGACTTGAAGATCGAAAACATCGATAATCCTCACCAACACCATCGCTATTGCCCCCATTGACAAGGTTCTCAAGGAAAGAGCTTGGTGCAGAACGAAATCGCATTAGACCAGAATTGTGATTCTGGATTTGTTCATGTTGATGATGATTATGATCATTACTATGATTATACTCATGGTGGTGGCGATTTAAGTCCATGAAGTCTTGGTTTTTCCGAAAATTCCCATCTGGATACTTGAAACTAGGGGTGTGCAGAAGACTACTACTGGTCATGTCTTTTTAAGAAGAACCCTGTAAACCATCAATGACAAAAAAAGATTTCATTCTTCTTCCAATTCTTTTATCTTCTCCTTTTGAGTTTAAATCGTTGAATTGTTCAATAAAAACAATACCTGAAATCCTTCAAAAAGTGGCCCAACGTGAATCCTGCTTGAGTAGTTGAGTCCCTCCAACTTTCCTTGAACTCCAAAGTTGATTTTTCTTCACTACATGACAGAAATAGGACAAAAGAAAAACATTAGCTTATTCTCTCTTCTCCACTCTTTGCAAGCTTAAGTTCTTGACAATTCAACAATACCTGAAGTGTTTGACAAAATGCCTCTTAGAATATTAATGCTCGATTACTTGGACCTCTTCTAACTCTTCCTAACTCAAACTTGTTTGTTCTTCACTGCAAAACCACATAAAAGAAAGATCAGATTGTTTGTTCAATGCAACTAAACGTCCATTGGAGACATGACCAGCTTCAAGTAAAAGAAAACCCAGTTCAGGAAACTTTCTTGAACTTTGTTTCTGTGCTATAAAACATGATTTCAGCAATAAAAGTATAAAATCAAGTGGAACAAAAACGAAATACAGGTCGTCTTCTTTTTTTTCAAACCAAATTTCTATTACCATTTGAGCACTAAAAGGTCTGGAACTTATTTCATCAGAAAAAAGTACCTCAGGTTTCTGGGTCTGAATCTAGATCACCCTTTGTTCCCCTTCAAAACACTGAAATCAATAACATTAAAAAAAAACACAGAGAAAGTGAAGAGAGGGAGTATCAGAAGCCAACAACACTGTTCTATCTCCTGCCTCCCGAGTCAGCTTACATTTATCAACTATGTCATTAACTTACACCCTTCAATTTCTACTTAACTACACAAATGCCACATATCACATGTAAGGCCATGTTTGTTCAACAAAATACCCTAAATTAGTAAACAAAAGTTCACGAGACAATGAGGTCTGTTGTTGTTATTAGTATTATTTAGAAAACAAAAGTTATCTAAATAAAGTATATAAAAAAGGTATTGAAGTGTGTACGTGATGCTTAACTTGGAGGGTACTCCTTTAGGTTAAGGAAGAGGCAATGGAAACAATTTTGGCATCCTGTGTTTTCAACGAAGCTTGTGAACACATTGACTCTTGATGGAGTAGAAGCAAGCAGCCAAATCTTCCTATATATTAAAGAGAACCGACAATGAGACTTCAACTAAGGTAGAGGGACCAATAATTATTAATTAAAATCCTTAATCAATTGATTTAAACATCTAATAATGTGAATCAGGGAAACCCAGTATACTAAAGTGATCATCCTATATTGTGTTGATTAATTAGTTTTTTTTTTCCTGATTTACTTAGTTGTTTTTATATTAATTAATTAATGTTTAAATCTAATTAACTAATTTCGTTGACATTTATAGAAATGTCAACCCTATTTATGAGGACAAATGTCAACCCTTTTTAACTTATTCATTAAAGTCATTACCTGTCCTGGTAATGAGGGTCCATAGTCCATGTATATACACAAGCTCAATGTTTGAAATATTTGCTGATCATTTGAATTTAAATATAACATATATAGTGGCAATGTCAAATACCTTAATATTCCTAAATTCATTATTGAAGTTATAAAGATGAATCTGAATATCATTTGCTCAATTAATGGTCAAAATAAAAAATAAAAAAAAATCCCCCACGTGTTGATCAGAAAATTTTGAACAAATTTTGGTGAAATTTGGCTGTGCAATTCCATGTATTTTTTAAGAAAAAGAAATTATTGAACATTCATTCGTCAAAAATGATCGGTCTCTACTAGATCTAGGATCTCCATCACTGTGCATCAGGTGTGGTGAAGAATCCACGACAGATGGATGAAAAGATCCAGATTTCACCTCCAAAAGACAATGTGGTGAAGAAATCCTGAAACATTCCCTAGTCAGCACAAACAAAGAAAGAAAACAACAAATCAATATAAGAGAGTCGTAGATTCATATTGTGGTTACTCTTTAAATGCAAATTAATTATTTTAAAGGAAAAAAAAAGTAAAAAGAAAGAGAGCTTGGTTTATACCAAAGATCACAACCTTTTTAATCCTATTATTCTATGTCACTCTCTGGCCAATGGAAAAAGAACTAATCCCATATATATTCTTGGGCATTAAGTGATAAATCTAGCTTCCCCATCGTGGTTCCGCCTTATGTGGAAGGAAACAAACACACGTGAAAGCATCTTTCCTTCTACTTCTGGTTTAAGATTTTCAGATTTATATTATAGGGATCTTAGAGATGTTGTTGAATTTGTTCCAAGATTCCTGTCCATTATATTGATAACAATCACTGCCTGTATTCGCATCCCTTTCATCCTTTAAAAAATGTCATCTTAATAGAATATATATATATATATTAATTTTTTTCTCAAAAGAACAACATAAAATACACACCTATACACCTATGTTTTCATCATTGATTTGGAACATGTTTTCATCATTGATTTAGAACATGTGGGATCCAAAACAATGAGACGGTAAAAATCCATCCCTCCACACTTTATCCACTTTAGACCAATTCATATTGGCCCGCACGACTTTGTTTTTCTAAGAAGTTACCACATTCCAATATTATCTATCGAGTTCCAATGGGATTAGGTGCATCTCCTTCAAGGAAAAACACTTGTTACTAATTTAGAAATTTGACCTATTATATAATATATTTCACATATTCTTCTGAGCCATGTGGGACAAAAGACTTATCCCCTTCGTCACTTGATAACTCACCCAACACCATCAAAGTTGAGTGTTACAGAAGCTCACTTATCCTTTCACTTATCCAAGCACTCAAAAAACGATCCACATTTTATGTCATTACTTTGCGTTCGCATGCGAAAATTCCTGTGCCTATAACTATATATATGCATAATCAAAACCCATTTATCAAACCACGTGAGTCAAGGTTACCATGCTTCACTGAGATTACATTAATCAAGACATAGTAGATGCCAATTAAACCAAACGACACAATGATTCGTAAGCAATTCCTCGCTCAAACAAATCGTCAAAGGAGACACCAATTGCCTTAACCCAAAATGTTTGGCTGGGGAAAGTTATAATAAGAACATAATGTATCATTTCCATTTCAAAGATACCTGAACCCTTCTGGGTTTGGATAGCAGGAAAGGAAAGCGAGAGAAAAAGAAAAGGGAAAAACAGGCGCAAAGCATAATTTTCCATCACACACGGGATTCAACAAGAACAATTCCAGATAAATTTGTTCAGTCACACAATATAGAATCTACCATCTTCACCAAATTATAAGAGCAGATTTGATGTCTGATAATTTCTCTTCAACAACGGGCCATTAGTGTAATGAATTCAGTAGTAAGCTTTTCGAGGATTGCCCTGCAAAAAAGAAAGCAGAATACAAATGTGATATCAGAATATAAAGGAGAGTCAGGAAACACAGAATCACCAAATAGTGCGACTTCTATTAGACAGAGAGACGAGTACCACAAGAAAGAGATAAGGAACAGTGATGATACCAGAGGATTTGGTCTATGACGGTAACCAAGCATCATTCGTTTTTTATACTGCTCGTATATGTCATCCTCAGGAGTCACGTCTCCAGGATTTTGAGCACCAACACCAAGGTTGTCTTTCTTCACGTTACCCGCCATGATCGGATCAGCAATACCCTTCATCGAGCCCCCCAAAACCTCACCTATGATTCACAAATTAAAGTTACACGGTTTCTCAAAAGGAATATACAACAGTAGAGCACATTAATGATGCTTAAATAGATATTTCTACAGATGAAAATGCCATCAATATATTAATATTATTTTTCAATTCAAGATATAAAAGGAATGTTAATTTTCTTAAATAGGTCCGAAGCATGCAAGGGCAGGGATTATGGAGCTCCCAGACGGTAGGAGGAAGTATCTTCTATTTAAAGGCGGCCATTACATATGCAATCAGCACAAACACCTGCCTAAGCAAGTCACATACTTGTTGGCCGGTTCGGGCACCAATGAAAACGGCACAAAAATATAATACTCCCAAGTTTCAAAGTAGCAATTAATCAAAATGAACATCTAAATAAAATCCACAAACTGCCTAACTAATTTATCTGCCATTCTTCACTTATTCTCAAATAGTGTGCCCTTCAAAACCCAGAATTTTTACCCTTCTCACAAATTGACACCAATCAGGCACTTAAACAACGTCAGAATGTCAGATTGGTGTGGAGTTCAGAGAGAGAGAGAGAGAGAGAGAGCACCTTCTTTCCAACCCATTTTGGACAAGAGTTTATGTCCAACATTGTCAGCCTGGATTTTTGACCTCTCTGCAGTTTCCTGGGCGGCCTTCTGTGCAGCCACATCATTACAAGTAGCCATGAACTTCTCAAGCTCTTCTAGTGGGATGTAATCACCCATATGATGACCCTTTTTCCCTGGAGCTGATTGCCAACTAGGTTGAGAAGAATTGTCCGCTGTATAAGGAAACAAAAAAAAGGGAAAGCAAAATATGACAAAAAGACACTGTCCAAGCAAAGGGTAGAACCAAATTTATTCAACGTTCATTTTGTATTTTTCCTCTACATAATTTCATAGGATCAGTCTCTTGTGTAAATCATTATAAATTATCAAGAAAAACAGAAGCTAGAACAAAATGCTCCCCCACAACTCAAAAGGAGCAATCAGTTCCATCCACAAGCAAGTTCAAACCTTGAAGAGAGGGAGGCGGAGGCATTTCATCTTTTGATTGTTTAGGCTGTCTCTTCCTCTCTTCTTGAGCAGCCTTCTTCATGTAGAACTCCATCATTGCTATTGGATCTGTACTTGGTGGTGCATTAGAGTCACCTGAAATAACCATAATATATGCATTAGCACCAATTGATTATTTACAAACAACAAACAATTAAGTTATACAGTTGTTAAGTTTGAGTCCTTGTCGTGAAAAGGGAACCAACATGCAAAACAAACTGCAAAACTATAACTAAAGTTAAAAATCAAAGAGGGCCAAACAAGATTTGGATGCAACAAACAAAAAAATGGAATTAATGCTTACATTAAACGAGAAAGCAAACTCACATATCGGACTATAGATAATTTTCAATAATGATTACTGAAAGGAATGAAAACCCCACATTGATACACAAATTTCCAAGTGCTATTCAGGAAACACTGCAATACAATAGTTTTAATATACATTTTCATGCATCTAAGGATAAGCTGCATACAATACAATAGTTTTAATGTACATTTTCACGCATCTAAGGATAAGCTGCATGTCTGCACTCTGTTCAAGAGGTTATTAATGTATTACATGCAATGTCATTTCAAATCACTTAGAACTAACAAACATGTAGAGGTTTTTCTTTTTTATTATGATCTTTCGTTATTTCCTTTATTTTATATGGAGTACTGGATAGATTAAGCATAAAAGGACTTATCTCATCCCATGACACACTCTAAGAAAGGGTTGGAGCATTTTAGGACAAGCAGAGCTTTTTGCTAAAACTAATCAAAAGGAGTTTACACTATTGCTTTTCGTTCTTTCATATTAAAGAGAAAAAAAAAACAGATTTTACTCAAGAGAGTACCAAGGCTGGCAGGCTACCCATACATCATTAAGATGAAGCTCAAAAGGATAACAAACATCAGTGTTACAGTGTTTGGTTTGGAGAACCAAAACCTTAAAGAATATAGCTAAAAACTAGAGAATTCACACGAAATTTTCTCTATATTAAAAAACTCAATATTTCTTTCTAGGAAGATCAGCCAGTATGCTCCTAGAGGGATGGGCTCTATCATGTTTGCTTCTTTACCCCACTGCTTATAGTTAGGGTGCAAACATCGAGTGAAAACAACTCAACGTAAAATACAATAATTGGTGTAAACAGCTACTTATACATATGTTCAATAAACGTAAACCTTTACCTGCCCTTCTCATTGATGTTGATTGAACTGAAGTAACTGAAGCTTTAGACTCCTCATGCACCTCATACAAAGCAGAAGCAGGGATTTGATAGTTTGATTGTTGCTGCAGCGACCACTGTGAACCAGTTGTCGCCTTAGAAGCCGAAGAGCTCAGACCGGCTACACAGACAAAAAGTTTACACTATTACAATGTGACTTGAAGGAGACAACTTTAATAAGACTATCAGTAACCATAAATAACATCACCGATCTTCTCATAGACCACAATCCATGCTACGGATAAAGATACAGAACTCCCGAAATAGCATAAAATAAAATAACATCATGTAAACACTATGTGCTGCAATTTCAAATTCTAGCAACCGGAAAATAGAACCGAAAAGAATCAATGCTCCTTCCCAGTGTCATATATGATCTAATTAACGCAATCAAAGGGAAAATTTATTGAAATTACTATTTAAATGAATAGCAAAATGGTATCTTCAGTTTCAAGCACTAACCGCCTTGAGATATTCGGGAATCCTCTGTCTGTGACAGTGCCTTTTCCTCCTCAGCAAGTTGATATTCATAGTATTTGTAGTCAGCACAACTCTCATCAAATAGAAACCTAGGAATGGCATAAAATGCAACAACAAAAAAATTAAAGCACAAAATAGAAGAATAGAAGCAGACTAATGCCCATGTCATTCCAGTAATAAATTTTCAAAATCCCAAAAAGATGGCAGTAGATAAGGAATATACTTAAAAGGTGTGTCTCCAGGATTCTTCTGGCGTGTAACATGCTCAAATTGCCTTCCATTTTTGGCAACAAAACTAGCTAGTTTGTCAGCAACTTTCTTCACTGCAAGGTCACTTGGGGAAGGTGGTGCTGCATATCACTTATAAAACCGATTAATACCAGGAGCATGAACAAGGGAATGCAAATTACTCTTGTAGCAGGCGTGCCACATATTCCAAATCTTTCATTGAACATCTCTTTCCAGCAATGATGTTTGGTACTTAAGCTATAAGCTGCATTCATGAGACAAGAAATATTCAAGAATGTTTTTCCTCTTCGTCTATCATTTAAGAACAGGAGAAAGAGACCGACGGTTTTCATTAAGGGTACTAGAGATGGGGACAAAATATGAACTACTGAAAGATTGGTAACCCTTTTCGTTTCTATTTTGATGAATATAGAAGACTTTCAAAAACAATTCCCTCAAAACATCAGTATTACTGAGACTCAAGGCAATTAAATTCCGACCAAAAATTCATAAAGTTCAAAGATGATTAAATGTGGAGAGAAAATTTTCAGATCTACATTCTGATAATGTGTTTCACAATTCAAAAAAAATGATCTTAATATTTCCCTAATCAACCATTTCAAAAGATGCCATACTATATTCGCGAGAATAATATGCATTTTGGCTAATCCGGCCTCATGCCTCATCTCTTCATTATTTTTCATAGTGTAATATTTCAAATTAAGGATCGAAGATTCGAAGATAGAAACACCGCCAATGCGAACTGCCGTTTATGGTGAAAAATAGTATGGGAAAAACACTCTATTGCCCAGGGAAAAAAAAAGCAAGAATTTCAACTTATCTAGCAGACTAGCACAAGCATGACAACTAGGAAATCCGAAAAAGATCTCACATGTATTCAACAAAAAAAAAAACATGTATAAGCAATAATTACCAACATCCACTTGTCTTGATGATTGTTCAGATAACTCTGACTGACCCAACTTCTGCCGTTTTGCTGTTACATCACCAGATATGTTTCTAGCATCCATTTCATCTTCATCATCATCTTCATCTCCACCCAACTTAACAGGAGGTGTCACAAGCTTGGACTTCTGTTTCAAGCTGAATGCAAGTTTGCCACCAGATGTTGGGGTGGTCTTGCGTGTATCACTAGTCTTAGAACCCACAGCGGTTTTAATAATGGAAGGTTTACGTGTTGCAGGCCCCAATATAACTGTCTTGGGTTTAGAGTCTACTATGGAATCTTTCTTCTCAGTTTCCTTCTCCTTACCTTGTTGGAGCTGTTTAAATCTCTCCATAAATGAGCCATCATTAACAAAAAGGCTTGGAGGCGCTCTTTTGTCCATTGGCAAAAAGATAAGTGTTCTTTTATGCTGTTTACACGAAATCACTGTTTGACAATAAACCTTTCAAGCTATTTAGACATTGAAATGGATCTTAGGTTCCATTTTGAACTTAACAGGTAGCAAGTTGTATTAAAAATTAAAATTTGGTACAATTCACATAAAGACACGAGTCATGCGAAAGGGAAAATTACTGAGTAGAATGCATTATTTTAGTATAAGATCTCTTTCAAATGCTTCCGCCAAGCACTAAGCAGTCACTAAATTTGTTCAAACAACAAACACCCAAAACTTTTGTCTTTGTTAAGTAAGGTACTTGGGAGCATATACACGGTAGAATCTCACTAAGAAAATAAAAAACAAGTTCATACCACAGTGAATCCATTCAAGTAAACCTTGACAAACAAAAGACTAAACCAATGTCTGAACAGCAACAACTTACAGATGTGAACAAGTTCAGATGCAAATCACACTCAAAACATCCCAATATACACCGGTTCAATAGTAAATTTCCCATAAATTTCATAGCAGCACCTCCACCAACAAACCCTATAATCTAAATCAATCGAGTAATAATGAGCAGCCAAGACGTCTACCCAATTCTTCCTTTCAACTCAGCAATCAAAACCCTAACCTATCCACAATCACATATTTCGAGCAAATCAAAAAATCTAAAACCGATACACATGAATCAGAACCCTAAAGTCTCCTCCAGATCAAAACTCAATCAACACATAATCATAACAGACAAAAATAATTAAAAATTATTACCTGGTAATTAAACAATATCGGCCTCAGGAAAATCTCATCCGCTGATCTTCGGTCGATGAGAGATCGCTAATGGAGAAAACCACAATCCGAAGCGACCTGCGGATTTGCGACGATGTTCGGTTATATGCTAGGATACTTTCGCCATTTTAATTTGACCTCGTTATTTCTACGAATTTCTTAATGTGTCAGTAAGATTTCTCTAATTACAGTATGACCCTAATATTTGGACAGAATTGCTAAATGGGCCAGAGAGTATAGGTGATCAAGGAGGATGTCGGTTCTCGGCCCAATTAAAATGCAGATTTGGGTCGTAATATTTATTGGGGAAATTTCATTTCAGGCAGTTACTTTAAGAAGACTTTTATGTCAATTACATCACTATTCCCATTATATATTACTGTTGAAACAGTAACATGAAAGAGAAAATCTCAAATCCAAACGATTTTGGCGACGGTTCGCTACATCACCACTACCGTTAAACTCCCCTCACTGAGACGTACAATGTGCAACCAGATTCCTTCCAAAACGACCACCAGAAAGAGAGATCCAAAGTTGACTCGTTTTGCTCGCGTAATGTTACTGTTTGAAACAGTAACTTCATCATGTTACTGTTTCAAACAGTAATATAGACATTAAAAGGTTCATCTACGTTATATAATGATAATATTTTGATTGTATAATTTTACAGTTTCAAAATATAAATGATTAAGAAAATAAGTCAAATTATTTGATTATATAATGTTACATTTCCAAAACAATAACATTGAAACTATATGATCTTAGATCTATACAATCTCATATTTGAACTCCATACATCTCAAATTACGATCTCAGATCTAAAAATATGAAAACGAAGAAGAATAAAAATAAGTAGAAGAATAATAAGAAAACGAAAAAAGATGATGGTGGAGGTGCGACAATGGAGATGGAGGCTACGATGGCAGTTGTGGAGGTGGAGGGCGATGATGGTAGTGGTGAAAATAGAAGAGAGGTTACTAAGGTTATCCAGAGCAGGCACTCTTAACAAAAACTCTAAATATACAGTTTTTACACACTTTTCACAAATTTACAGTTTATCAAAAAGTACATCCACACATCAGACACTCTAAACGACACTCTAAATCATTTAAATATTCATTTCTACAATCACTTTTAATAATTTAAAGTTAATATATTTTACAACATATTATAACATAAAATATTACTATATTACATAATAATCAATTGATATTAATATTAATAATTATTTAATTACAATAATTAAATAATTAATAATATTATTATAATAATATGATAGTTGAAATGTGTGGCTATCAAATAATTTATTGAATTTTATGGCTACCAATTGATCTGGTGAGTTGTATGGCTACCAATGGTGCAGGTGACTTGTGGATATCAATTGTGCAGATGCCTTGTGGCTACCAATTGTGCAAGTGATTGTGTGGCTACTAAATGTTTTTTGAGTTATGTGGATACAATTGAGTTGGTGATTGTTGTAAGAAAATGTTTATAAACAATGCACTTGTATAACAAATTTACAACTGAAATCATAATTTCTCCAGCATACTCTCATATCAATGGATTTCTTTCCAAGGCGTAGAAAGAAAAAGATAACAGCGGACTCCCCTTTAGATGACGATGTAGTGGAAACACTAGCAATTGGTTTAGCTGTGGAGTTCGAAGGATCGTCTTCTAATCGTGGTTCTGGACAATCTCGATCATATATCAATCGAAATACTTTGTCAGGCCATGATCGTTTGTTCCACGATTACTTCTTAGATCATCCAGTATACTCTGATGATCAATTTCAATGAAGGTTTCGTATGAGTCGTACTCTATTCATTCGAATCCAAACTGCGATTGAAGCATATTCACCATATTTTCGACAAAGGCGTAATGCAGCTGGAAAATTGGGCTTGTCGTCTCTTCAGAAGATAACAGTTGCGCTTCGGATGCTTGCATATGGAGTATCAACTGATTTGATGGATGAATATATAAGAATCGGGGAGACAACAGCAATTGAAAGTCTTAAAAAATTTGTCAAATGTGTAATATCTGTGTTTGGTGATGAGTACTTACGATCACCAACTACCGATGATCTCACTAGGCTACTTGCAATGGGCGAAGCCGTGGCTTTCCTGGAATGTTAGGGAGCATAGACTGTATGCACTGGACGTGGAGGAACTGTCCAAGCACTTGGAAAGGTATGTACATTGGACATACACATGAACCAACTACCATTTTGGAAGCGGTTACATCGTACGACCTTTGGATTTGGCATGCGTTCTTCGGCATGCCAGGGTCTCACAATGATATTAACGTCTTGGAGCGATCTACTGTGTTCCAAGACCTGGCCATGGGGCGTGCTCCGGCAGTCAATTATTCAATCAATGGGCACAACTACACAATGAGATATTACCTAGCAGATGGAATCTATCCTACTTGGGCTACATTCGTGAAAACAATTCCTGCACCACCAACACGCAAACTTAAGCATTTCGTAAAATGTCAAGAATCTGCAAGAAAGGACGTTGAACGTGCATTTGGAGTCCTTCAAGCATGATTTGCAATTGTGCGTGCTCCTGCTCGATTCCTTAATACTAATACACTAGACGACATCATAATGGCATGTATCATATTACATAATATGATTGTCGAAGATGAGAGAGATTCATATCAGCAGGTTGATATCTCTGGTTACGAACAAATCAATGAAAGTCCTCCTTTAGTAGTGCCATCAAACAGCACAACTGAAGTGTAGAATTTCATTAATCGTCACCATCTTATAAGAGATAGAGAAGTTCACTCTCAACTCCAATGCGACCTTATCGAGCATCTTTGGAATCGTCACAGTGAAGAATGAATACATATGTACTATGATTGTGATGTTCTTGTCTATGTTTTTTTTAATATGACCAATATTGGTTCATCTGCTCACTATGACCAATATTGTTTAATGAATGACTAAGTATTTGCAGTTGATAAAGTTGTTTTGAAGGTGGCTGACTCAAGTATTCTAATATGACCAATATTCTAACATTACCCACTCAAAAATACACGAGTCCAATTTATAGAGGAGTTGCAGATAAACAACCATAACAACTAAAGACAATGAATCCTCTGTATGGGAAGCACTCAAATTCAATATGTCCAACCTAATAACAAGAAGACAGTTCAACAGAGTGCAATACTATATGCATTAACAAAAAGTCGGGAAACATGATTATACTCTAACGACCCAAGATCATATAACCCGACGTTTAGCAATAATCTCAGCTTGGAGTGATAGCACATAATCACGCTGCACATCACTCAAATTTTGTATATCAGTCATCATTATCTGGAATTCTGTTTCTCTCTTTTGTTGCTCTACCATCTCTACCTTTGCCAAGGCTCTTTGTCTCTCAGCTTCAGCTCTTTGCATCTCAGCTTCCACTCTCATTTTTTCCACTTGAAGTTTCTCATTTTCGATAAGTAAATGATCCTACCATTCCCTCTCAGCTCTTTTACCTTCAACTTCAGCCAATGTCATCCTTTCCTCATGTTCTTTCTTCTTATCAATTGTCAATTGTCCTATGATATCTGAAAGCTCTTTATGATCGGTCTTACATTTCTTTTGCCGCTCCTTTTCAGCATCTCTACCAACTAGTCTCTCTAGGTCAATCGAAAATGATCCTGTAGTGCCATCCTCATCCAAGTTGATTGGATCTTGGGCCTTGTTATAGGTGGAATCAGCATGCTTTCTCTTGGATGAAGCTTGTCCCATATGCAAGTTCCATTTGGGTTGGTGCCTCAACAAATTCCTGCAATGATCAAATTGAAAGTGTGATTTTGTCATATCGTGGTACATTTCTTTAGCTAATTGTATCTATAAACGAAGCACAAACAGAATATCATTAACATTTATGGAAAAACCACTTCAAAAACCAGTAAAACATACCATCCTTCCATCATTATTGACCACAAAAACCAGCATTCTAAAGAGAAAACAGCTACCCTACAAAAACAACACAAACAAAACAGCTACCCTGCAAACCATCATGTGGTTTGAGATCCAAGAATCTCTGTCTGTGCTGGAGGTAGCTCAGGATTAATGCAAAATGTTTGAGATCCTTCAAGAAAATCCCAACTATAACTATAAAGACACCTTTCGTCCATCATTTTATATGAACAAGGATATGGATCCAGCAATTTACAAATACAATATCCCTTTATACTCCACAGCTTACATACCATGTCTAACCAAATTTAAATCAGCACACCATGATGGCAAAAGAAATAAATTCAACAAGTAGAAAAAAACATAAGGTATTGGTGAGTCCAAGTTGCAGCAATTAAATGTACAGGTCACCAGACTTAACACCACTACCACATGATACGTACTTAAAGCAATAACAAAGGATTAGTTGCACCCTCAAACCATGTAAGAAACCATTGTAATTCTTTTTCTTCAGCCCCCTATCAAACTATTGTAATTCATTCATATATGTAACTAAATCATGAAAATTACTAACAAAAATTATAAGTTATATTACCTTATCAATCTCGGTAGTCCCGGATGGTCGGGAATCCTCCACTTGAGTTAGAAATCCACAAAACTTGTTTACCGCAAGTTGGATGGCTGCCCATCGACTACTCAATGATCGGTCTGTACACACTTTATGATTAGAGCCTTTAGTCGCATTATACGTCGTTGTAATTCTAGACCAAAATGTCTTTGCTTTTTGGTCGGTACCTTGGACTGCATCAATGCTTGTATTAAGCCAAGCGGATACCAAATTCTTGTCCTCTTCAATTGAGAAGTTGACACCACGATTGGTAGTTTTCTTTTTAGAACCCATAAATTCTTCACAAGAACTCAATATTTGAACACTGCTCTAAGTGTTGTATGCTACATCATCGATAAAAGGGTCAAATTCTTCTTCATTCAATTGGTGAGACATCCTGCTAACTATTGAAATCAGAGGAGCTGTGGCCAAAACAAGGTTCAATCAGAGGAGCAATAACCCAAAACCCCCAAATTTTACAATACTCCAAATTGAACAAAACCCCCTACCCTAGATGTAGAAACTTGTTCTACGCTATTATCAACTACTCTCTACCTGATATCCGAATGAATCAAAACCAAAATCAATGACCCAAAATAGAGAACTAGTGTTCAATAGAAAGAAAGGAGATCTGAATGATACCTGAGATTTCTAGATGGGTCCAATGTTGGGCTTCGTCGTCACCGGAAGACACCCAAAACTGGAGAGGAGATCGACGATTTCTGAAGATGAAGACGAAAAGTGAGTTTTTTCCGTATCGTTCGTATGTGTAGGATGAGAGAGAGAATTGATTTTTTTTATTAAATAAATGCATGCGGTTGCTACAGTCACACGGACTGCCCAGCGTGTGACTATAGCAAACAACCAAATTACAATTTCTAATCCAGTCACTGATGTGTGACTCAGTTTCCACTACAAGACAAAATACAAACTCTAAAATTAGAGTTCCGTTTCAATTTCCAGTAATTGATGTGGATAGCCTAAGATAAGTATTCTTAGATCTATACCTATTGGAGAATAATGACAAATATGAAATTATTAATTTTTTAAAAGAGACACCTATGTAGAAAATATGTACTTAGGTGGAAAATAGATTTTTAAGTGGACCTATGTATCTAACAGTTATCAAAGTGATACTTATATGACATTTGTTTGGGTTGATTGGATTGGTTATAATGAATCATTAAAATTGGGCCAAAGCCCATGGTTGTATGTTAAAAAAGTAATAATTTAACTTAAAAAACTTGATTGATTTGGGGGCAGTTGTGTCCAATAAGGTGTATATATGAAGCAGCGCTGCTCTATATATATTTCTGTCCATTCAACGTAACTGAACCTACTATCCCCTCACTCTCCCAGTGGCAGACTCACAGTGACTGCACGAGAGAGAAACAATGGCGACCTTCATACACCTTATAACAACATTATTATTATTTTTAGTAGTACTCTCAACCAAGGTGAAATCTTGTCCACCGTCAGATCTCGAGGCGCTCTTGGCCGTCAAGTCTTCCCTCAACGAGCCCTACTTGAACATCTTCAACACATGGACCGGCACAAATTGTTGCAATAACTGGTTCGGAGTCAGCTGCGACCCCACAACTGGCCGAGTAGCCGATCTCACTCTCCGCGGCGAGTCCGAGGATCCCATTTTCCAAAAATCAGGCCGTACCGGTGGTTACATGACTGGTTCTATTAAACCTGACATCTGCCGCCTCGACAAGCTCACTACACTCATCGTAGCCGATTGGAAGGCCATCTCCGGACAAATACCTACCTGCATTACTACTTCCCTCACTTCTCTACGAGTCCTCGACCTTGTCGGGAACCAGATCTCCGGTAATATTCCGGCCGAGATCGGTAATCTCCAGAGCCTAGCGGTCCTCAACATCGCCGACAATCAGATCTCCGGCGAGATCCCGGCGTCGATTGTTAATCTCAAAAGCTTGAAGCACCTAGATCTTAGCAATAACAAGATTTCCGGCGAAATACCCGCTGATTTCGGGACTCTAGTCATGCTGAGTCGAGCATTACTGAATCGGAACCAACTCACCGGTTCTATACCTAGTTCAATCGGTAACATGAACAGATTAGCGGATTTGGACTTGTCCATGAACCAAATCTCCGGCTCTATCCCATCGGAGTTGGGGAAAATGCGGGTCCTCTCGACCCTGAACTTGGATAGCAACCAGATTTCGGGTCAAATACCGCCCGCATTATTGAGCGACTCTGGTTTGGGTATTCTGAACCTCAGCCGAAACGCACTTGAAGGAAACATACCGGATGTTTTCGGTCCGAATACCTATTTTTTGGTACTTGATTTATCCTACAATAGCTTGAAGGGTGCAATACCCGGTTCGTTGTCGTCGTCAAAGTTTGTCGGGCACTTGGATTTGAGCCATAACCACCTTTGTGGTTCCATTCCGATTGGCTCGCCGTTCGACCAATTCGAAGCGCCGTCGTTTTCTAACAATGACTGTTTATGCGGGAACCCGTTGAAGACTTGTTAATGTGTGGTGTTTCGGCCCGATAGATTAACAGTCGTGTTGTACGTGTTTTATTTTGTGCACGTAAATGTCGTAATATTTAGTGTGTTCGTGTTATGATTAATTAAGGTGATTCTAAATGCACATATATCACGCGGGTAGAGACCCGAAAGTTGGAAAAGTCTAGGAGTGATAAAACTTTGTTTGGTCCGGATGACTCAATTTGTCCGACTCATATTAAAATCAAGTTTGGACAAAACTTATATGTCTTAAATTTGGGTCCAAACACAAAATTTTGTCCGTTTTAAAATGCACATGATGAACAGCTTTTCACGAATAGATTCGAACATAAACAAAACAAGATAAAAGATCACGTGATAGTAGATTTGGATTCCACTCACAAAAAGCCATGGTTGTTTCAGTGATTGAATGCCATGAAAAATTAAGAAAACAATGTATATTTGTCTGTATTTCTATGGGTTTACAGAAATAGATGTACTCAATTTTATAAGTTCATGAAAACGTATATAAGTTCTAAGCCAAATATCACAACTCGAAACCAATTATTCAAAACTTAGAGCATGTCCAATGGACACTTGATAACACATTTTCAAGTGTTGAAAAGTGAACTTTATGGAAAATTTAGAGTGCTAGAGTTATACAATGGAAGAAAATGAACACTTGAAAACACACTTTCTTGATAATGACACTTGAAATATAAGTTGTTGTTAAAAATGACACTTGAAATATGAAGTATGTATATAGTTGATGAATAGTGAAGAGATGATGAAAATGAAGAAAGAGATGATAAAAAGGAAGAGAGGGGTGATGAAAAGGAAGAGATGATGAAAAGTAAGAAAGAGAAAATAAAGAAGATGAGTATGAAGTGTTGATGAATAGTGTATATTATGGGACCCACTCATCCAATTAAGTTATGCCACGTAGGAGAGAGTAGAAGAGAGAGAATGATTTTGAAGTGCTTGATATAGTTTTTACCACTGGAGTTGCTCTTAGAATGGATCGTGGTAGAACCCACACTTCAATTATGTTGTTGCAGATCATTAATGACATCATTTAATTGTTTTACTCTCAAATAGAGTAAAAACACAGAGGTCAAGACAACAGCCCCTCAGATTAATGAATGTCTTCCCAAGTTGACAGATAAATCCACATTATTATACTCTTTTGGTGCAATCTGGCAACTGAGGCACAGTTGTGCTATCATGCACCATGTGCTTAGGTTGCCAATCAAAGACCTAGTCCAAATCCTTACGGGACATTTGGTTGGCATTATGAGAAGGGAATGAGACGAGCCGATGGTGAGAATAACTCATTCGCTCGTTTGGTTGAGTTTGAAAGGGTAGAATCTCAAACTCATCTCACCCTCATTCCCTCTTTATGGAGATTAGTCAAGCTCACTAAAATGGTGAAATTGACTAATATCCACAAAAGAGAATGAATTTGATACTCAAAAAACTATTATACCCCTTATTAAGAAGTAATCACAATCATTAAATTAATCTATTCTTATTTTTATGTACAAAACATTTAGTATGAAAATTGTACAATTAAAATTCTAATACTCATGCTCACTCTTCTTTTCATATCAAACATGGTAATGTTCATCTTATACTCGCCTCACACTCACTAAATTAGCCACCAAATGCCCCGTTAGAATCCAGCAACTGAAAAGTATAGGGTCAGTGGTCCGTTACATAAATGCTCAACAGGGACATCTTCCCACCTCACAGTACCCTGTCTTTATTAGTTCTATGAATTCTTCACCATGTCAGCAGGGGGAAAAAGAGAGAAGAAGGAAAAAGAACAATAGAAATAAGACTACAACAGTCGCAATGAAATGAAATAATGCTGAGGAAGGTCTCAGTTTATTACTGCTGTTCTTTGCTATATGATTTTGAATGTGATAATTTGGCAACTGAAGGATATCCAAGTAATTGAGTACCTCATACGAAATAATCAAAGCCACAATGGTATGACATCTTTCTAAAAGGAGACCATGTCAATGCACGGACAGGAATATGATGCAAAACCATGAGATCAAGTGCTAGCGTAATGGGAGGGGAATATATCTTATAATCAGATGCAAACAAGACTGATCATCAGAAAGACAATATGCATTCATGTTGTTTTATCAAAGAAATATTGAAGCAAATTAACAAATTCCATGAAGATAGCAACCAAAAGATCCACAAAATTACAACAAATTGACTTTCGATTGGATTTGAATGAGGTAGCTTTAACTCTAATGATCTACAAAAGAAAAAGGAAAATGATAACTATGCATGCTCCAAATGACCTCGCCATTCGTCGGTCAAAACAATCTGTAAATTGTATTTTGGATGCTGATGAGAACAATAAATTGAACAATTCACATTAGGCAGGAAATGCCATATTTTCATTTTGTTTATTGTAGCTGTCCAATCGTCTACTGAAGATCATAAGGCAACATAAGTCGAACTGAAAATAATATAGCTAGCTAGCTTGATATCCAACTAAATGAGTTGGCAAGTTAAATTCACATTTCAGAATCAAATCCAATATTCCAAAACCCATCAGGAGTCAAGGGAGGGACATACCTATATCGATGTCTAGAGACACCATCGTGATGCTCACAACGGAAATTCTGATTATTACCATTGCTTTCCTTACCTTCATTATTGGGAAGAACCGCATCATAAAATTTTTTACATTGCTTGCATTCGACTCCTTTTAAACTTTCCCGCTCAGCCTTCTTTCTCACTGGTTCAACATACTTGAAACCTTTTTTGCTATCCATAGGAACTGGCATCTGCCTCTTTTGTGGAATAGGGCCGACATTCATATCCTGTGTTTCATCATCTGAGCTATCAGGACATATTTCTCCCGGAACCTGGATTGGAATATTACGATCTTCCTCTTTTGTCACTTTATTCAAGTCTCCTCTAACATTTTCAAGGGGAGTATCAAGAAAGTCATCATGAGGATCGGGCCCATCTATGCATTTGTTAGACCTAGTACCTCTCCATGAAGATGCAGATCGCTTTCTACCAGTTATCAGAACAGTTTTTGCAGAGAAGGGGCATTTAGGTGCAGTAGTGACAGAGGAAGTTGGAGAATGAAATCTTGAGATTTGAACTGGTTTGTCTCCCCTAGCATCCTCCATGCTATCATCAGCCTCATTCTTCACTTTGTTTGTCCCTCGAGCAATTGCGAAAGTATTCAGGTTTTCATCTTCAAGATCTGCAATTCCAAGCAATAGATAATTGATTATAAATCATGGGTAAAAGCAGAAGAATGCTAAATATCTATAATATTCATTTTTCTATCATTAATCTAATTAATAAAAAAACTAAGGAACTTTGCCTAAAATAATTAGACTACTTATAATAACAGCTACAGAAGTTTGTTTAGAATTAAGAATACCAGCCTTGTAATCATTTATAAAAAAGGAGAATGAAAAACAGAAAGACTAAATAGCTGATGCACTCTCCATCAAGTATTCATTAGTTTAGTATTGGTCTTCAATTAGACTGCATGGTAAGACAAACGAATCAATAGAATGAAAATTAGCCGAAATACTGAATGCCAGACAACCATCCCTTTTCAAATTGTCTAGAAAAATTCAAATAAGTAAATCATCAGAACAGTTAATCAACCATGTTTGCTTATCTTATGCAGATAAGAAAAAAAGTGTAGGGGAGATACTTCATATATCTTACCAGGTGAACGCTTTGCATCCTGATGATGCTTGAATGAATCACTGCCATTTCCCAATGTGTTTTGCGGATGCATTTCCTCTTCAATACAACCCAACTTTTTGCAAAGGAAGTTATACTGAGATTTCAGACTTTTGTACCTTTCGACAACATCCCTTCTTTTCTTCTTCATGGCCAATAACTCCGACTCTTTTGTTGCCATCTGCTGAAGTAACATTTCGTATGAATCCCTCCCCTTGGTCCCTTCAATGTTCATTCCTCTCAGACTCAACTGTAGCTGATTAACTTTCTCCTCTAACTGATTAACTTTGACCAAAAGCATCTTTTTATCTTTCTCACACTCTTCCAGCATCTCTTTTTTCTCTACTATTTCCAAGCCATTTCTTTCAACTTGTTGAAGTAATTCTTCTACCAATTTTCCTCCCTTCTCTACTACTTCTGTCTTTTTCTTCAGCTCCCTTCGCAGTTCACCAATACACTCCTCCATCTGTTTCAATTTGGTCAAAAGTAGTGTCTTCTCTTTTGCATGGTCAGTCAGCAGTTGTTCATTATTCATAATCTCTAAGGCTTGGACTTCCATCTTCTTGAGCAAATTTTCTTTGAAATCTTTTCCCTCAGATACTACTGTGGTTTTTCCCATGAGCTCCTCTTTGAGCTCTTCGATTCCTTTTTCTAGGCTACTCACGTTGCTAAGAAACGCATCAGCCTTTTCTTCATGTCTCTTCAGTTGCTTTCCTTTGTCCACCACAAGAGATGCTTTTGTTTGAACCAGCTGGACTAACCTATTATGCAATTCCATTCCCTTATCAATTTCCATAGACTTCTGGTTAAGGTTGTTTTCCAGTTCATCAATTATGAGTTGTTGACTTTTTATTCTCATAAGTAAGTTACTCTTCTCTTCCTGGTCACCCAATGTTTTTATCTTTTCAAGTTTGAGAGCCTCTTTCTCTTCAAAAGCTTGTTGCTTCTCCAATTGAAGTCTCTCTACTTGGAGCAATAGATCTCTTTCTTTCTCTTTCCACCCATCTTCTGCTGCTTTCCTGGCCTCAGAGTAAATTTTCACCAAGGTTTTGGATTTTGATTGAAAATTTGGGAAAAGCTGGCTGCAAAATATGTACTCTATCTGAGAAATCCTGTCCTTTGCTTCTTGAATAGTGGCAACCAGAATGGTACTGAGCCCAGAAACATACTTTGCATCACCACTGTCAATGGGATAACTTAATTTTGGAGAGCTTTGTAGGTGTTCCTCCATCTCTGAACAGAAAGAGACAAATACAGCCAAGTTAGACATACTAATCTAAAGAATCCATCATCCAATGGAAGTACTTCCTCCCCTTTCAGTCGAGAACCTTCAGGAACATTTGTGAAATCCCTATTTTTGTATTATATATATTGCCTACAAGAATAGGCCCAAATATTCCTTAAGTACACATGCTTAAACAACGAAACCTAGCTATCAAAAATCATATCATAAGCAAACTTGTAACAGAGAAACATAAGGCTGCATTGCTTCCCATCTTAAAATGCAAGAAAAGGAAACACCACCTGGTGTACAAGGGTCGCAACTTGCACTGCGGTAAGGGCTATGGAAGAACAGATGTACTAAGCTAAAAAATCAAAGCAGAAAAAAGATTACACAGAGTAAAATGCCCTCAGAAACCTCATCAGGGTCAATGGTACCAAAACTAAGAACTACTCCTTCCATTTCAGTTCAACCAAGCAAATGTAATACAGGGAGAGAGCTCAAAACATAGCATGTATTATTCCAAAGCTTCAAAACCAAACCGATTTCAGATTCGCCTTCAGATAAACTAGGGCATTCGTAGAAAACACCAAACGTTTGGGGAATTTCGCACAATTGGCAAGTAATCCAACACGTAGGTGACTGTCTGACTGAAATTTAGTCGAAACATAGAAGACACCAAAATGATCAGATAATGAACCAGAAAATGCGCAGAGTTACCTTTCTCTGCGTTTTCCAGTTGATTTGATGAAATGGCGGGCGGTCCCAAATGCGAGAGAAATGGGAGTTGGATCGACGACTACGCGAGCTCGTATCGGAAGGTCTGGATTTGGACTTCAATATGCGCGAAAACCGTCGACAAGTATAGTTGCCGTCGTCGTTCACGCTTCAGTTCAGGAGTCAGGACTTCACTGCGTTTAAACTTTAAAGTGGAAAACTCAAGAAACGACTTCGTTTTAGTCCCTCGCGCTCTCTCTCTCTCTCCCCCACTCCCTCTCGCTGAGCCCTCCAATTTTTCGCAGTTTTCAAAGCTTGGCGGGGAAAATACTAACTAGTGGGCCTCGTTGGGCTTTTGTGGGGGCTTTAGGGTCCATTCTCCGTAAGCCTTTTGTCGCCAATGAAGCACTGGAGAAGTGTGGACTGTGGACAATCCGGGCTTTGGCCCAACTACTGGAGAGTTGGGGTGGAACCATGATGATCACCATTAGTACTTCCAAGGATGCCATCACATACATAAACCTCCAAGGATTGTTGTGATTTTCAACGCTAGTAGTAAAAATGTTATAATGGTAATTCATAAGCTGCGAAAAATATTTTATGTTTTACTATTAAAATTAGTTTTTGTATAACAAATTTAAAATTAGTTATAATTTAATAAAACAAAATAAAAGGAAAAAAAAAGTAAAATGATGCAAAACAAAAACAAAACCAAGACACATTCCTCTGATAAAATCTATTAGCCGAAATTGGATGTTCCATATACAAACTACTTCACTCTTATCCTAAAATATAGAATGCTATCAGTCCTCTTCCTCAACGACCTTGGTGCCCAAACCCATTAACCCCTCGGGAGGGATCTCAGTAACAGTCACCAGTGAGTAAAACTCCTCCTTGGCATCTTCTTCATCGTTCCTCTTTCGAGCAATGCGAACACGAATTCTTCTAGGTACACTCCTGATACCATGGCTCCAAATATGCTTGTTTAACTTGACATCCACTCTAATGTCAGTCGTCCCCATGGGCTTCTGGGCGAACTTTCTGATTTCCTTTATGGCCTTTTGGAGCCTTCTTCTTGAATGTACTGCACAAATTAAATCATGAGGAAAAATGATGAGAATAGTTTGCACACGGAAGAAAAATATCCCTAGATAGGAAAGTACAATACAAATGGACAACACAGTTGCTGAAGCTATGGCAAGTTCTTACAAGTTCTCGAGAAACACAACATTCAAAATTACAAACGTCAACATGCATCAGTCATAACTCCAACATGATTTTTTCACTTAACACTTGCATTGCATATCATTAGCTGTGAGCCATGAAAGGTAGAATATCTGAATGTCCGATGACAAAATCATCATGATATATAAGGACACCAATATTATCAACAAATAATCTGAGGAACTTCTGCCAACATGATACTGGAAAGATGTCAAAAAATGGAAGAATAAAACATGATGAAGTATATCAATAATCTGAAACAGATTCTAAACGGGCCTTCAAACAAGCACATGTTCAGATAAACTGAAAAGTGAATGGCATATAAAGGAAAGGAAATGCAGGAAAAACACCCACAACGAGTTCCATGAAATTCCTCGTAGTAAAATCACAGCAGAAAATGCAAGCCAAGTACAATGAGACACTGTACATGCACACACCAAAATGGTTTTTAAAAATTTCAAATTGATAATCCATAAAACTGTAGGATCTCTTCAGATCACTTTTAAACAATATAAATTTGGAGAATACCCAGCAAACAGATGGATAAAAATCATGCCTCCGAAGCTAAGTTCAAACGAAACATATGGTCACACACTTCAGCTCACTCTGTTTCCCCTAGAAACAAATTTCTAATCAAAACCATAATCAGATATAAGTAAAAAAGTACCCTGGACAACACATTCATCCACGAAAAGGTCTCACTAATATCCCAGAATTTTCCACCAACAAAATGGTTAGTACAGGCACTCAATACAGATTCGCCATCCAGAAAATGATTAGAGAGCACCCGCAAACTTCTCCAGTACGCTAATATAGAAATATTATCCCAATTTTATCAAATACACATTAGCCAAAATACACACACTGAGAGAACAGCCAAGTAAATAGAACAAAATAAGACATCTAACAAGCTCACTGACAACCTACTGAGATATGAATGAAGTTAACACTTAACACAACATAATCAACTCCAAATGGTGAAATGGATCAGATCTAAACAATCAACAGTTACCAGAAAACTTAGGTCACGACAAGAGCAAACTTATAACTAAAATCACAAGAAAAGGAGAGGAACAGAAGGTTTGGGTTACCATCCGTGCAAGCGTTTGTGGAGGTTGATGGTGTACTCGCGAGAAACAACCTCTTCCTTTCTTCCTTTGCTTCCCTTCTCCACCATTTTTCAGCTCTCTGAAGTTCCTTCCGCTCCGCCGGACGTTAAACCCTTGCTTTCCCTGCCGAGTGCCGACACGGCGACACATAGACTTTGCTTAAATTACATAAACAACCTCGGTTTTCATAATATTTCCGTACGACCACTTTTATGAATCATCGTGGATTTTTCCTTGGGTCGATACTATGACGTATATGTGGGCCTGGATCCAATGAATGGGCCTTGTATTGGTAGACTAAAATCAAAGGAAAATTAAGGATCAAAACAATAATTCAACTTGCCAAAATAAATCAATCAATTCCCTTATTTTTTAAATACCGTTGAGAAATATATTTCCTATTGAAATCGAATCTTAAGCACATATATATATAATCCAATTAATTTCCAACCGAATCACCTCTCGTTGGTAACCATTTCTCTTCAATTTAATAGTTTAGGTGTCTTTTTTTAAACAAAATTTCAACATCTTTATTTTTTTTATTTTAAAAATGGGTGGGCAAAGGCGATAAGTATAGCAACCCTCCTCGAACGTGACCCTAAGAATACCCACCCGCTGAAAAAAAATACATAATTATTATTTGTTTAGACTTTAGATAGTTACATACTTTTAATTATATTTGACGTTTTTTGGTTGGACACACCTTCCCCTCATATTGGGGTTAATTTTATCGATGTAGGGTGGAGGAAAATGTGATCATTTTCCACAACATTGTCCCACATAGTGGTGATGATAGATGAGGTGTCAAGTTTGAGTTGTGAATAAAATAATGTAAAGTTGGTGACACTAGGGAAAGATAATGTCAATGAAATGGCCATATTTATTTTTATTTTTTCATATACGGCAAGAAAAGCATCTTCATGTGGGGATTACGAGTTGATAAATCAATTCCAACAAAGCCAGTGCATCCCGAATAGATTGAAAGGTCACTGTGCTGTGTGTATATATATAAAAATTCTCTTATACGATATTAAAATAAAGATTTAAAATGTGAATCTATATTTATATCAAATATGTGGGATTTAAAGTAACGGATTCCATTTATCATTTCATTTTTTGATACCCTTGAAAAATTTATACATTTTAGGTATTTACTTTAAGAAGAATTCTTATTAATATATATTCCTCTACTTAAGGACATAAGAGTTGCATCTTAGTTGCCAAAGTTGAAAATTACCCATGTATAAACAAACCCAAAAAAAAAAAGGTGTGAGACTAAGACTATTGTTAAAAATTAATAAAGTGATTGATATTTTTCTATAATTTTGTCCCATTGATGGTGTCTAAAGACTGGATAGATTCCTTCCACTGCATCCAAATATGGGGAAAAAAAGATGAAAATCCATGAGCAAGAAAAAAGTATAAATGAAGACCCAAAAGAAAATTAAAAGTATTTCTATTTTTTTTTTATTGAAATTTTATGTTCATTTTACTTTTAAGGCTAAGTGTAAATAAATAAATTATAATGTAATATTTACTATTTAGGTGACCAAATACAATTTTTTTTTGTTCCAAATAAAAATTAAATTTCAGAGGAAAAGTATATGACAATTATGTATCATTAATATAAACTCAAAATCTTCTACATCTCTCAATTAATTTGATTGTTGTTTTATAAAACGTTTAGATAGTTGGACTCGCTAAACTTAATACCATATATTTATAATTTTTTCCAGGAAAGTTTGTTGGCAACCAAAATTACCTATAGTTATACTGTTGTAGGCAAATTACAACTACAGCAAAACCCCAACACCCATGTTAATTGCGATTTATGCATGTTTTCAAACAAATTTCATCCACTCAATTCACTGCACAAACACTGTTTATCAAAATGGAGATGGAGTTACAATTCTTTTAGGTATAATTTGTTACTCCACAATTCTCCTCAAAACCATGTTAAGTCATGGTTAAAATTTTGTTATCGAGTATTTGGAGTGCTCCTAGTATTATAATATAATAGATTTGAAAAAAAAAAACCGTAAATCTTAAATCCTTTTCACTTTTTTGGTAACCAAAAATGACAACATTCAAGTTCTCCCTTTGGACATCTTGTATGAGTCTAAACTTCGACGATCAATCCGCGTGCATAAAAGTTTTTCATCTGAAGACAAGATAAGTGGGGGGTCAAAGCATAACACGTGTTCATAAAGGTATTGCTCTTAGTGAGAATTGAACTCTAAAACTTTTTTTGATAACCGATAATGATATCATACAAGTTTTTCCTTTGACATTCGATATGAGCCTAAATGCGGGCCGTCAGATCCACGAGCACAGAAGTTTTTCATTTGATGACATGGTAAATTGAGTCATCCGCTCCAATCAAACTCAATACCTCCCCAAACTATACAGTTTGATCCCAAAGGTATTCACCAATTAAGAAATCTAAATATTAAATTCTAACTATTAAATCCTAAAATGTAATTTCTAAAAAAAAAATTATGATTAAAGATGATTGCCAGGAAATTATACTAAAAAATTGTGGACCTATTTCATCAAAATGGGCATCTATCGGTGTGGACCCACACATATCTCAAACAACTTCTCAATCCCATCAAAGGACACACCAAGTCACTCACTTCTCTTTCTGTTGTTTTTCATAAATTATTATTAAATCAATTCTAAAGACCGAAACTGCACCGTCCGATCATCACACTTTCTCATGAGATCGCCACATTTGTCCCTTTAAAAGTAACATCTCACCTTTACGCAAATGTTCCCGTCACGCCCACTTTATCACCATTACGTGGCACTGCATTATTGTACGTGGCACTGCCTTATTGGACATTAGATAAGTGCCAATAATTTTACGATGCACATCACATGTCCATTCGAGTGGGCCACACCGCCTTTGTCAAACAGAAATCTCTAGTTGTAAATTTCGAATTGACATCAAACTCCTTCGCTTTGCTTCTAATTTACATACACATGCCATCTGTATGGGGGAGGTCGACAACATTTCCGAAAATTACAATAATTATTTTAATTTTAATTTATAATCTAGTTTTGCAAACGAAAGCCAATACCACAATCATTTCTTTTTTTTTCCTACAAATAAAATTTTAAAAAAATTATGGATCAATCGCACACGAACAATCAGAGAGATTTTGATCTTCGATGATCATGAATGACAAAACCATGTTAGATTCCATGTTTTTCTCTCCCTAAATCGGCCTCTGTTCTTCATCATGATCGTCGTTTGGGAGAGAAAGAGATCCGACCTCCGTCTGTTGAATATTTTACTTGTATTTCCACGACAGATAATTTATGACTTGTACTCAGACTCTGACGATCTTCGCGGCCTTAACCACCGGATTCTCTCTCGCGATTGCCTCGCGACCAGCAGTCTTGTAATCGTAGCTGCAATCGTGTCTGTCGGAGTACCGGTGTTCCCAGCAGAAGAGGTCCCCGCATCGGCACCGGAATCCCGTCAGACCGACTCTCCTGCGGCAACCGGAGCACCGATTCACGACTCTCTTGTCCATCACCTTCTTCGTCGCCAAACCAGATTCCGCCCGATCTGGAGTCAGCTTCCGCTTGCCGTTTGCCTGCGGGGACGGATCAGGCTGCTCCGCTGCTCGTTTCGGGGTGGATCTCGGGCTCTTCTCGCCTGATGACGAGAATATCAATACTCCACCTCCGGACACGGTTGATGCAACGGCGGGCGTGCTGCTGTTGGTGGTACTTGCCGTGGTCGCGTTAAAACATTTCTGGCACATGTTATTGGTCGCCGGATTTCCGGTAACTCCACAATTATTGACGCAGAGCGTCAAGGTTTCAGGTACTTTGAATTCTGTCTCTTCTTTCCCCGTCTTTTGTGCCATGATTTCTCAACTGGATTTCTTCAAACCGATCTCAAAAACTCAAAAAAAAGCTTTGATAGATCGATTTGTGTTCTGTGTTGATTTGTGTTGTGTTTTCAGAGAGAGAAGAAGATGAGAGGGAGAGAGGCTTTGGGGCCAAGATGATGAGGGAGAGAGAGGGCGGAGGATTTGAAGCGATTGAAAGGTTGGTAATGGCAATGGAATATGGACCTCATAGAGACGCGTATCATACATTACTTTTTGGGAGGATTTTCTAATTTGACAAAAATGACCTTATATGTTTTCATTAATTACGGTTTTTCGGCTCTTTAAAAATTGGTTTCTGACGTGGGAATCGTCATTATCGAGAAAGTATACAACTTGGCTCTTTTAAAAACAAGAAAATTAGAAAATTATACATGGTTATCTTGCACAAATATAGCAAATATTTTGTGAAATATTATAAGAAAATTAACAAAAATTAAATTCTATAGATATTGAGAGGGGGATTTACATTTTCCAATTAGTGAACTCGCATTAAATGTGAATTAGTGAAAATAATAATCGTTAGTTGTGGATGCTATTTTTGCATTTAGGTATTGTTCGCTCTGAGATACTTCTACGAGTTTTTCTACAATTTCTCGTGGATTTATTTCAAGATAATATATCGTCTCCCCCACTCAAACCCATAACTTTTTAATGAAGGGAGAGTGAGTATATAAATTAACATCTAATCTAGCAAGATACCCAAAACGGACAATACCTGAATGTAAAAATAGCATCCACATTAGTCCATCATTAAAAAAAGCCAAATATTAAAAGTAAGACATTGGATTTAGATGATTCTATCGAGTTAGGAACTCAAATTCGATTTCCCACAAAACACCTCAAATTGTTATTAGGATTGCTATAATAAATTTTTTGTCAAGTCTAATTTGAGTGGATTTGGTGACAATTAGGTATGAATTATAAGAGTAAATAAATAATAAGACTGTTTTATATGATTTGATATTATTCTTCATTGGAATATCACATATCCATGGGTATTAATAAATAAACATTTGGGATGCATCATTAATAAATAAACATTTTGAGTTCTGTCTATTTATTGTAAAATAGCATATTGTTTCATTAATTAACAACTAATTTTGAAAGTGCATGCACTAATTAATTTATATTCTGTTAAAGTTTTTATTGGCAATCATGGAGTCGCTGTCGGGCCCTAACCCAATCAAAGTGTGTCTCCCCTAGAATAAATCAAATGGTACAGCACAAATTTTGCCTGAAAACTGGGGCCCACAATCATTCTCAAATATGCTACAACCAAACACACCATAACAAATCCCGAACAACTCACAAAAGGTTCCATTTGCTTGACCCTTTTTTTTTTCCCCCCTTTTTTCTCTAATTATTTGTGTCAATGGGATTTAAGCCGCCCAAGCTGACCACGACCCACCTTTTCTTTTCCGACTAGGTCACATCAGTCCTTTCTGTGGCTGACACGTGTGTCGGTCATGCGTCTCGCTGTTGAAAGGCAAGATGTCCTGGGTGTATAGGGTCAGTTACCGTCATTTTTTTTAATATAAAAATAATGGATCAATCCATCGATTAACAGCTGTTAATCTGATTATTTTGATCCAATTCAATTTCTACGAAATTACATGATGTCTGATGTCAAAAAAAATAATGATACCAAAATTACCATTCACTTGAATGCAAACAAGTGAAACAGATCACCGATCTCACACGAGAACTAAGGTGCCTCACAAATTCGCCTCTATATCTGACCAAGGCATGCAAAGCTGAATTTGACGGTCGAGAAGAAGACACTCAAGCAGCAAAGAGTAGTACTAGAAGAGTTGCCTAATGGTCCATGTGAACATGGTAATCGATAAGATAGCATCTCGGCCATACCAAGTTGTCATTTCGGTATAAATCCAGTAGTTCACCTCGAAAATCTCCAGTAACCAAACATTAAGGAAAATTAAGAGTCATGGAGGAGACAAACTCCACTTAAGAAATGAATCAAGATGTAATTCATCCTCTTATAAATTCATCTAAGAATCAAGGGAGAAGATATCTACTCATACCTAAATTAGAACTCTCAAACTCATATAAAATGGAACCTCCAGCGTTTTGGTAACCAAGAATTTCTCGGCCCAACATTCTCATCGGACGGTTGGGTCAGCTCTAAACTCAGGTCGTCAACCCATCCCACTCGATAGGTAAGATCGGTTTGAAACACATGTAAAGAGAACGAAACTAAATCCCACAAATAAGAGTTATCCACAGAACCTACCATGTGCCCATTAACATACATTAAAATTGATTGGTGTGGGAGTTAAACTTGCGACCTCTCGCATTTGCAAGGATTTATCATAGTAAATTTCACCATCCTAACCAAAGTTTCTTTTGTCATGTAAAAGATTCAGGCACTTAACTTTTGATTGTTAAAGACAAGAGCTCTGAGCACTAAACATATTACTCTCCTACTAATATTTCAATTGATTTGAGCGTTGACGAAGTCCCCCGAAAATAAATTGGGGGTCCCTAAACTCACTTTCCCGAGTTAGTTTTGGACGTCATCAGTAACATACAAAGAAATATGAGTTAGTATGCGAATTAAATATTCCGCCGGTTAACTCATTGAGCCCATATAACGGAGTTAGTTGGGGTTCCGACTACCGAGTTAGGCGGGTCAGCGGGTGGACATAGGTGGTGTAAACAGCTTTACTCCATTTGGATTTTGATTTCTGGATGACAACGAGATTGCAGGTGGCCCATGCAGTTGACCCGGTCTACGCCTTGTTATGTTAGAAAGTCAAACACGGCAAGAATGGACGGCTTTGATTCTGTGATTCACAACAGGCGGCGGGGATACGACCAAACAGGTTTCGCTTTCATCAGTGATAGGATGGGTCCCTCTTCCATAAATGTCCACGTAGGAGCCGACATTTGATTTCATGTGCGATTTTAATATTCATATTATTATCACCGTAGATTCCATCACTCTTAAGAAAATGTATGATTAAATTTTTGTAGTATATTATTATGACATTTTTATAACTAATGTCCAATTATCAATCTAATTATAGATTTATTTATAAACAGACAAACATGTCGTTTTGTTTTGACAAAAAATATGTTATTTTAAGACCCATTACTAGAATGAAATTCATAATTACATGTATATTAATATTTTTTTTAAAAATATGACATAACTTTATCATAACAAAAACTAAACTCGTAAAAAAAATCGAAAACTAAACTCGTAAAAAAAATCGAGCATTGACAGAGATAGCTTACACCCTCTCCCTCTCTCTAGGAAAAAAAATCGAGCATTGACAGAGATAGCTTACACCCTCTCCCTCTCTCTAGGAAAAAAAATCGATTTGGAAAAGCTTTAGGACGCCACCCCCCCTTCCCATCTTCTTTCACCTTTTCCTCTAATGGGTTAGATCTGTCATTTCTCTGTCCAGATCTATTTTATTTTATGATGTTTTATGTTTTGAATAAAGATTTTGCAGGGATTATCTTCTTTGGATTTCAATCTATTTCATCTGTCGCGGATCTTTGATCATTGGTGTTTATGGAGCTCCAACGACATCTATTCATAATTTTAGTGACGAGATTTCGGATCTAAGAGAGTTTGACATCTCTTGTTATAGGGGAAGTCAAGATCCGTGTTATAGATCCAAGTACTAGTTTGTGTTTATTTTTTTTGTTTAGTTTTTATTACCGGACTTAGACAGGTGGAGACAGACTCATTGGACAGTGGTTCGGCGGTGTCTGATGTAATCCGATGTCGTCCAACAATTTTTGACGATTTTCGATGGTTTAGTGTTTGTGTTTTATTACTTTGTTTTTGTTTTTTATTCCTTAGATTGTGTTTCACCTTTATGGTAGCCCCGAATGCCTATGGGCCTCAGTTACTCAATTTATTGGGTAACCTAATACAATCATATCTATGACCTCTTTTTCAAAAAAAAAAAAAAACACCCAACAAACTTGAAATGATCAACGAGAGGGAGTTCAGTTGACAATGAACTGGATTAAACATATGTGTGCCTAAAGTCCGATTCCAACCGCAAACATATTTCTCTGCGGTATTTTTTTATTAAAAAATGACAAAAATATACTTTTGATCCTGCAACTATATCCTTGATTTAATTTTTGTCCTTAAACTTTTTTCCCTTAAAATCGTCCATCAACTATTCAAAGATACATTGTTTGTCTCTCAAATGATTTCGACATTAGAAAAATCATTCGTGACATCTCAGTTGGTGTAATTTTTACCTGTCATCATACTTAGCTTAAATTTTACACCTATCATCTAACTCTTCAAAAGTGTTAGACATAATAGTTTAGGGATAATATCGTTCACATTTGTCAAAATTTACCAACTAGGATTACTCCGATATGTGAAATAGATGCCACGACGTATTTTCCCGGCTACTCTCTCACTTGAATGACGAAATAAATACCTTTTAATAGTTGAAGGATGAAGTTAAGAGTAAAAAAAGTTTAAGGACGAAAGTGAAATTACGAGTATAGTTGAGAGACCAAATGTTATATTTTGTCAAAAAAACAAACTTGAATTGAAATCATGGGTCCACCACCGATAGCGTTACTTAGGATTTCGAATAGACCGAAGGTTTGAATCATCTCCTACGATAAAAGATAATTAATATTATTCATTAAAGCGAGTAATCCTAGTCATAAAGGAAAAAGGAAAAGTATTTTTTGCCTAACCCTGATAATCAGCACAAATTCCAGTACAGTGATGTTCTGATGAAGCATGCTTGTCCTCTTTCAAGTTTTGATTTGCCACCCAAATTAAGAGCATGATGAGTCATGAAAGACAACAAGCACATGTTAAGATGGCCTCCTTTCAGTCTGGTGGAGGCATGCCAGACATACACACTAGTCACCGCTTTTCAGACAACAAAACTATCAATGGCCTTTCCTAAGACTTTACTTTTAATGGTATAAAAAAGAGTGCACCTTATCTCAATTGTCGTTTTTTATGGATATCAGAACAACAGCAACGATGCTTCATTTGCCCAACTGAAACACCATTAGAAAACCAGCAATAACCAGCCAACCAACCAAAACACTTGAGAAAAGACATGACTTTGGCAGAAGATGTAACCTGCATGGTTTCTCGGATTGAAGAGATGCTCAAAATATATTATGCCAACAATGTTGATCATTCGACCTTCTGAGTGTTCCGCACCACTACCTTGAATGCTAGGATGAAGAAGTTATAGATTTTATATAGCTTCTTGGCCTTGATCACAGGGTTGGCTTTGGCAATGGCACGCCTTGCATCAGAAAGATAGCCATAGGAGCAACCATGCATGTTTGTCTGAGTAGTGATGGACTCTTTTGAATACTTCTCCACAGCGACAATTGAACCCTGTCAAACCAACGCATTTCCCGCAAGCAATTCACTGCCTTTGACATAGTACACCAGGATTTCTGGCAAGTTAATGTCCAAATTTTAGCATCAAGGGCTTTGTTGCAACACTTCTATACTGACAAACCTCTTATCAAGTAATATAAGGTATCAAGTACCAACATAAACAGGACTCAGAATGTTGTGTAATATTTGGAATTGGAAGAAGCTGATATCAAATAGCTTACAATGCAAATTATTGTATCTCTAGGTACCTAAATTAACATACTGAACCTATTCACCCAGTAGCTTTTATAGTGATAGTGAGCATCTGCGATCAAGATTAAGGGATGCAATTGTTTCAAGTTTTCGCGGGTCCTCTACTAATACTAAGCAAATCAATTGACAAAAGAACTTCTTTTGCATGCTCTTTCCATACAGCATATCCATCAGGGTCGAAAATGTTCAATTTCTCCCAAATGGTATTCATAACTGGTAAATGAAATGCATATCATAGCATAATCAAAACAAACTTTCCCGCTTCATCACATGAACAAAATATCAGCTTAATTTTCGCAAGAGTGTAAAAGTGATTGAACCCCTAACCTGTTCACTGGGAAGACAAAAAATCTCTTCAAAGAAGTACCTCTGTTGGTCCGGATCCACATAAGTATAACTTCCCGAACTCCCTTGAAACAAAAATAAACAACCAGAACCCACATAAAGCATCAAATGGCAACCCAATTGAATTTTAACCCCAACAAAACATGAAAGTAACTAAAAAATGTCGAGAGGGAGAGACCAACCCCAAGAGTGAACAGGGCTTGGGGAGACAGAGACGGAGACAAACAACGTTGTTGGAATTGGAGTGGAACAATTTGGTAATGTCGGTTCATCTAATCTGCTTCTGCGTTGGACGAATCAATCGCGAGAAGAGCTCGAGATATACTTGACCGCTTGTGATTGTAGCAGATGAAGGGACGTGGATTAAGAGTGTGCTGTTTGGTCTTCTGTGGTCGTGAGTCACCGAACACGTGGAATATCATCTTTGGCCGAGAAATACTGACTGGGCCCACCTCATAGAATACGTGGCATAACAGATCAATTTGCCGCCAAGGTCGAAGCAGTGACCGTTAAATTTTGGAAGACTTTTTACACGTGTCTGATTTTAACATTCAAACACCAGTTGTGCCCAGGCTACCCCATAGACCCGCCCACAGATGATCAAGACTTAAATTCTTCTTTCAATTCCTTAAATACCCGCTTCTTCTTCAGTTCACTGGCTTCTGGGACCGTCTTACGTCCACCCGACTGTCAGTCCACCCTCAATCCACCCTTGTTAAAAACTGTTCGATTTAAAATATAAGTTTTGGAAAAGACCATCATAACCTTCACATATAATTTTAACACTCTTATTCTAATGGGGTGGACCATCCCCTCTTTTGAAGGAGGTGGACCTTAGTAAAATCCCTGGCTTCTGTCTTCATTCGATCGTTTCCCATTCGCAGAGAATCAAGAATTTCAGAGAAAAATGAGTGAATTGAAGTTGAGTCATGAATTGGAACCCCAAATGATCGAAAATGTTGACGCTATTCAACGATCGACCCACAACTTGTCCTTCCTCCACCTCAACCATAACAACACCCTCCCACTTTGCACCAACTGCGGCTGCTTTGGAACCCCACCTCCTCTTCCACCGTCACCATCAACGGACCTCCACCATAACCCCATGAAGCGCCGGTCTCCTGAGCTCGCTACTCCTTCCACCGGGATCGCCACAGTCACTGACCCGCGAGAACCCAGAACCAAGAAGCTCTTTCTGGACAAACAACAAACACATTCTGGGCAAGAAAACTCCAACCTTCTTGGCTTCACCAGGATTTCTCTTCCGGACACCAGTCCCTCCGCCAAGACCCATTCTTTCCCTGTTCTTCGTCGCTGTGCCTCCGATCCTTATTGTCCACCGCAATCTCCACCGGAGAATGCTAAGCCTGTGGATGGCAATGCTTTGTTGCCACCGTTGCCGCCCTCACTGCGGAGGTCCGTGTCTGACCCTATGCCTTCCCCTGCTAAGAGCCTTTCAAGGTCATCAAGCTCAAATGAGATGGGTGTGGAGCGGAGCCCCAATTCAATGGTATTTTTTTTTTGGCGTTCTAGATGTTCTTGAGATTATCATTGGGTTTAATGTGGATCTTGAAATTGATTGATGTTCATGACAACAGAGGATGAAGAGGATGAAAGAAGGGTTGAAGGAGATGACAATATGGTGTGAAGAACTATTGCATGAAGAAGAGGAAGAAGCAACCGCTGAAAAAAACAGTTACAGTAATGCTGCGAAGGTTTGATTTTATATCTTGCAAGATTATCCTCTTTAATCACTTAGTTTGAAAGATTTAGAATTGATGCTCTTGTTTGAGTTTTACTGCAGTTTTAAGTATTGTGAGGTTCCTGTATCGCAGGTTGATTGTGGGGCAGAATTTTCTGAAGCTGTGAATGTGGAGAGAACAGGGGACTGCCTCACTATTAACTTCAAGTGTCCCTGTGGCAATGGCTATCAGATTCTTCTCTCCGGAAGCAGCTGTTATTACAAACTCATCTAGAGTACCAATTAAAGCCTACTTTGTCTAAAATGCTTACTGTTTGTAGATTTTTAGACATGTAAATTCAATTTGTTTTTGTAGATTTTCATATAGCATGGACCATCCTTAGGCTTTTCCTCATCTTCTTTGTAGTTTGTTCATGCTAACCTTTTTCAGGATAGACTATGTGAATATTAGTGGTACTGTTCTTATCATTCCTTGCTATCAGTTTTTTCTGATAGATCTCTATGGATGATTACCCATTTTAGATGTATTGATCATGACACTTAAGTTGTTAATTTGAGGTAAAGATAGATCATGATGATACAAAGGCATGTACTCCTGAAATCTTATATTGAATGTTAATAAAAAGAGTTTCTTTCGGCTTCAAACTGTCATATTTTGAGTTTGACAATCCTTCTGATATATGATTTCATAAGTTGCATAGCTTGGTGTGTTGAATCAATATGCTGTTGGATATTAATTCCTTTGTTTATTTGTTTTAAGAGTTTGGACAGACCATACATGAATCCACATGTATGATATACCAGACAATTTTTGTGTGGAGTGAGTGATGTTAATTATGTGTGTCCACAAGTTCATTAGTTGCTGGCTCAAGGTTTTGGTTACTGGAACTGGATTTAACTTGGTCTTTTGCGACTAAACATGTCTGACCGAGATGCATGAATTTCCTTGCAGCAACTCCGCAAGTTATTGGGTACTTTGTGGGGATCCCAGGTATTGGAAATGTCTGAGCTTCTCAAGCATTTATCAAAACCATTGTTGCTTCCCTTTTTTCTGCTCAGGCACCACATCCTTTGTAACTGTTAGTAATTGCTAGAATGGACTTGAGAATAAGTATTATCCAAGTAAACTTGGATTTATGTGGTATTGTGGTGAGACTACAGTTTTCTGCACCTAGATGCTAAGAGAGACCTTTGGAGGTGGATTCAGAGAGAGAGAGAGAGAGAGAGAGTAGAGTAGAGTTTAGCAGTCAAATGACCTAAATCATTTCTAACGATAGCACACTGTATGAAAGCATTTGTAAGGAAAATAGCAAATAGCTTCTGATTAGTCTCCCAAGCTCAACATGTACAAGAGTAATGGATATTACCCAAGTTCTTTTCTCAGCTTTTTTGGTAGAGGAACCCCATCTGATCTCCCAAGACAATGGTCCTGATTTTGGTACAAGGAAAGTGAGCCAAAGCATGGGTGCTCAGCCAACTCTCGGCCATCACTTTTAGCTCCAGAAACCCCTTGTGAGATGGAAGTTCATAATGAGTAGAACTATTATTTGAGTTGGAGAAAATCCAAACTCATGTGTTCAAGTCCTCATATTGACACTGGACAACTTGTCAAAACATTTGAGTTGAGTGGGGAGATCGAAATTTAGAAAATAAAATTTGAAAATTTTGTTCACAATTGGAAAGATTATTATTAATTTAGTACCAAGTATATTGTAAAGCAAATTTATTCTAACTATATATATATATATATATATTCTTCCACTTATGTCCCTTTGTCTTCCAGTTATGTCTCTTTGTTACCCAGTGGGATTTTTGGGTTTTTTTTTGCAAAACTTCAAACAATCAATGGATTTGATTATTTCTTTACCATCTATCGTTTGAGGTGGAATAGTCAAGCCAAAACTGGGCTTAATTAGTGGAATTCGTTTAGTAAGTCCTTTTATATATATCTTTAATATATATCTTTTTCGTTACTCTTTTTTTTGGCTATGTACATAAAATATGATTAGGGATGTCAAAAAAATCGATCCGGACACTATCCACATGGTATCCGATCTGTTTAAAACTCGAAAACCGAACCTATAGGGTTTGAAAACAGTTTTGGTTTTGATTTTCAAACCCGTCATAAGTTAGGGTTGGTTTTGGTTTTTAATGCCTGGTTAAAGGTACCTGAATCGTTTAATAAATAAATTTAATTATACTAGTAATAAAATATATCTTATTAATATAGTATTATAAAAGAAGTGAATTATACTGATAATATTCTAAATCATACTATATAAATACACTATTATAAATGTAAATTATAACATGATAAAAATCATATCAAATAAAACAACATAATAGAATGATAGAGCTTCTTACTATAATAACACGATAAATCAAAGTATATTATAAAAAGTGAATTGAGTTATTCATTTTTGTTTGTAACAAATCGAACTGTTTTGTTTGTGACTAAAATTTAAATGTTGACTAGTCGTAAACTTGTTTTAAATTATTTATTAAATTATTTTGTTACATTTTTAATGCATGATTCGAATTTTAGGTTTAGGTTTAGGTTCAAATGTGGAATGGGTTAGGGTTCGAATTTGTGAATTTAAAAATGGTTATCCGATCATTTATGAAAAAAAACAAAATATTAAAAGTTCAATGGTAAACGGATAGCCGATGATAAATAGTTATGAAACGGTTTCGGTTTTAGAAATTTAAATACTTAAACCGTTTTGATATAAGGTAACTTAAATAAAAATGATTTTGGTATTATTTAATGTCGTTGCCATCTCTATAAATATTGGCCTCTCTAAATATGATATTTTTTCTTACATACAAGGGAAGCCCCAAAAAGCCATTCACTCTACCGCGGAAGTTCAAATCTCGAGGATTTCCACTCCACGAAACCCTACACTATCTTCTTCCCATGCCAAAACCCAACATCACCGACAGATTTTCCCTCACTTTCCGAGAAAGTTTCCTCAACTGTCTGCGTTAATCGAATTCCTCGCCCCTGCGCTGCCTATAGTCGGTTGCATTTGAACACACGTCGATTTAGGGTTTGTTGGGAACGGCGTCTGGATTGGATAATTGACAAAGAAGAGGTCGATTAAGGTTTCTGAGATGGGAAGCGTGGATGATCAGACTTTTAGGGTTAATTTTTCTAGCGATGGAGTGAACTTGTTGAGAGAGACGGTGAGAGATCAGCTCAAGGAGTTCATGGGAGATTACACTGATGATACTCTTGTGGTACGTATCTCAATGTATATGCATAAGCGGGTTCATGCTATGTAAATGGTGTAGAATTCCACAGAAATGTGGTTTGCTTATTTATCTAATTATTATACTTAATGTCCTGGATTGAACATTTTAGCGGTTTTTGGTTGCTTTTTATTTAGTTTGACCTACTGTTGAGTCATGAACTGGCTATGGAGATTGGGTTTCCTCTTTTTTTTCTTTTTTTTTTTTTTTTTTCTAAACCCTTTTGGAGAACCTGTTTGGAATGAGTATCTGTGGAAAGTGCAATTATATGTTGAATGGCTTGATACAGAACTCCATCCGGTTATGCGATAAATGGCCTGGTTGTCTATATCTTAACCACTTGCTGACTAAGGGACTGAAATCACTTTACCCATGCTATTGAGCATGGGTCCAGCTGTGGTGACAGGGTAGTAACATTCCTTTGAGATTTGGGTTTGCATTATAGTCTATAGAAGTTTGAAACTTTGAATCGTGATATGTTGCCTTGTTTTGCAGATGATTTTTGTCCTTTTGGGTTTTGTGCCTATCCTTTAATATTGGTCTTTTGAAAATATGCATCTAGTTTCCTTATTGGAGGTGAATGAAATCCTTTTGATGGGGGATGGCCCACTGTTGAAATGAGTGTTTTGGCCAGCTTGTATACTTGCCTTTTTTCCCCTTATTTTTCCCCATCCCTTGGGCATTGATATTTGATAAGAATATTGATAATGTTATTATCTAATTTCATTAGATGGTTTAAGGTTGAACGTCAACTTAAGAATGGCTTTTTGAACTGAAAGCAGTTTTCGTAGAGCTTTTAAGTTGCAGGGGGTGCTTTTAGTTTTAGGTATTAAGGAAAGCATGCTTGAGATGAAAGGGCACGTCGCTTGGTACTGCTCCATGAGGTTAAAAATTAGTGTAGTGATTCTAAATCACAGTATGCTTGGATCTCTATGTTTGATGTGTGCAAGAACAGGAAGAGTTTAGACCATGAAGCGAAGGGAACAAGTTTTCAGTTACTCAACTTGCTGCTTGTTGTAACGTATATAGGTTGGTTAGATGTAAACGGGATAGATTGCATCAGCTGTAGTCACGTGGGTGGCTGATTAGTTTGGTTCAGCTCAATGTGATTTGATTTGCCGGCTGTTGGATGGTGAACCATTGTTTGGTTCTAGATGGCGAACATTTATATTTTCTGAGAAAGGTGGCAGTTACCAGTTTCACAATCAATTTTCTGCCTTTCTGCTAAAGAATGAGCGTATTAGAATCTTGGTAGCAGTAATCACTACTGAATTCTGCTCACTTCTATAAGGTCTAGTTAACCTATCCTCACATTTTTCATGTTCAATCGTTTATAACTGATTATGTCGTGCATGGAATCAAGTACCAAGTGTTCTATCTTACCTCCAGTAATTAAAGAAAGCGAATGTGATATTTCTGAGGGATTGATTCACTCAGTATATTTTTTCTTGTTCTTTGAGGTAGCATCTGCTAGTGGGGCCTTGCATTTTGTATTTAGATGATTCATCCTTTAGACGCTTGCTAGAAATGGGACGATGGATGTTAGCTCATCATTCGTGTTCTTCCTTTTTTTATTGTGATTATGATCTTATTATCGAGTATTTCTGTTGTAGAGTATGTGGAAAGTTGGGGCTCCAATATGATTTTTTGTTGGATTTATTTCCCTTTTCTTTTGTGTAGCAGTTGGATGACATTATGTCAATGATAATCTGCAAGTAGTTGTTCTTTTCAAGGGTACTGTTATGGGGGTTTGGAAGGGGGGTTGGGGGTTGCATACGAATATTGTCAATTTTTTTGGGTTCTTTGTTTTTCATAATTTCATTGGCTCAATTGTATTTGGATTGTCAATGTATCTCAGGCATTATTTCATTTAGACGATTTATACATTTTTTTTTTTGTTTTTGGCAAACTTCTGTGCTCTTCTGGTGTATTTGGATGGTTTCATTTTCTTGGTTTTTAAAAGAAGAAGTTATTAATTATTTGTGAAGGAAATCATCAAAATTCTTTGGTTATGAGTACCTAAATGGTAAGAAAGATATTCAGGAAGTATAATCATACATGAATATTTGTTGTATGGTGGAACTTTGGAACCATCAAATATTAGCCTTATATTCCTTTTGCAACGAAAAATGTGGGCTGTTTGCCTGTTACTATCTCAATTATTTTGGATGATTCTTAAGATCTCATCTAAGAAGTACTCAGTTGCCAATTATTCATCATTGTTTGGATAACCTGAAATATACTGTTGTGCTTGTTAAATTGCTTTATAGTTTTAAAATGTTTTTCTTGTTCCTCTGAGTTGGATTTCAATTTGAAGAAATTTTGATAAAGGTAAAGTGGTAAACAACTCTCGTGCACAAGGCTACCGCGGTGGGCGTGGTCGGGGACAGACAGAATGTATGCATACCTTATCCCCACTGTTTTCAGAGATTGGACATGTGACCTCTAGGCTGTACAATTGCAGCTCTACTACCACTGGCCGCATGTTATGCAAAATGCTACCAAACAATTTTTTTTGTTGATATTGATTGATTTGTATTATGATGTTAAGGGTCTGATATTAGTCCAAATTCATTACTTCTAGAAGGAATTTTGTGTTGAAAGTGAACATATTTGAGAGTTTAATTGCAACTTGCTCTAAATTACTATTTATTTTATTTGTGGCTTCTCAATTTTTGTTATTTTACTTTTAGTTAGCTTTCTTACTTTTTTTTTAATTTTTTTTTGAAAGGACTTTTTTCTTTTTTAATTTTGGCTTATTTCTCTCTCTCTAAGCATTTTTTTCATGGCTCATACAGCATGGGAATTCCCTGCTGTCTATCAATTGGGGTTCTGTGATGCATTTTTTTATGTACTGACATTGTATGAGGTTTGAGTATGTGGCATGACTTACCAAAGGATATGGAGATTATCTTTTCTCTCGCAATATTGTATATTTGCAAATTGTTTTGCATAATGTATTATTTGGTGCAACAAATTTGTCCAACTACTGATTTGCTTTTGGCAGGAATATGTGATTGTCTTGCTGAGGAACGGTAGGAGCAAGGAAGAAGCGAGGAACGAGTTGAATGTCTTTTTGGGGGATGACAGCTATTCTTTTGTATCTTGGTAATTTGATTTTTAAGTTCATTTTGATAAAGAGGGAAGATTTGCTTTGTATCCCCTTCCTCAAAATTTCTTTTTCAATTCCTTGAGTATTTTAATGAAAAGAGTTATAACTTTAATGAAAAGAATTATAACTTATGTAGATCCAACTTACTTTTCTTTTGCTTTGGATGACTGTCAGTATGTATAGTTTTTTGTATTTACTTTCTTTCAACATCCCTGACTCCTACAACTTCGATTAATAATGTCAAGATAATAAGATTTTAGAAAAATTGTGAGATCCATCTAACATGTGTCCACTTGTTGGAGGGCTAGTTTCATCTTGAAGTTAAAGTTGAGATTGCAAAAAACATTTGCTCAACAACTGAGCTCCAAGTTGTTTCTTTTCACTGATTTGTCATTAAAATCTCTGCACAGGCTGTGGGAGCATCTGTCTTCAAGTTTGAATCTGTATGTACAGCATCAAGAATCTTATACAGATGAAGCATCAAATACAAAACTTGTGTCGGAGGACAGTGGTGTAAAAACTGATTCTCACCGCTTGGATGCTGAACAAGAAAGAGGAAAGTCTGATAAGCTATCTAGACACCGTCATAACAGGGAATGGAGAGGATTAGCTAGGGATGCTGCTGAACCACCTCCTCTTCGGAGCTCTAAGGCTGAAAATATTCATTTTGAGGAGAAAGTTCATCACAAAGTAGGTCACCCTAGGAGATCTCCTACTTCTCTACATTCAGATCAGAGGAAAAGGAGTCGACCTGATGAGCGACCATCCATGAAGGTTTGAAGTTCTTTAAATTCTTGAATCAAGTAATTATTATATATCTATATATATATATATATTTTTTTTTGGGGTATTCAAATGGTGAACTAGTCTGAAGAGTGTAATGTATCCTCCATTGTACATTCTCTTCGACCACCAGATAGTTGGAAGCGCACACACTTGCACGCTTTTGTGCTGGGTTATAAAAAGCTTCTACTCAGATGTGGGGATCTTTTGTTGTGGGTTTATGGGTACAACCTGTCCTCCTGCAAGGGAATGAAATAAGGTCTTTATTGCTTTGTTGGATTGGGGAGTAGAAATTTGGATGTTTCCTTGATGTAATTATCTCCTCTTTTAGCCTTTATGGTGATTATATATTGTATCTCATATTCTGTTGTTTTGTAATCCTGATTATTGTAGGAGATGGATTAAGCCACTTGCGTCATCCTTAGGTTTTCATTTGGTCTATATGTTTCTAGAATTCTCATGGATAAATTCTTCGTTGCATGCTTGTTTGATTTGTAATGGTGGAGCTACCTTTGGATGGACCCTGTATTAAAGATTGTCTGGGCATGAAGTTCACATGTTTTGATTTGTTTTAGATCCTAAAAACTGCAAGCACCATCCAATGATGCATCCTCATTACCCTTACATCTCTCTGTTTGTTCTTAGGATTAATCACCTCCATTGTATTTGTACTCCAGTGCTAAGGGTGAGTAACATCGACCTGTTGGATTCATCCACCCACCCCCCATCAATTGTCCTTGTATGGGCAGCTTATCAACATTTTCTTGTATTACTGCGCAGTAATCTCTACATGGTGAAAATGGATTTTGTACTTTTATCATTGGATGATAATAAGAATGAACTCTGCGTCATTAGGTATGAGAACTAGCTTCTTGTTTTTTTTTTTGGGGGTGGGGGGGTTCTTTCCTTTTAAATTAAAAGTTGATCCTCCCCATCTTAAATATATTTCCTTTTTCTTCTCGGAAAAAGTGGTGTTTTACGTGGGAACATTTTATTTTATTTTATGTTCATACTTGGAATATGTTCAATTTTATGTGCCTTTGTAGTCTTTAAAAGCGTATTTTTACAAGGAAGCAAAGTGTATGATGCATTTTGAGTTTTGGTTTTGTCACATTTTAATATTAAAATGTCTTGTTTTTTTGAAAGGATTGAAATGCCTTTTGTTCACACTTGGCTGACTTTTTTTTTAATTGAAGGATGCACCTTGTGCTTTTAATGTAATATTTTAATCCATAATAGTGAACTCTTGACAGAGGGAGGCAGTTTCTCAAGCAACTATTAATGCCCCTAGAAGGTTACTCCAATTTGCGGTGAGAGATGCGGTTGGAACTTCTAGACCATCTACTTCAGATAAAGAACCTTCACTGAAACGTCTTCGTTCTGTGGTTTCTGCACCTGTTGAAGACATGACATCAATTGATCATCCTCAGAGGATTCGGTCGGTTGCAAGAGTTCCAAACCCAATGGCAAGAGTAATCAAAGCTGTGGCCGAAGCTGCCGAAGATGCATTAAAAGTCAAATCTGGTGGAAGTGTGTTTGATCGACTTGGTCGTGGTATAAATGTTGCGGGGACTGCTGAGCAGATTGCAGATTACACTGAGGGTGTTGTGGAAGATGAAGAATATGATGATTTTAACCAAATTCAGGAGGGAACTCAATCTATCTATCATCTCAAAAGTGATTATGGCGGACAATATGATTCAGATACGACTATGATGCAAAGTGAAACTGGGTTGCCCTCTGACTCTATGTCCAAGAATGATGGATATGATGAAGTCAATGTCATGGGCCGCAGGGTTACAGATGTTCCCCACACTGACACATCTGGTGAAAACCGTGCTGGAGGATCTATAATACTTCAGCATGGTGTGGCAAAGAGTGATAATATGCGAATTGCATACAAAGATCATGCTCAAACTGTTGCTTCAGCAACTGCTTCTCGTAATATATTGGATATTTCTGTGAATGTAAATACCCGGAAGCATTCTCAATATCAGAAGCCAGGTGATGTTGCAGACATGAATGTTTGGAATTCTGTCCAGAAGGGTGATTCAGGCTTTGGCAAATCTGGGTTGCAACTAATGAAGGAGAACAACAACCTTGTCACTGTCAGTAAAGGCAATGTAAGGTTTCTTCTCTTTTAGTTCCATTGTGTACATATAGTAAGAGCATAGTACTCTGTCCCCTAGAAAACATTGTGAATATAGTGTTTTTTTTAACATCATGTATATATTTTTCACGGATAAGACCACAGCAAAATCTGAATGCCACTTTCATGTATTTTATCCTTGTTCAACTTGCTAAAAATGAAACTTGTGGTCTTTATGAGTATCAGGCAAAACCTGCTCAAGACATTCCGGAAGAGTTTCAGAAGACGCAACCATCTGCTCCTGGTGAGTTGTTAACCTTATCGGTGTTTTTTGAAACACTTTCTGGAATTAATATCATTGTGTTAACATCAGGATTCTTGCTTTTTTATAGTTGTTTTATTCTCGTATTAGGCATCCATTGCGGTTTTTGCTTCCTAATCTTTTAATAGATTCCGGTCATTGCTCTTGGTATTTGCTGCTGATTTCTTTTTCTTTTGAATAATCCTTTTGTACAGGTTTACCAATTGCTGGTCGTCCTTTAGAGGATGCTGATTCTCGAACCATTTTTGTTAGCAATGTAATAAGTTATGCACTAGTTTCTCAATGATAGAAATTTATTCATTTTGTTTTCAAGACGTTACATGTTATTTTTGACAATGACACAGGTGCATTTTGCTGCTACCAAGGACAGTCTTTCTCGTCATTTTAATAAGTTTGGGGAAGTACTGAAAGTGACCATAGTTACTGATGCTGCAACTGGACAGCCAAGAGGGTAATGTTTTGCAAATGCTATTTCTGCTTTCTTAACTCTGTCAAAAGTTTCTTTTATTATCACCTGTTTTTACTCAATTAACTTTGGATAAGCAGGTCAGCATATGTAGAATTCATGCGAAAAGAGGCAGCTGACAATGCATTGTCTCTTGATGGAACCTCCTTTATGTCGCGGATTCTCAAGGTTCTGAATATAGATTTTTTTGCCTTCAGCTATAGTTGTGGTGTTATTGCTTTGCTCATATATTTTCCTTGGCAGTTGGCACTGGTGTTTGCTGCTTTTCATTTTGTTGAGGAGGTTTTGCCCTGTATTTTTTGCATTTTCTCTCGCTAAATGGTGAGAATAACTTCAATCCATGAGCGGATTGCCTTAGTTGCTCCAAATTTTAGACGCGGATTGGTGACAGGCTTTTGTGTTGGAAGATGGCGAAGTTGCCAAGCTATATTTCCTTCTTCCATTTTCTTTTAAAAAAAATTGGTAGATGAAATTATAAGCATTTTATGACTGAAGGAAATCAAGCGTCTGGCCGTGATTTTAGGTTGTTACAAAGCCAAGTGGAAAATGTTGAGGGAGGACGTCGTGAGAGTGTTTGCTGAATTTGTTCCTACAGAAAGGAGACTTTTTAAGCCAATTGGACCTATGAAGGGTTTTAGAATGGAAAGAAGAGGGAGATAATAAATGATGTCTCCCCAACATTTTCCCGATGATTTTAATTAATTTTTTTTATTTGTATGGAACAACTCAAATTAAAAACCTAAGGTACATCCTTCTTTGTTTTGAGGCTATTGCACGTCTTCTGAGTAAATCTAGTGATGCAGATGTCAAAGAATTTTTCTATTTAGTTTTGAGTCATTTTATCTTTTATTGGTAATACTAGGGTCAATTTAGTTAAGCTATCTTTAATTTCTACGAGATGGTGTATTTCTGGAATTTTGAATTTATTATTAATAGGTCCTGTTATTAGTCTTTCATAATGTTATTTTGTTAAGTCGAGTCCTAGTTACAGTTGGAATCTATTTGGTTTCCCTTAAGTTATAGGATCTTTAGGAAAAAAATTCTTACAGAATAGGGTTAGTAATATGGAAGTAATCTCTATTATGATGATAATGAATAAATGACACATACATTTGTGGGAGAATTTTTCAAGCAGGTGATTTGTTTTGATTGTATGATGCTATTGCTCCTTAGTATATGTCACTGCCTGTGTGTGCATGCTCTACAAATGTATCTAGATGTGGCGAGGGGTTCTTGACATCGTGTGGGCAGCGAGGTCTCTAATATAAGCTTGGTGGTTTAATTATTGGATAATAAATAATGTGGAGCAAGTGTGTCCTTTTTTCCTCTCATTTTCAGCATGTGCAATTATGGCTTCTGAAGCAACTATTTGGTGCAATTGTTGTCTTGCAGGTTGTGAGGCGGAGCTCTGGGCATCAAGAAGGTGCTCCTATTACGACATGGCCTCGCATAGCTCGGGGTTCTCCATTTGCTGCTGCCAGGTTTCCTCGAGTTCCTTTTCCAAGAGGCATGTCTGGCACATTTAGGCCTCGTCTTCCAATTAAAGTTGGTGCCAGGAGTTTTCAGTGGAAGCGAGATGCACAGCCCACCCAAGCTGAAAGTGGTGCTTTTGTACCTGGGGGCACTGTTCCCTCCCCCACGGCTCGTAGTCTCACCTACATCCGAACAGAGTCTAAGGCAGATGGGAGTGCCGGTACCACTTAATTAAACAGCTCATATTCTATTCCGCTAATGTTGTGTTGAGCCATGTGCCCATGTTAACCGGTCAAAAATATTCACTCAAGAACTACGATGAATCCAAACTCGTCTTCTGTGAATGGCGTACGACCCTTGCGTAGATGGAGATGTTCCCGGAATAGATTAGCAGATTGACTAGGAAGGCTTTATTTCTTAGCAAATATTTTGGCGTTTTATATCTTGATTGGGAGGAAGAGGGACTGATCTAAATCCTTTCCCTGGATGCAGCTTTTCCTGCCCTGAGTTACAGATCCTATCAGATTGAAATTTTGTTAATAGGGTGGATGGGTGGTTGGTCTATTTTGTTTTGGGGATCATTATTTTTCTCCTATTGAATTATTATTGAAAAAAATTGATGAAGAAAATTTTTTTTTATATATATATATATATGTACAGAAAAAGAGAACTGGTTGGTTGGCTTTCGTTTGATCAGTGACCATTTTGGTGGCGTAGTTGTATTTGATTTGATTATATTCTGTGTTGCCATATATTGTTGTTAATACTGTTTTTGTGATCATTCTAGTTGGAAGTGATAATTTGGGGTTTCTTTCTTCTTTGTGATGGTGCTCGTTGTCAAAGCTGCTAATCTGATACATAGCAACTGTCTGCTTTATGTCTTTGCCTTGAGGTTCCTCGTTGCACATATTGCCATTGAGTATTGTAGGATCTTTGTGGTTGCTACTCACTGGTTAATGGAGCTGGCTCCAGCGACATGGAAATTTTGAGAGAGAAACATGGCACCATCTGTTATAGACTTATAGCTGCCCATCTATCTATATTGCATCTCGCTCTCAATTTTCCTACCTTCTTCACTGGGGAAAAGTCTTGGTAGAGTCTGGATTGTATATGCATTTCCTCATCTACGCAAACATAAGGGATGTGGGATATCTTGGACCACTCTGGTCCTTCATCCCTTCTGCACTTGTTCTTGAGCAGTGGACAACCATAGACAAAGTTTCAAAATCGAACGAAGCCGGTCCTTTTCTGGAAAAGAAGCGAGCTTCGGCAAGTCCCAAATCTTTAGCTCTTCAAGGGGAAAAAAACTTGACAAGAGGGGGGCGAGGAACAAAATTGTGTGCGCCAAAATGAAGAAAATAGGGCTGGAGCCAGAGTTGGACGATCCACAGAGGACCAGATCCAGCAAAAGAAGTTTTGGGCTTGATCTAATATACTAAAGTAGATAGGCCCCGGAAAGGAAATAGCTGCCACAACGAATTGGCAAAGATAGAAGTTGCCACCTTCAACTATTTCTGTAGAAAGAGTAGGATAACTCCTGGATGTCTTTTGCGAAAGGAGGGTAGATTATACATTTACAAAGCCAATAGTGAATAAAAGCAATGCGCTCATGAAGAGAAGAGAAGGGAGTTCAGAGCGATTACTGAACCGTCGAAAATGCAGAGAAAGAATTAAAGATGGTATTTTCAAAGACTGGTTTGCTAGTGCTCTTCAGTTTGAGCGAAGCAGCGACTGTTTTGCCAAGAGGCGAAAGACCAGTCAGAGCTCTGATATCGCGTAGAGTAATTGTTAGAGGGCCGGATGGGAAAACAAAAACATTGCATTCAGTCGACCAGAAGCAAAGACTTATGGAGAAAAGATTAAGACTAGAAGAAGGAACCTGAGTGGAGATCTCTAAGATCTCCAAGCTACCAGCATTGGCGAAAGCTCCAAGAGTCTCCTCATCAACAATGATTCTTCGATACCAGGCCAAAACCAGGGAGCGAACAACCTCAGTGTTGTCCTCAGCATCATCATCATCGACGTCATCCGCAAATAATGTAACATTCACCACTGATCATTCGTCTCTTGATATTATCAAGACTCATCTTCACAGCCACCACTTATTGGTCCTATAGAAATAAGAAGCCTAAGACCCAAAGCCATTAAGAGCGTTCACCATATGAAGCAATCAGCCAAAGGAAACAAGCATACAGGGAGTGACCTCCCCTTTTTTTCAAAATCCTGCAGACACAAGGTTTTTCCAAAGAACCTAACATACACTACATGAGCACCCACATAAATGGCATTGTTAATGAGAGAAAATCTTCTCATGTTGGCTGCCAAAGCATGAACTTTCTGGACTTGTCCAGTCCTGTGACACTATAATGCCAGACTAAACAATGAAGCTGCCAATTCAATTTCCATCCAGGGCTGACATAGTGACATTTCCTCAATGGCTAAATCAGCTTGCCAAATATTTAAAATAAATTCACTTCATGTCTTAAGGTGAAGCATTGAACATTCCCATGTCCGAACTTTATTCATACAGTTTGCAGTAGATAAATTATTCAGCTAAACAACACTCAACAAAATGTCGCATTTGTTTGTTCAATGTGATTTATCCCACTAAAAAATTTAATTCATAATTTGTAACTTCATACAAGAAGCTCCAAAAACATTTCACACAAACACTCATCTCGAAAACAAAGTGAACAGCAATCCAAAGGACATGCCTGCAATACACAAGAAAGAAGCCCCGCGAACTCGAACAAAGACGACATTCAAATTCTTAGAAACCTGGAGAGTCAGTGTCAGAATCTGCAACCTACCTTGCTCCTCCATCTTCTTAAAGAAATACATCGATTTCAGCGATTGGCGCAGCATAAACGCCAAAGTGAAGGGAAACCCAAATGCCAGAAAGCTCTGAATTGAGACCTCTAGGATTGGAGACGATCGAGTGATGTAAGATATCCAAGCTCCAAGCCCCAAGTGAGCCAGACCCAGAAGACCCATGACCCTGCTTAGCCCATAAATGGTCTTCATCATTCCTTCCAACACCTCTCGGGTCTCATTCGCCAAAGCCGACAAATCACGCTCCACTGTAGGTCCCTCAATCTCCTGGTGCTTGAAATTGGGATTTTGGCCAGGGTATTCACTTGGGTTTTGGGGTTTGGGGTTTTGGGTTGCATCAGTGTCTGATGATGAACCAGATGTAGAAAAAAATCTGGGTTTCTCAATTGTTATCCAATCTATGCAAGGATTGCTTAACTTAGCCCCAAAACCAGAATATGATTTGACATAACTGTAATTGAAGCATGAGGGCTTCAAATCAATGTTTTTGGTAGAATAGTGGGGTATCCCAATCGAGGAATGATGACTATTCAGTGAAACCACTCTAGGGTGTTTACCGAATAACCAATTCGATTCACCATTTGTGGACTTGGCAACAGAAGTAGAGTACAGCCTACTTGAACAGAGATTGAAATATGTGGATTTTGGGCGAGATACATCCTCAAAAACGGCCGCTTGATGAGACGAAGCAGTGAAATCGAACAGATTGAGATCAGGGCTTTGGCGCTTTGACAAAGAAAATGAATAAAAAGGAGATAGTTTGGAGAAATTAGAAGAGAACCTACGTGAGATCATAGAGGCCATTTTGGTGGGTAAGCGTTGGGTACGCAGTACACTGGTCGCCTTAGGGTTTACAATATTCATATACAAAAAATTCAACGCCTCGTCAAAAATTTCTTTTGTTTCAAAACAATGGGCAGCATCCAACCGAATTTTGTTTGATCAACATTATTTGTACCTAATTTTTTTATTAAGTACATCCCATTTTAATGTGTTTTTAAAGGATTAATAGGGTATATTTAATAAAAAATGGGATGTAAATAATATTCCTTTTTTTTGCTATTAGAATGACTAACTAGGTTATAAAGTACTTTAATTTTATTATTAGTCGACATTGAGATTACAAGAGTGTGGATGTCGAGGTGTGTCAGGAGGCCATAGCTGAGAAATATAATAAGGTCATGGTCATGAGGATCGTCCTAAAGAGTTATGGACTCACACAAATTTTTACAAATGATTTCACTACTACAATTGTATGCTATTAATTTAATAAAAACAATGTCAGAAATTAAACATAGATCGAATGTATGATTTCAACAGTCCTGTCATATCTACACTTCATGTCACACAGTCACATTGCAGCCAAGTCCGCGTACACATCAACGAGAGGTGGTTCGGTTGTCAATTGACTAGATTAAATATATGTGTGCTCAAAATTCGATTCTAACGAAAAATATATTTCTCGAGCTATTTAAAAAAAAAACATAAAGGGACGCAATAAACATCATGAAATGGAATTGCAACAAGAGAGACATTTTATTGCATTTGAGTATGAAATTATCCAGAGAATATTCAAACTCAAAGTAGAGAAATTCTCAAAAACAAAGGAGAAAAACACTACAAATCAAAACATATCCCAACAAGGGAAATCATCATAAAATCACTCTTATTTATTCCCACCTTTCTTTTTTTTTCCTCTATAAATTTAGTGAAGATAATAGGCAACGAATGACACTAGTGAGGCACCAACCAAGGAACCAACAGCCGGCAAACTTACGGAGGCCGCGTTGTGTGGGGCTGGGGCGGCGGCAGGGCTCTCACTGGCCGCCACTGCGCTGATGGAGGCGGCGGCGAAAAGGACGGCACAGGCAACCTTCTTCATTTCCATTTCTAGTTTATTGATTTTGGTGGTGGCGCTCTAAATTAGACAAAAAGGTCCAAATATTGCGCCTTAGAAATGGAGTAGTTTTGATCAATTTGCTGCCTGAAGATGTTTGTGGGGGGTGGTGAGTGGTATTTATAGGGGCATCGTCAAGGCTTTATTTTTGGAATGTTAGTTATAGTTGGATTTTTTCTTGTCCTATTTTAGGCTGTCTTTCTTTTCCAATTTTATTTTTATTTGGGTTTGGCTTTTTGAACGAGTCTTGTGGTGGAATTGATGGATGGTGAATTAATCAAGAAATTGACAAGTTCAAAGGTCTCTTTTGGTGCAAAGAAATTTGATTACCATTATGAGCTGCGAAAATTTGGATCCATTTAACACCAAATGAAACTAACATCATTCATTTGGTATAAGTGCGATTCTCACACGTGATGGAGTCGTGCATGAATGGTGTTTAGTGCCGATGATGAGTATCCCACATCGAAAAAATAGGGCTATCAACTCTAGTTTATAAGGATCCAAGGCACCCTCACCTAATAAGCCGGTTTTCTGGGTTGTAGTTCTACCTTGGGCCTTATGGGGCCGGTGTGGGTTTTCATCATCGGTGCTTTCATTGAGAGAGTCGTGTTTGCGGAGAGGGCTGCCGTCCGGGAAAGGGCTACCGTCTGAAGGGCGAGCGTAGCCACCGTGGACGTCGGCTGTCCAAGGGGGGTGGTTTGATGAGTATCCCACATCGAAAAAATAGGGCTATCAACTCTAGTTTATAATAAGGCACCCTCACCTAGTAAGCCGTTTTCTGGGTTGTAGTTCTACCTTGGGCCTTATGGGCCGGTGTGGGTTTTCATCAGCGGGATCCCGCACCCAAGTCTTTTCACATTAGGCAGCTCACATTAGCTTAGTCGGCCCATTACCATTCTGGGCTTACCTGTCAGGCTTACAGATGGAATGAATTATCAATGAAGAGTCAAAACTTCTTCATATGGGTCATGCGGGCCAGGTCCATATATTCTATGGTTTAATTAACGTTTTAGGATTCGAAACGGAAGGAAGAAAGACTGAAACAGAGAGCTGGAAGCCATTACTGTTACTGCTGGAAAAAAAAGAAAGGATTTGATTCAGTTTTTTTGTTGCAGTGTTAGCCTGTAATGGGACATAAATCACATGGTTCATATATTCTTCTTAGACGGATTCTTAGTTTTACATTCTGGAAGAAAACCAGGCCAAACCAAAACCATATCTAGATCAATAGATCATATATATATATATATAAGAGTGTACAATACATGGCTATATAGGAGAAAATAGGAGAGATGATAAATCAAGATCTCTCTTTTATTACACTATGACTAAAATTAATTAATAGACATGTCTAACAAAAACCCAAATATCAAATAAATGATAATAAATAATAATAATCAATAATCAGATCCCCACCAGCCCAGAAACTAGGCATCATCAGATCTAGTGCTTCAACAGAGCAAGCAGAGACAAAACCAGAGAAGAACATATCACAGCACCAGACATCCCAAGAGAGTAACCCGCTCCCTTGTCCTGAGACGGAGCAGGCGCAGGCGCCATGTCGAAGTCTTGAGCAGAAACAGCAGCGGCAAAGATAGACACCAACGCGAAGAGGACAATAGATTGAATTCTTGCCGATGATGCCATTGGGGACTTTGATCGAACAGTTGGCGTGTATAGCCGAAGATCGAAAGATGGTATAGATGATCTCGGAGACGGTGAGTCGATTTGGTGTTTCTGGGTTTGGTTTGGGGTATATATAGGTTGGAGTGAAAGCGTTGGACCCCACAAAAACGTGGACAGCTGGAGCGATGAGCAGAGAACAAGTCCAAGAAGAAAACGGCTGTGGCGGTGGCACAGCCTGTTTCTATTTTTGACGGTTAACCTACTCGTTCCCATTTCCCATTCAACTTTTATTATTAGTGTCAATTTTTTATTGGCTATCAAATATAAAAATTGTTAATAAATAGTGGAGTATTAAAAAAAAAAACTCGACTTTTCTTTTGTACGTGGTTTAAATTTGATCATTCATTCAATCAAACATTTAAATTACTTTTTTTTTTATTATAGAACATTTAAATTACCTAAAAATATCGATTAGAGTTGATAAATTTTAAGTAACTAGATTATAAACAAATTTTTTTTTATTTATAAAAAATGTTGGGTGAATGGTAGATAACCTATCTCTATCCTTTAATAATTTATTATATTTATCTCAATAAAATTAAAATGGGTAAAACTAATTGTTATTAAATTGATAGATTTTTATCATCTCCCCCAAGGTTTATCAGGGTTAACATACCTAGAGAAGTTTTCAAGTGCGAGAACCCATAAATTTTTAAAATGTGGGATTCATTTTCCATTGTTGATGTGAGTCCGGACTATTGATTTAATGAATGATTGAAAATGCATCCCATACTTAAAAAATTCTACGGGATCCCACATGTGAGAATTTTCTAATACACCTATATTGCTAATGGTACTTTTTTTTTTCCTTCTCTTTCTTGATAATTATATTTTTTTTCTTGTCCTTCAAAATTACTCTCAAATCCCTTAACGTCAAAGGATCACCGACGAAGCAGTAATTTAACTTGTAAACTAAAACACAAGCCATTGTGACAACCCAACAAAGATTGCACCACTTTACTTGCTGGACTCGAACTGGTCTCACCTGTCAATCTCTTTACAACTCATCTTCATATTACTATTGGGTCACAACCACACACAAAGCCCCTATAAATTCCTTGCAAAACTCAACCTTTTCCATATAACAAATTCACACAAAAAATACAAGTCTTAAACTCTCCAGATTTCTTTGATCACATACACCATTGTTCAAACATTCATCACAAAACAATGGCACAAGTGAGCACAATCAAGGCTTCATCATTGGCCATGATCATCCTGGTCTTTGCTGTGGCAACTGTTTCTGCTCAAGATTCGGCAATGGCGCCGGCACCGGCACCATCCATGGATAAAGGAGCTGCATTCCTTTTGGGGATTTCTGGGTCTGCCGTCTTCTCTTCACTGCTCTTGGGAATTTTTGGGATCTTAAGACACTAGAGCTTCTGTGCTGAATTTGGTTATTTGCGGTTTGTATATGTTTGATGGGTGCATTGTTCCTTCATTTGTTTGAATATATGGGTATTATACGACTTTCCCAGACTTTTATACAACTTTTAAGCTATCCAAAAAACAAAAATATATTGAATCAAACAGCCCTGTAATTATGATAAGAAATCAATAGTCAATTCCTTAAAATAAAAATTTCACCATTTTTCTTCATCTATGCCAAAATAGAATCCAGAGACGCAAGATTGATCATCACAGGTCCAAAAACCAAAACCAAAACATTTCCTTGGAAGTGATACTCTATACCATGATCATGTAGTTCAATCATAGCATTAGCAAGCACACAGGAGACGGATTCCACAGCTATGCCAACATATCATTATTTACATTTCATTGTCCTGGGAAGCTCATGATTTATGACAACCCTAAAATTATAAACTCCTTTCAACGCTTTCCGTAAATATTTATTTCAGTTACTATAACCAGTATATTTGATCACCCAATAGGCCAGTATCATTCCACAATTCCGTCACAAATCCAGCAAGAAATCCTGTGAAACATGAATAAAGAGTTCAAAGAAAATATCAGCATATATAATAAAGAACAAATCATCTGATTCTTCACTTTCGGAGAAGAGAGAACCTAATGTAAGACTCTACATCGTCTTATCAAAAAGAAAAACAAGGTCATTTTCAATAACAAAGATTGAAAAAAAAAATGCAAGACAATACCATACACAAGTCTCCCACCACTACATGTCTAGAGACTAATGCAATGGTAACTGTTTCTAAACTTCGGAGCAAAGATGCACCACTGCACCAGGGCTTGCCTAAGTAGTGTCAAGACTTCTAATAACTATTAGCCTTTTCCCTTTCTTTCCCAGGTTTTACCTGTTGTCTTTCCATATTCTAAATCCATCCTGGCAATTGACATTTCAAGAAAGACAGTTTAGACCTAATACAATAAAACATTGCAGTGCACATCACGAATAAGATTATTCCAATCTTTGCACTCATTTCTCTTTTTTATCTAATACATTGTATTGTTCTCTTACTTTACACTCAACAACTAACCAATCGATTAAAAAAGGATTCTAATGAAAACCTTCTTTCTACAGTACGGTTATATCCAGCAAACGTCATGAGAAGATCTCATGTCATCAGCTTAACACCTCGCAGATATCCAATTCTAGAAGAATACACCCATGAGGAGTTACTTTTGGAGGATATGATCACAAGTAAACTAAGTATTTTTGCATCACACAGGGCCATTCTACCATCTGATTCCAGCTTTCTTGAACCTAAAAGATTAACCGCAAAACACAGCAGACTGCCAAAGTCTGCATGAGATTTTTTCTTTTCCCTTTTTTATCATGCAATCATTATGAGGTGACCACACCAAATTCAATGAACAGCAAGTAAATTTCAATAGCCACGATGTAATCACAAAGAAGTCTTTTAGCATAGCAACTAGCATGTCATACTAATAAAATTAGCAACAACTCAAGGCAAGCAGTAACACCACACACATATACAGAGCAGACTGTTCCAACTTCCCCAAGTGTTTCATCACTTCTACAAGCACAAGGCTCAATTCAAAGTTAACAATCACGAGGAAGTGCTCAAAAGAATAGGATAAAAGGTCACCTACCAGATAAAAAACTGTTGTGTGAAACTAGCAATTTGAAGAACTCTCACAATGACGTTGAAAATATATTGATACTAGTAGGCATCCTGTATTTTTAAAGAAAGAATTAAAATATGTATAATCATTTTACTACTAATCAGGTGCATATCAGTATAAATTTCACAACCAAGGTTCAAGCATTAAACTGGTTGGTTAAAGGAGCCAAGGGGACTACCATACCTATGAGGCTATGACACAAAGCAAAAGGAACAACCATGACACCAAGGAGTACAACCAGATAAAAGTTTCATACAAGATCCTCTATGAAAGACTGAGAACACTAAACTAATATTTTTTTTCGGAGGCCCACAATGTGTAACTACAATAATATGTTGCCAATGACACTTCATTTTCGATGATCACATCTGTGATTCTCTGAACATCGTTAGGCAGCTGAAAGGAAGGAGCCTAACAAGAAAGCGTCAAAGCACTGTAACTTGAATTACCAGCAAAGGCCATAAAATAATTGAGTTTGCTTGAAATTCCACAGTTACAATAAAGCATTGTTCCCAAAGCAGAAAGGATATGCACACAGACAAAATACTAATTGAGCAGGAAAAATAGTCATTTTAAAGGACTTACACTCAAACTATAGGAGCAGTAGCTTTCACCTTATAGTTAGGTCACCCAGGAAGTCTGACAGCCTGAAAACACCCAAAATATAGTTCAGAAGATTCAGAACAGTGTGTTACAAAAATCTAAATGGTAAATTCTTTTAAATGATGCTCCAAGACGTAAAACACAAGAAACCCTTTTGGCATAGGACAAAAAAAAACTCTGACAAAAAAGAGATTCCGAGAGAGAAGATAAGAATTAGCTGGAAATGGGAGATACGAGAGAGGAGAAATAACCTTTATACCAAAGAAATTATACTTTAATCATCCAGCATGCCTCAACAGTCGCAATCATTAGCTCATATAAGCAACTAAAGAAATTGTGCGAGACATTGTGGAGACATGTATAAGTAACGAAATCTTTTGCTAATTATGAACCGTTTAAATCAGATTTTAAATTCTAATCCAAAACCTAAAATAAAGAGGCCTAAAATCCTTCCACAGCATCCACTGTCACATCAAAAAATTTATACCTAATATCTTTAGCTATCACAGTGAGTCCATCTTCTGCCCCAAGATGACGCAGAACTACTTCCTCCAAACGGCCATCTCGAAACGCATGCTGCAAAATAGAAAATCAAAAAATATAGAACATGTAAAGTTATGATATTATGCTCAGTGCTCACAAGGAGTAAGCAACCACAAACAAAGATGGTGTGATAGATAAGGAATTAAAGATGAAAATAATTGAGATCCAAAACTCCTAAGGCCTTGGTTAGTTGGAGGGGTAGGGGAGTTCGGTGGCATAGTGTCAGGACTCGGGAGGGGTTGGATACCAGCATCTTTTTGGCAACTACATGGGAGTATTGGACACTGTTACGAACATCTTATAACAGCACCAAACATCCTTTTTGCAAACCCCTCAAAATGAGGAATTGGGAAGTGTTTAACACCTAAAAACACATTGAACAACTCCCAACTCACCTTTCTCCCAAACAAGGGTTTCAAATCCTAAATTAAACTCTTCCCAACCTCTCCCAACCCCAACCCTTTCCAACCCAACTCCTTTCCAACCACTTATCATCAAATGAGAAAATAATCCCAGAAACATTATAGTTTCACTTGAAACTAAACAACTACCACAAACCATCCACCCTATTCCATAACACTAAAAAGAAAAGAAATTTAAAAAAAAAAAAACTGAAAACAGATTACTAGCCTTGATAGGACTTTCTGCCCAACAACTACCTCGTGATAATAAGTGAACAAAGTAAAACTGGAACCTATATCGGTGAACAACCACCAAAGATGGAACTTCAAATAAAGGAAATATGAAAAATCATAACACCAGCACGAATTATAACCCAGATCACCATGAACAAAAAGCAGTTTGAGAAAGGAATCATCAAGATAGCAAGTCAACTAACTAGCTTACGCATTCGAGGCAGGTAAACAGTCAATCACACCAGAAGAATAACTTGGCAAAATAAACCACACTATTGCTCCTAAGTCCTATCATCGCAGAAGCGATAATGCAATCCTTAATTGAAATTAAAAGTATCCCACATAAACAAAATACATCGCCAGACTACAACCAGTATCCTTTCCCACGAGCAGTATGTTGAAAGTAGTCAAAAAGACAACTTTGCAGGAAACCGAATATCCAACAAAAAAAGTACAGTGGTTACAAGGAGACAATCTAAACTTAAGATACGTCCTCCTCATTGCTAGCGGAGCCATCAGAATCCAACTCCAGATGCATTAGTAATAATGCCATCTCCATAGGTGTTATCTCTCCATCATAAAAATCTTCATTATAAAAATCTTCGGCATAACAAAGGTATTCAACATCCATCATACGCTCAAACACATCAAATAACTCATCCATATCGACAATATTGGATCTGCGTGGACTAGAACGAGGTGATCTGTGATACTTCCACATATACGAGCCTGGCTTGACCGTATGCTGGAACACAACACAAGATTGTACCATTAAAGAAGTCATAAAACTAACGCTCTCCATGATGAAAGTAAACGACATAAGAAGGATATAACTCGTACACAGTATTTGCTGGAAGCTACTATGTCATCTACATCAGGAACATTGCAAAATTCAAGAAACCGACAGACAATTAGCATGACTAATATTCAAAGATCCACTTTTGACCTCCTAGAGTCTGGCAAGCCAGATCAGGAAATGCATCAATAGTCATTGCCCCTTTGACGTGCAGATGAGTTTGGGGCCCGGCTAAACACTTCCAACTGAGAAACACTTGTTTGAGTTTTATAACACGGGAAAAATACCAGTGATTTTACTGATGCTTGCGTGTCAGGTGCCACTTCAAGGGTATGGGGTTTATTTGCAAAGAGTTTTCCCTTGTTTCAAAAAGAAATGAACATAATCAGCCTATATCACTGGATCAAACTAAGCTCACTACTAATAACACCTTCCAGTCCTCAGCTCTTCCCCGAATCTTGGTTCAACTCAAATGTATTTATGCCTTTACCATTACAAAATTTCAAGCTATGACAAGACTCAGATAAACACCTTGCAGGTTGTTGTCTGTCTATGATAAGTCGGAAGTGGCAATATCCTTCAATTTCTCTCACTACTCCTCCCCAACTCCAAATATTTCCATTAGTAGCTGGGGATGGACAAAAATGGGGAATAAACAAAAAGGTGGACAGGTTGAGAAATGCTTAAGGTATTAATTTGCTATGAGGCATCTGCTCATATGACCATATAAATGAGCAATAGTATCACTTGAGAATGATACCTCCTTGGAAGTGATGTTATCTATAGGTCCTAAACTACATCGGTCGATGTATCTACAATACATCAGTTGTAAAAAAAACTTAAAGTGTATAAAAAAATACACGCACAGTCATAGCTTTACAGAACTATGGCAGCTACTCAGACAAACAGACAAGTGGGCCAAAGTATTGCTTCTTGGAGGACAATAACCCACTTTAGAATTTGTGGAAAGGCCCAAATCTTTAGATGAGGGAATTGGGTTACCTCATTGAACATAACATAGGATTAGAGGGATCGATCAAACCAATACATTCACTTACTGTTCCCGATAAACTTTGGAGAGAGGGCACTTAAGGACTTGAGATGCATGTCCAACAAATCAAATTGCAATTAGCATGTAATAAACATAGAACAGCAAAAACAAAATGAGGAGCAATGACAACGGCCAGAATAAGAAAGGATAAACAAGTTTTTACTTTTTAGTTCGGAAAAATTCAACCTCTTAAGTAACATAAGTTCAGAATCACCACATAAAAAAGAAAAAGAAAAGCAAGTTGTAAGGCCTATAAGATTCATGCCATAGCTATGAAATTCACAGCAGCAATCATTTACCTTGTAGAAACAACTAGTCCCAAATGGGCAATTCCCGTTCCCAAAGTTGAAGTGTTTGCAATCAATCGAGCTGCAATATATTAAGTAGAGACATAAAAAATATTTTCCAAATCCAAAATATTTTGTATTAAATTGATTGACCAATAAGTAAATGGAGTTTTACCTGAGTTTTTCCTTGTAGCTATCAACAATTTCCTGTTTCTCTTCTTGCGTTGAGTACCAAATGACACTGGGAATGACAAAGTATGACAGCTTACGGCATATTGGGCATGTCCTCAGTGCAGAATTAACATCCACTCCAGAGCTAGGAGAGGTACTACGCCAATTCCTGATGCATGATATACAGAATGGATGATCACATTCTGATAGTACCCCAAACTTTCTTTCAGCTACTGTGGGCTTTGAGAGTACACGCTCCAGACACACACTGCACTCAATTTCTTGACTATGTTTTAGTGCCAATAGGTGTTTCTGTTTTTTCTCACATGTTCTCTTATGCTGCTCTCTTTCTTCAGGTCGAAAAGGGTGCAAACAATGCTTTCCACAGGTGAGACATAAGTCCCCATGAATATGCGGACACGTATCGCCACGAGGACAGTTACCAGCTGCGGCAAATGAACAGAGAGGATGATCAACTGGATTTACACTCCTGGGTTCCAGAACATCACCATTGTCCAAAATAGTGTGCTGAGTAGGATCTGAATCCCAAGCTGGTTTAGTGCTGGGAGCAAAAGCTTTAGTCACCGCAGGAGCACTTGGAAGTGTAGTTACCTCACTTGATGCAGTTTTTGGAGGAAGAAAATCAGGATTGAAATTTGAGATTAGAGATGGGCGAGGATTTTCTGACGAAGATGATGCTGCTGACTCCGACCGAGAAGCTTTAACATGTTCATATCTGCATCGACTACCATAGGCACACATTCCTTTCTGATAGTAGGTGCAAATCTGTAATGAAAAGCCAAAAAAATAATAAAAATAAAACAGAGAAGTTGAGAAACTAAATTTCACCGTCGGTAGATGATGATGGATTGACAACCAAAAACAGGCAGAGGTAAAGGCATACATTATTTGGTGGAGCCTTCCAATCATGAGAAAACTCACAATTATCCCCTTTCAGACATGCTCCATTGGCAAAGAACTTGCAAAGGACCCTGGAATAAAAGAGGAAAAACATAATTACCATAACTTCAAAGGTCTAACCTGAGAATACACCCAAACCAAAAGAACTACATCCTCTAAATATCAAGTCTTATCAAAAGACATAATAATATTACTTGATCAGAGTTGTCTTGCAGATGTGTAATACTTTAAAGTTCAATCCAACATTCCATTTTGCAGACCAGACTAATGGAAACAAATTAGAAATTCAACAGTTGGTGACAGAAACCGTCTAATGAAACACGAATCACAACAACAGATTTAGTTATCAACATGTACATCCTAGTGCTTTCATAACATTACCCATCAGACTTTGCTGATTTATATATACACCAGTTCACCACAAACCAACAAAAAGTATGATAGACATTATCACCACTTTGAACCCTATTGTGTGACAGAAAGATTACTAATTTAGTTGATAAATCATATCAATAATTTCAGCAATAGCTTTGACTCACAAAACTTCCTTGCCTAAAGGCCCGGGAAGAAAAGAAGAACCCTTGGCAAAACAGGGAAAATCCAACAAGAAAGGTGAGTAAACAAACAAACAAAATCAGCATATCGGCATGATGATAAGGTCCTAAATATGCATATGTGTCAAAAATCATGGCTGCACTAGTAGTTGCGCTTAAGAACCACCTCAAACAGCTACGACTACATCTCTGCCTCTTTGCCTAATTGGACGTTCATCTATTTAACGTGTTATTTACTTTAAACTTCCCATTTTTTTATTCTTCCTTAACTTTGCCTGGAAAATAAATTCAAGGTTAAAGCAAATTCAATTCCCTTTTCTACTGTTTCTCGGCAAATAAACGACCGCCCGCACAACAAAAAATCGTAGCCCGGCAAGCACCACCTCAAATAAAGACTTCCCTTCCAAACGCATCATTCAAGAAATTCAACAGCTTTTTTGTGACTTCAGCAAAATCGAAAGATTGAAACCAAACAACACAAAGATCGAGAGATTTCCTAGAAGATCATCACCTCTTAGACATGGCGACTCAAGATTGAAACTTCCCCCTTTTCCGTTGAAGAATTGAAAACCAAGAAACCTCGGCAATTGAATTGATTGAAGAGATACAGATGAGAGACGCCCAGCGAATCAGAAAAGTCTGTATCTCTCGCGAAGTGGATACATTACAATTTTGGAAAAATGGAATCCTCACTTCGAGCCTCATTTGGGTACTGCTCCTAGGGTTTTATTGCAATGGAGTGAGGGACACTGAGTCGCGGCCTCGCGGCCTCTAATTTTTTTTTATTTGTCGAGAAATAAAATTATTATTTTTTTCACATAAATAATTATGTGCTATCAAAATGATAATATCATACTCATACTTAGCCCTAATTTGGTAAGACATTTTCAAAATAGCAGATATGTTAGTAGAAATGGTGGTAGCAGAATTGTTGGAGAATTTTAGTAGCAGAAATGCTACTCTAATGTTGTGTGGTGTTTGGTTAAATTTTTGTTGGTAACATTTTTACTGAGTAGCATATATTAAATGATAAATATTTTATAATATCAATAAATTTATTTATTTATTGATTAATTTATAATAGCACATGAACTGAGGGTATAAATGGAATAAAAAAAATTAATGGGGACAATATTGACTTTTGACGATAAAATGCTACTAAAATGCTTCATACAAGTAACATGTCAAAAGTAGCATAAAATGCTAAGTAAAAATCTCGAGGATTAGTTGTCAAAAAAACTCGTTTGGTAAGGCAGTAGCATTTATACTAACAAGTAGCATAAATGCTACTAAAAATGCTTATCCAAACGGGGTCTTATGGTACTCCAATTTTATTAGTTTCTACTATGATTTATAGTATATCTAGTTCATGTTTTGACACATAGACAACATTAATTGATCCAAATGCACAAATAGAAGGTTGCTCTTTCTTTTTTCGAGTTCAATATATCATGATACAGTTAAAAATGTTTATTTTTTTTGGGTCATGTGACTTTTAATCATGTATCACGTGAGTATAAAAAAGTTGTTCATATTTTTGCTACGAAATTTTGAGAGATTTCTTGTGTCACTTCTCTTGTTGTTGTGGATTGTATTAACTTGTTTGTAATAATAAAATTCTTACCAATTTCTTTAACTTGTTTGTAATAATAAAATTCTTACCAATTTCTTTAACTTGTTTGTAATAATAAAATTCTTACCAATTTCTTTATCAAAAAAATTCATATATGTAACTAATGTAAGTGGTGGCTTGAGTTGGTAATATATTTTTGAGTTATATATGTAACGAGGCCTTCAAGATCGACGAGGGAATGTAGCTCAAATGGTAGAGCGCTCGCTTTGCATGCGAGAGGCACGGGGTTCGATCCCCCGCATCTCCAATTTTTTTTATTATATCGTACGAATTTTCATTTTTAAATTTTTTTTTTTTTCCAAACGATTGTGCAAATGGGCTGGGCCACAAAACCTCGACAACCAACACCTTGGCTAATAATAGCCAGCCCCCATACGAGCAGCACTACATGACCCGGAAGAACCTAGAAAGTAAGAAAATCAACATGGCTGTGCGTGTGGTCTGCAATTTTCCTTCTGCCAGCCTTTTAATCAAAGACCCAGCATCAAGTGAGATGAAAATCAGGATATCAGCAACAATCGACGAGAGAGGCACAAAGATATCACAAATCCAAACGAAGAAGAGATGCTTGAGGTGCAATACTCTTTACCTTGACAAAGAGAATTCCCCAACTGCCTGCTCCTTCCATGGCCACACCACTGGTATGTTGATGAATCTCACATTTTCCAGCAAAAAATTCTGTTGTATGTATGTAATTCCTTCTGCGTCTATTTATAAAAACTGTTAAATTGAGAGAATTAATGATTATAATCCCCTTTTGAACACCCATATCCGGGCTCCACATATTTGATGCGTTCATACATGACATATAGCGATCTTTGTGTTTTCTTTACGTATGATTCTGAAGGTTATACAATTGGTGTAGGAGAGAGAGGATTATTTGCGCTGGCACCACCACACCAAGGGATTGATGGGGAGTGGAGTGATCGCTCTGGAGTAATTGTGTACAAATGGAACGAGAAGAATAACAGACCAAACACCGGCAGCGCGAATTGGAAGAAAAGATGGAGCTGCTGTGCTGAATACGGTGAAAGCGCGCCTCCCTGTCGACGAGGATGGCATGTCTCCTATGATGATGGCTTCACTCTATACTAGCCTATAGTCCAAATACACCATCACATTGTGTAATGCAACTTCAGAAGCATAACAAACAACAAAGCAAAGTGTTTGTTTTGGAAAACAGAGTTGTTGCAGAGCAGAATGAGAAATAAGCTGCAAAAGTATTGATGTAACTGCAAATTGTTTGTTCATCAAAGCAGATTGAAAGAACCCAAGAATGACAAAATTGCCAATGGGAAAAAAGTAAAGTGAAAAAGCCCAAATCTTCTTCAATTTTAATGATTACATGAACTCTGCCTCAAAGCATCTACATTGTCACACAAAATCAGAAGGACCCAACAGTCTTGAATGAATCATGAATGTGCCTCAAGGTCTCCTCGTCGCGGCTCCAATCCGGTACCGGCGCATTAACGAAATGGGCGTAGAGCTTGTTCTTTGCACAAGTCACCTTAATCAAGCTGTGCTTGCCGACCCCGTCGATTTCGTACACATAATACAACTGCCCTGTCGCGTCCTTGGTCTCCTTGGACTCCAAGCTCTCTGCACCGGCGATTAGGTCCTGTAAATCCACGTCTGATAGAGCAAGGTTGTTCAGTATCACGTCTTTCGGAGCTAATTGTCGGAATCCGGCGAGGAATGTCAGGTACTCCTTCTCTGTTCTCTTTTTAGGATTGTAGAATTCGCTGTCGGTGCCGTTCGTACCCTTCTCAACCTTGGAGACCAATCGCTCTTTCCAACCGTCGGGAACGTCGTAGACGTATTCGGCAGAGGACTTGGGATCCGAATTTCCACCGTAACCACCGTAATTGGCTGCGCTGGCAGCGGTGCCGTAGTAAATGTGGTAGGAGGATTCAGCAAGGCAATGGGAGGGGGTGGCGGAGAGGAGGGTGGCCGCGGCGAGGGCAGCAGTTAGGGTATTGATGAGGGGTTTGTGGTGGTTGATTTTGAGTTGAGGCGGGGGCGGTGGTGGGGACGGTGGAATTTTGGTGGTGACGGAGGAGGAGAGGAGGGAGGATTGAGAAAGTACGGTGGCCATGGAAGCGGTGTTTGGTTACTGGCAATCGTTTATTTTTCTCTCTCTTATAAAGATTCCTTATCCACTCACTTTTTTTTTAAATAAAATGTTTCTATGATTTTATGACAGAGACAATTATATGCAAATATATATATATTTTTTTATATAAACATGTATGTGTAAATTAGATTTTGGAGTATTCGGAGTCTCGGACACATGGTTACAATATTTTCATGATTGTTTTTATTTATTTATTTTTCTCATGTATATGCCACAAACATCCTATTTGAGTGTTTGTTTTCTTTTCTTCCCTCTCTTCTCAACGTTCAAATTATTAAAATTATATATATATATATATACACACACACATTTATTCTCTTATACAAACACCCACATTTTTTTAAAAATTTACAAATCTTCATATCAATCGTTGAATCTGACAAACAACTGAGATTCAGGTACGTTATCTCTCCTTCATCCAATCTTTCTCCTCTATCTCTATGTTTTTGACAACTTTTCTGGACGACCAAGTGGTGGGTTAAGTCAAGCACAACCCGAATAATGCTTTCGGTGATGGTAGAGACAAGCGGCTATAGTGAGGTGGCCAGATAGGTTCATCTTCCTTGGGGGATATGCATTTTTTAGGCTTGATTCCATTCGGAATACGGAACGTCGGTGTTCAAGGCTCACGAGGTTTTGATCATGGCGGTCTGGATTCAATTTGGTGGGTCTTTTGTCAAAAACCAAAGCCAAGATGAAGGTGAGAGACGAGATAGGGGAGAGAGAGTGGATGAAGGAGGCGGCGTCCGGTGGGACTAGGACTGTTATTAAAAAAAAATGCTTGAGGAGTCGATTGAAGGCATATGCGTGAGCTTGAGGAGTCTTTTTGATGTCTTTGTGAGCCCAAGATGCATATAAATTGAAAGCATCTCCGTGAGCTCAAAATTGATGTGGTTCTCTCTACTCGATAAATTCAAGTCAATCGAGAAATCGATTGATATCTCTAAGTACATTATCTTGTGTAGGTTTGTAATTTAGGATGTTTCTTTGTACACTTATTCTCTATAATGAATTTTGAGAGAGAGGTTGATTGCCCATAAACACGAGTATTTTTTCCATTACTAATTTACTGTTCACCACAAAGTTTCCTCATTAAATTGGTTCTTGATTCTTATTGATTTACTTATATCTTGCAAGTCTAAGGGCATTTTTCCAAGGTTTTTAAAACCGGACCGGTCATTAAATCGGAAAAGTCTTCGGTTCACGGTTCAAAGGTTCAATCGGGGTTCAAACCGGGTTCGAACCGGTTTTAACGTAATGAATTATTTATATATATATTTATATTATATGCATATAATATATAAGAAAACTTCATAAAAATATAATATATTCAAATAAAGTATCATTTTAAACAAAGAAAATCTCATAGCCTAGTGGTTAAAGTTTTTTTTAATGAACAAAAAGTCATGAGTTCAAACCCTACAAATAACAAAATTTCAAAAATATTTTATTAACTTTAATTAATGACCGAACCGGTCAAAACAGGCCCGGTTCTGACCGGTTCAACAGAAGAACCGGCCGGTTCAACCGGAAATATCCCGGTTCATCAATTACCGGTTTTGACACCTCAACCGGACCGGAGAAGTGACCGGTCACCGGTCCGACCGTCCGGTCCGGTCCGGTTTTCAAAACCTTGCATTTTCCTCGAAACCTCTCTACTCAACCAATCAGTACCTCATCCCACCATCGGAATTGGGCAGCCGTCCCCCGCTTAAACGGAAAGCCAAATCAAAGCGGCAATTCGCGAACTTTCCACGTGACATCCTTCCTTCCAATAAAACGCAAAGGGTTCGCACGTTTCAACGTCTCGCAGCCTACTCCACAAATCTCTCTCTCGCTCCTCCTTTCGCTGCTTATCTTACAACGCAAAGCGGGAGGCGGGGAGACGCTCATAAGCCATCCAATCGCAGTCACAACAGCAATTCAAGGTATACACAAGGAACCAGATTGAAAATCTTCGTTTATTGACTATTTGATTTATATTTTTCGGCGTTCTTTGAGGATTTGTACAATTCTATAGATCTATACGTGCCCTTTTGTTTTGTATTATTTGAATTTTTTATTTGTCGATGGATCTGAGATTTTGCTGTTACATCTATTCAGTGATATTACTCGAGATTCTTTGATGTTCTAGTTCCGTTCTGTTATTTCCTTTTTAGATATTAGAATTTGTTATGTCATGTAATTGGTTTGTCGTGGAGGAGATCTTGCCAGATCTATTATTATTTTTTTAATGTTACTTTGATTTCGCTTTAGTTTTGAGGAAATGAGTTCATATTGGCTTCGATTTTGCTTTAGTTTTGAGAAAATGAGTTGTCGTACCCATAATACACTGTTTTAATGTTAGTGACGGATCCACCAGATCTTGTGTTTTCAAAAAGTTTTCGGTATTCAACACTTCAGATTATTGTTTTGATGGAGAAAAGAACATGATGTGTGTTTTGCCGGATTTCTGATGTCATTTTATTGATTATTGGTTGCTGCTTTAGTCAAATATGCGTATCTATGCCTACCATTTACTTCCTGAGCTTTTTAAATCCAGATGGCGTTAGGAGGGTCATATATGTAGGTTTGTCTTCTACTCTTCTTTTGGAACTTTGATCTATTCTAGTTTTTACTGAGGATTCTAGAGGCTGGACGAGATTTTCGAATTTTTTTAGGAGGATACTTTATGGCTATATTGACCTGGAAAATGCACTTTTGAGTGTTCACTTTGCATCCCGAATTATGAATAACAAATTTGTAACTCGACAAAAAATTTGTTGTTGGTTTCTTATGGAGGTTCGATTAATAGACTCCCTTGTTTAGAATTGAGCTTTGCTTTTCGTAGAGCTCTTATCAAGCATTACTTTTGAACCCTCTTTTATTTAAGTATATATCTACATGTTTTTTGTTTGCATCTCTTATCAGTCTTCTTAATTATTATTTTTTTCATGTGGTAAGTTCTGTGGTGTTACTCCAAACCATTTTTAGTAAAATAATGTGTCCTTTGCTTTTGGTCTTTTAATTCCTATTGATATTATGTTTTTGGAACTTACCATCTTAATGCTTTGTGTTTTTTTCCCCCCCCTTCTGGTGCATTGATATGTTTTGCGTCTAGAATTTGAGCACTCTGTCTTACTGTTTATCTTCTATTAGACTTCCTTGAGGATTGTCTTTATCCGAATAAAAACGAGATGGTAGCTGTTGGCAGGTGAAAATAAGCAATAAATTGCCTATGATATAATAAATGCTGATTTTCCTTGTTCTCTAGTCTGCTGTTTGATCGCTTTTCCATACATGGTTACAGATTTACGAATTGCATTATTGTATGATACTAGGCATTGTTTCTTTGATTCTTTATTTCTTGTGGGCTACACCCATCGCCTTGTATGTTCATGGGTAAGATGCTTCTATGATATGGTGGTTCCCAATAATGTGTATTGATGTATGTTATGTTTGCTAACCTTAATCACCATTGTCTGATGGTCTGACCATATTTTTGTTTTACAGTAAGCTGATGTAATGCACTTCTAATTGTTGCATGTAACCCATTCGTTTTACCATCTGCATTTATAAAGTCGTTAAAGATGTTCTAAGCTTTTTCCCATTGTATGAATTTATGTTGCTGATGAAATTGGAGTTAACATCAACAATTTTCTTAACATACGTGCAGGGAAAGTCAAGATGATTGATCAAGTTCAACACCCTACTGTTATGCAGAAGGCAGCTGGCTCACTATTCCGTTCTAGCATTGCCCAAGACCATCAAGGTTTTGATGGGGCATATTCAAGGCCTGCTGCTTTGTATCATCGCCGCACATATGACAATTATTCCAATGCTGCGTTGCAATACCCCATGGTGCGCGCCTGTGGGGCTACCAGCGATTTATCCTTGGTTCAATCAACCACTTCAGTTTTTGTCCAAGCTCCGAAGGAGAAAGGATTTGCTGGATTTGCTATTGACTTTCTTATGGGAGGAGTATCTGCTGCAGTATCCAAGACAGCAGCTGCACCCATTGAGCGTGTCAAGCTTTTGATTCAGAACCAGGATGAGATGATTAAAACTGGAAGACTCTCTGAGCCTTACAAGGGCATTGGTGAATGTTTTAAGCGAACAATTCAGGATGAAGGTTTCATGTCATTGTGGAGGGGGAATACTGCTAATGTCATCCGTTATTTCCCCACACAGGTTTGGCTAATTATTGTCTTTGCATTCAGTATTTATTTCGTAATTTCTTTACTTCACAATTTTCATATTCCGATATCAAATTGTCGCAGGCCTTGAATTTTGCATTCAAGGATTACTTTAAGAGCCTCTTCAACTTCAAGAAAGACAGGGACGGTTACTGGAAATGGTTTGCTGGAAATTTGGGATCAGGAGGGGCTGCTGGTGCTTCTTCCCTTCTCTTTGTCTATTCCCTTGACTATGCCCGTACTCGTTTGGCCAATGATGCTAAGGCTGCAAAGAAAGGAGGAGAGAGGCAATTTAATGGGCTGGTTGATGTCTACAGGAAGACATTGAAATCTGATGGTCTTGCTGGTCTTTACCGTGGTTTTAACATTTCATGTGTTGGAATTATCGTATACCGAGGACTCTACTTTGGAATGTATGATTCTCTGAAGCCAGTGGTCTTGACTGGAAAGTTGCAGGTTAGTGGAAATGTTCTTACAGAGTTAATTCTTTGAATGGTTATGCGATTGCAAGCTTATGTTTGATTGTACCGAGCTATAGCAATTTCCTTAAAGTTATTGCATCAGTTGATACTTATTTTATTTTTGTTTGACGTCTCCTTTATTTATTATTTTGTGTGACATTCTCAAGAAGTTTCTTTGGTCAATAGTTTTGAGCATTGTTTGTTGTTTCTATCGCCGAGTAGGATATTCCTATCTAATTTTCGTTGCAGTTTAACTGTTGACATTTGTTTTGACTGGAACATTTACTAATGAAAGTTGCTACTGTTTTATCTTTTGCTTGTAACTGCCTGTGAAAGTTTTTTGTGGCTCTATTGAGTACGAACTGTGTCTGGTAGTTGCGGGAAATTGCTGTGTTTTGATCCTTAGACATTGCTTTCTTCTTGTTATCTCAGGATAGTTTCTTTGCTAGTTTTGCTCTTGGTTGGATTATCACCAATGGTGCTGGTCTTGCATCCTACCCAATCGACACTGTTCGTAGAAGAATGATGATGACATCTGGTGAAGCTGTCAAGTACAAGAGCTCGTTTGATGCTTTCTCCCAAATCTTGAAGAATGAGGGTGCCAAGTCTCTCTTCAAGGGTGCTGGAGCAAACATCCTTCGTGCTGTTGCTGGTGCTGGTGTGCTTGCTGGTTACGACAAGCTTCAGCTGATAGTCTTTGGAAAGAAGTACGGATCTGGTGGTGCTTAATTCTGGGTTCCATCAACATTTTCTTATTTAGAATTTAGATCGTGATGGTGATGATAATCTCGATTTTCTTGAGGATTTGTAATGGCGGGAATTTTCTCGAAATAATTTTTGCAGGGGGTTTCTCTCCCTGAACCCATTTTAAATTTTGGATGGGATAGATTTTTTTGGTTTCACAACCTGATTTACAAGAATTGAATCCAAGGCTACTGCTGCCTGGATGAGCTTTTAGTTAAAAACCGGAAGAAATGACATTCTTGGGTAGTTTGCTTTATTTTTATGGATTTTACAATCATCCTTGGTAGGTGGTATCCAAGGGATAAATGCTGAATTGATTCAAGTACTTTTTGAGAATAACTTTTGCTGATGTTTGTGATTTGCAATACGTACCGAGTGTTTCGATCTTTGTGGTAATACCTCGGAATGTCTGTTTGCTGTTACATGAATCTGTCACTGGTGGAGATTGTTCGTCTTTTTTTTTTTTTCCCCTCACATTGTAGTGTATGCTTAGCCGGAGCACTTGGTGGTTGCAGAGTTACATTACCTGTGATGTTCTTGTTTATTTCGGGATTCGTCTGTCTAATAGGATTGGGGTTCAAGAATTTTTTTTTTCCCAGAAAAATGCTATCATAGATGTAACATGATCTGAAAGCCATGATTTATAATTTTATACAACAAATGGATTGGGGCAGGACCTACGATTAATGGTCAAAGTCAAAAGTTCAACATGATGACATTCTTCATACATAATTATAACGAATTAATTGTTACTTTATACAACTTAATCATGGTTTATTGATGCCATATATAATCTTTTTGTTTAATTTTGACTAACCTTTTTGAATTCCCAATTACTCTCATTTTGTTAATGATGAGAGAGTAACTGGTGTAAGAAGACATCAATTCCTATACTCTCTTTCCAATTCGGAAGGAGCTTTAAATCTTCAACTAAAGAAGAGATTTTCCATTGTCTGCTGACGGAGACACATGCATACATGGAAAGGAAGGAAGTAAGCAAGGTTGGTTTGTCCTTTGTTCTACATATGTTCTTATGTTGTTTTTTTTTTTTTTTAACGAAATAACTGTATGCATTTTGCTTAAGCATTCAACAATATATATATACACACACATAGAAATTCTTTTATGCGTATTTAAAATGCGTCATGTTTTAAGAGTGTAGATGAGTGAAATGAAAAATGGGTCCACTATTTTAGGTCTCACATGTTCTAAATCAGTAGTGAAAACACATTTCTGTGTATATAGATATTTATATTTTTTTTAATTTTATGAAATGGCTTGTTTCTTTGACGATCTTTTGTTATTAAATTAACCTCATCTTATTTGCACTTTAAGCTAGTATTTACAGCAGAGATTTTTTACAGTCCCCATATCTCTGCTCAGTGCTCAATGTGGGTGGCTGGCTGGCTGCCACAGAATCTCACCGGCTTTACCATAAATATAAATGGAAAAGAAAAAAAACTTATTAGAACGACGTCGTTTGGTAATGAGTCTATCTTTTGGATCATATATCGCGAGATGATGATAAAAGAATGCGTCTCTGGTAGGATATATCTCATGTGTCCCTAAAACCCAGCACAGAGCGCCACAAAGCAGAGAGAGACAGAGAAGAGAGAGAGACACCAGTCCGCTCTCTCTAATTTCTACAGTCTGCAACGAAGGAGACATAGACACTGAGAGAGAGAGCAATCTTCCTGGTCCGTAAGTAAACTTTGAAGCCTAGTCTTCATTCACGTTCTCTCCCTCTCTCTCTGCTCGTGTTCGTTATAATCAGTTAAACCACATTTTCCAATTTTGAGCGTTAAGAGGAAGCTTATCCCTGATTTTCTGTTTTTGATCACATTGTTTAAATTATTTCTGGTTCGTTTGTTTTCTTGTTAATTTTAGCATTCATGAATGAGAATCTTCAATAGTTTATGCAGAGAAAATCGACTGTTTAAATTGCTTCTTGTACTCTCACTTCTCTTTGCTTCTCTGCTTCGGAGTCTCTCCTACAATGGTGTCTCTGACTTTGTTTCTAATTTTATTCACGTTACACTGCCTGGAATTGAAGAGATTGTTGAATGTCAGCCTTTTAAACTCTGAGTTTTTCTGTTTTGTAGTGTTCCCTAATTGTGTGAATTTAGTCAAAAATTTTGTAGTCAATGGGGATCAATGATTTGCTTACGCTGGATTTGCACTTTTAGGGCTAGAACTTCAATTTCTGTTTGTGTTATTTTCTGAATGATCTTTTCACTGCTTCCAGAAATGATGAAGTATATAGCTCTTAAATGAGATTGAATGAGTAGAAAAGGCTCAAGTATTTAAGCAATTTCACGGTTGTACCAATATTGTTAACGGAGTTTTTTTTAAAGTAATCGTGACTTGTAACTCTATTATAATTCTTGTAGACTCAATCTCAAGGGAAACACTAATTTTGCTTTATGATTGATAGTTTCTTTCTCATCTCTTACAACCTTGACTCCTGGCATTTGGTTAATGAACTTCTGAATAATTTGCAGATCTTTTGGCAAGTTGGATTCAGGATAGTGTTTTCTTTTGCAAATCGGAGTCAGAGCAGTTGTTTAGAGATGAATGGGAGCAGACAAATGGAGGTGCATTACATAGACAATGGCTGTCCTTACATCGTAACTGAAAGCTTTGTGGACTTCTTTGAAGATTTAACACATTTGCCACCGTACTATTCTCCCACTGGGCCAATAGTTGATCAGGTATTTCTGGATTTTAACTTGCCATTGGGAATGGAATTTTGGAATCTTGAATTGTTAAAATGAAGGTTGCTGTGCGGAAATATTTTTCTGTATTGGGTGGTCATCTGTCAAATGAATGAAAAATGTGGTTTTACTGAATCAACGGTCGTATGACGTAGGAGCAGAAAAAAAAAGAAGGAAAAATATTATGTTTATTATGCTGTTGTCCAAGAGCATTCATTCAAATGCTTCATTTACCTTGGTCTGTATCAGAGTAAAGAAATTTCTAATTCATACACGCACTTTCGGTAAGATCTCAATTGTCAGTTTGTTTTCTGAAGTAGTTTGTCTTCCCATGTCATCTATAAAAGATTTGCGGGCTGAATTTTTTTATACACTACTTATGAATCAGTTGGCAAGCAGTTACTCATTACATATAATAGTTTAACCAGCTTTTGAAAACATTTTGTGTGTGGTGATTCTGCTGAATCACACCAAATATGGCTAATTATTTTAAACATTCCTGTTACTGTTTTTCCCATGAAATGAAAAGGATAAGTGCAATGCTGAGGCCTTATTGTTACAACTTGCATTCTCCATCTCAGTAAAAATGTCTGTTTTTGTGTTTTCTGTACAGGAAAATGGATACTGGTCAACAAATGTGAATGCATACAAGTTTGAACTTTCTGGCCCTGAGAGTACTTTGTACCATGGTTATTATGACGCTAATGATCATTCAATGAGAATGGATGTCAGCACTCAGGCCTGGGGATACCCTTCAGTAATGAATACAGAAGAGTCAACAACTACAGACATGCAATCTGAAGATGCAGATATGGGCATGCATGCGATCCCGGAAGAACGTTCGTTTCCTGTTTTTCTCTTTACCTAGTTCATTGTCATTTTTGAGTCGATTGATTATGCATTCTAGCGAAATTTGATACCTGATTTTGTTTTTTGTTTATATAGGATGTTACCATATTAAAGTTATCATGCAGTTGGACTAATGACCTATTTGCTTAGTCATGCCAGAACAAAAGTACTATGTGCTAGGTTTTAATTGGAATGTGGCCATTATGGTATGTGGTGGGAAGTGGGATTAGTTGGTATGCTATCTAGGGAATGATTCATTTTGGAGGTTTCTTCAGCGTTTGTGTACATAGCTTTTTATCCCTTGAACTTTTTTCTTGGGGATTCAAACCTGCATGGAGCAGGTTGGTGGTAATCAACCTTACTAGTTAGTATTAGACCACAGTTGAGGTGGTTTATGTGTGTTTGTGTATATATATATATATATATAACTTGAGAACAAATGAATTAGTAATAGGTGTGTTACAGGCACATATATACACCTCAGCCCTGCAAAGCAAGGAAGATACAGACATACAGTGTCCTTGATTCATTTGGCTGGAACCTTTTCTCCTACTTATTGCAATTATCTAGCTTACTAGCAGAAACTTAACTTCTTTTTAAGGTCCTAGAAGGCTAGAACTGTCTTTGTCTTCTCTAATTATTTCCGATGTCTTATAATATCTGTTTTTTTTTTTGCAGGCATTGCTGATACTCCGAGTACTAATCCTTCTCAGGTATGTGGTCTTTTGTTTTCTTGGTCAATATTGGTTAATGTTCAGTCATGTATGTCTAGGTTCCATTAGCAAATGTCATTTAGTTGCATACACTCACTGAGTCCTTACGACATCTCAAGCATGAGCTAATTCGAAGAAGATTAAGTATCAGTCATCATCATCATCATCATCATATCATTCGAGCCTTTATCCCAAAAGTTTGGAGTCAGTTACATGAGTCTATGAGAAAATCAATGGGAATCCAATACATGTATTTGTTTCCGCTATTCATTTCTATCTAGGATCATAGTTTCAATCAAATTCTGTTGAATCGATATCCCTTATTACTACTTCAAGTCTTGTCTTTTCAGGTCATTCTCTTCGCTTCTTAATCTCTACTTTACAAATCCTCTCGATTCTCCTCACCGTCACACCGTTATCTCATTTATCTCTGCACTCGGGTTCCGATGCAGATAAAGTAATGTTCATAGGTTTGACAAAGTTTACACGGCCTTCCTACCTACCGCAACCCTACCCCTTTATCCGGGCTTGAGATCGGCTGTAAGCGCATATCGAGATAAGATTCAGTATCAGTGTGATATAGTGTGCTAAAATAAACATATCGGGCTTTCATATACGAAAAAGAGTCAAGTAATTACTTTTCTATCAACTGCTTTATTGGTGTTGATTTAAAATACGCACTTATAAAAATTGTTACCCTTTTAAATCTCAAGTTGGAGTATGGTAAGTTTACAGTTATTTTAGTGCAAAGGAATATTTAATTTTTTTTGAACGACAAAAGTAATTTTTAGTTGAGAATCCCTGTTAATTACTTTAGATGTGGGGTTTAGAATAAAACTGATTAAACCTTCAGTTTCTTGGTTTATAATTGCAGGTTGTGTTGCAAGATTATTTTGATCCAGGCGACATGACCTATGAGGTTTGCTTTCATGTATAATATTCTATTACCGCCTTTATGTAAAATATGTCTCATTGGCACGTTTTTGGTTCAATCTTTAGTATGGCGCCAGAATTGTAATTGAGCCTTGGCTTTAGGAAGAAAATCTTTTGAACTATATCTGCTAGCCAGAACCCAATTGCGTTTCATTATCTGATCTATTGCTTGTAATTAATCCGGAGAATGCTTTTCGCCGTCAAAATTTGGTGTTGATTTGGATAAATTTTTTATATATGGATGGGTTACTCTTAACTGTTTTGTTGGCAAAAGGCAAGGAAAGACTTACGATTAAAGCGTTATGGAAGTTCTGAATTCACTATATCTGCACTGCAGGAACTACTCGAGTTAGGTGAAGCAGTTGGAGCTCAAAGTCGGGGTCTTTCCCAGGAGCTTATTGATTTGCTTCCAACCTCGAAATGCAAGCTCACAAATATATTTTCTAGGAAAAGATCTGGAGAGAGGTACTAACTAAGCTTGTTGATTGTTTGGTGGTTATTTTGTATACCTCCATTGTATGATCTCTTTTTATCTCTATATGTAGGTCCCTGACTACAACTAAACTTTTTTTTTTTGAAATATATATAACTTTTGCCAGAATCAAAATGAACAATGATATTCTTACTCCAAGATAAAATGTAAGCTGACTTGATATAGATGGACTGAAGGATTGAAAGCTCCCTTACTAATGGATGTTAACCTAAAAGTTGAAAAACTACAGAATGTCAGACTGTTTGACCTATAATTATATAGGTTCAATTATGGTACCTAGGGTCAAGCTTAACTTCGAAATTTGATTGCCATTAAAAACCAAGTTAGTCCTATTTGGTTATCTAAGTTGTGCGTGGATTCAGTAATTGGAAAAATCAATTGTTAAGTTTTTCCACAAAAAAAAAAAAAAATTCTATTGGAAGGATTTGTCAGAAGCAGACTGAGAATCTGAGCTTATTAAGGTAAACAAACTTAGATATGTGTACAAATGTAAATATTCAGAACAATATAGGAAGATGATTCTGGGGAAAAAAATACACTAGAGTTCTGCGCTTATTATCAGAGTTTCAAGTTATTCCTTTGGACGAAACAGTTTCTGAATTTGCTGTCTATGAACAATAAATTTTTATTCTAGATTGTCTGAAAAACCAGCAAAGAAAAGTTGGTCCCTGAGTGATCCCTTTCTGTTTTTTTTTTTTTGCAATCCTTCAATTTACCGTCTGCACATACTGGATTGTATTCAAGGGGAGGTCCTTTCTGCCTCCCCTTGGAGTTCTAGCCTCTAGGATAGGAGGTTCTCTATACTTTATTATTTGACGTTGACCGTCATCATGCCATATCTCTTCAAAACATGCAGGTAGCTGCTATATGCAAGATTCCTTTGTTATTGGTTTCTAAGAGATTCTTATTTGCAAGATTCTTTTTATCTAGGATTTCTCCTCCTCAAGATACAAGTGCATTTTAGCCGTTGATTAAATTCTCATTTTTGCCCTGCTTGCAAAGCAGATGTGTGATTTGCCAGACGAAGTATAAGAGAGGGGAGAGGCAAATGAAACTGCCTTGCAAGCACATTTATCATTCCAAATGTATAACCAAATGGCTTAGCATCAACAAGGTCAGTAAGTATCCCAAACTTTTATTTTTCCTGTCCCGTTTCAATTAACAGTTTAACACATGATACAAGTTAGTTGTTAGATTAGCATGCAAGCCGCATCTATATATAAGCAGCGTAATATGCAACAAAAGAATCGCTATTGCCATCTTCGAAACAATAGTTCCACGCTGTTGGCTGTTTTGCAGATATGCCCCATTTGCAATGCTGAGGTTTTTGGCGAGGAATCAAGGCATTTAGAGATCAAAATTACCTGAACTATTCTCCTTAAGGAATCAATGTTGTTGGTTGAAGGTAAGTGCTCATGAAAAAAGTAGTGAACCTGAGACTTCTTTAGGTAGTCATGTCCTCTCTTGCAATTTCATCGATTAGATTAGTAGTAAGCAAAGCTTGAATGGCCAAACTTTTTTTTTTTTTTTTGAAATACCGCTGAGAAATATATTTCTCATTGGAATCGAACTTTGAGCACACATATGACTAGTATACCTTATATGACTTCCAAAAGTTTGCATACAAGTTGGGTGAATGGAACAAATAAATAGGTTGGGGATTTTGTAAAAGTAGCGTCCGACTACCTGTATAAATTAGCGTTGATATAATCTGATTAATAGTAAAATCAAACGTTGGCTCCTTTGATAGACATAAATCACAACAACTAGTTACCTGCAATTTCATTCCGTCTGATGCAATAAACACATTTGGAAGAATCACGATATTATTAAGTGAGACACACATTTAACGTGATTAAGATTAAGACGACACGCCTTTGTACAAATAAGATATAAGCCACAATGTAATTTCAGTAATTTCAATTATGAAATTATACAATACCAAAATGTCACCCCAAAAAAAGAAAGTAATCACACTTATAATAATTTACAATTGTCTCCATAACGTGTGTGTGTGTATATATATATTATTGATTATAGAGGACTCTTTTTCGATACTCTGCTAATGCCCACAATGGAAATATATTCCTATAAGCAGCATAGTGTTGCATGCAGTTCCTCATGAACACACCAGTGCATTCCTGCCAATTTTAGAAATTAATATATATATATATATATGTAAGTTTTGTAGACATTGATAGAGTATTTCCAAGTAATTGTGCATGATTAAAATAAAAAGACTTACATGTTGTGGGAAATCACCATTCTCCAATTGAGAATTGATTATCAATTTCGCAGCACGATGAAGAGGTGTCGGGTCTCTTTCAGCCTAAGCATTAATTTTAGGAAGTAATTATTCATAAGATTACAAATTGATGCAGCACTTTATTAATTATTCATCATCAACTAATACGTAGTAACTAACCTGACCAGAGTGAAGCAAACCCAACGTTGCCCATGCCGTATGTACCAAGTTCTCTCGACCACCTTCAAGAGGGATGTATTTCTGCATCACCCAACGATGTATTATTAATGCACGCTAGTGATTACTAGACAGTGGTTTTTAGGATTTAAGATTTAGGGTTTAGGTAAATGTCGATGTCATGAATATACCTTTTGTGGGCATGAAAGATAGCTCTCACCCCAACCGCCATTCTCGCCTTGAGTCCTAAGAAGGAAATCAACCCCTTTTCGTACAGCGGCACAATTGTAGTATCTCCTACCAGCAGCTGCTAGGCCTAGAAGTGCAAACCATGTAGCATATGTGAAGCAAACTCCCCAACACCCATACCATGAACCATCAGGCATTTGCACATTCTCCAGGTATTTGACAGCATTCTCAATGTACATTTCAATCTCCTTCTTCCTGTGCTGAGGGTGCAACTTCTTGAACAATACTAAAGCTTGCATCGCCGATGAGGTACACTCGACATACTCGTGTTCAACGACGATGTCCGCGAAGAACTCCGTGGGATTCAGAAACTGATTAGGGTGAAAGATGGATGATGATGAAAGCCAAATTAATCAAGAGCCAAAATATATGGAATTAATTAGCATACTAATTTTGTAAAAAATATATATTTTTTAAAAATTAGGCACTTACTTCTAACCATTCTTGAGCCCCTGCTGGTTCCCAACCTGATACACCTCCATTTTTACTCTGAGAATTAAGGAATGCATTAATTTATTAGACTATTGTTTGATCGAGACAGTTTTGATGGATATATGACTTCTACGGATTTGAGAGCTCTACAATTCCCGAATCCGACTTCTAGGGCTGGAAGCCAACACTTACTTGAAGAGAAAGCAAAACATTGACAGCATCATATAATCTGTGAGGCTCCATCTCCTCACCAACAATTTCCGGTGGCATTATTGAGAATAGCAAACAACACTGCATATATAACAGAGTTTGATGAGACTCTAGCTATAACATAATAAATTACAATAATTCAACGTACGTTTTGTTATTTATAAGCACTGAGTGGCCCTGCTGTCACGATCGACTGACATTTAATCACGTCATTTCCATTCATAAAAGAAAAAAAATTTGTGTATGCAGATGATGATATGGTACCTTCAAAGCTTCTGCAGTGCAATCAGAAACTTGCCATCCATGGTCTTGGTCAGAGAAAGTCCAAGATCCCTTGGAAATATGCCTGTGCATGCTCTTGAAGTCACCAGAAGGATTGTCTCTCACCTTTTAATTATCAGAAAGAAAATTTTTTTTAAAAAAATAATAATAAAGTTGACGTAATTAGTGCTTAATTGTTATGTAAAAAAAAAGCAGTAAAACCTGAGATTTCTTTATGAAGTCATGCCCTCTTTCAAGTATATGTGGTATTTCATCGGTGAGATTGGTGGCAAGCAAAGCTTGAATGGCGAAACCAGCATCCCACTCTTGGCTGCCAAAACTCTGCATACCATTTTTCGGGGATTTCATATGAGTTAAACCCAAGTACGACAATATATATACGTTCAATATTCTTAACCCTAAACCCTAAACAACTTTAATATAGTCGTTTGGTCGGGTCTAGGAGTAAAGTAGAGATATTTATATTAACTCAAATAACGACATTTTTACTGGAGAATTTCTATATATATATATATTGATATACCTGCATTTTCATTCCATCTTCTGCAACCCACAAGTAATCGGGGATCCGGGCGAGATGTTTTCTGAAGGCATCACCATTTGGATCTTCAACCCAACAAGCAAGCATACATAGAACCTGTTCCATCATTTCACACACTCAAAAGAATTCTTTAGGGTACGTAAAAAAATGTATATTTATGAATTCAATTCCTTGATAATCTTATCGATGATCACCTTTTCAACACATCCTATAGTTATATATCGACTGTTTTCATCTTCATAATGGATGTGCTTCATTGTTACCGCAAGAGCATGGTCTCTAATCAACTTGTTCATCGGCCAACGGGTGAGTAGAGGCTCCGTAAGCACATACAAGCTGTCCCACATCAAGTTTTGTATCAATGGATGAGGGTAGTATAGATCCTCCTGCACACATACATACATACATACATATATATATAACAAAATTAAATTACGACATATATAATCAAGTGCAATAATGTATTTACTTAATCAAACGTACCTTTGCACATAAATGGCGAACTTTTCTCCAGTTAATTTGGTTGAATGGTTGAATATTGTAGAGTTCTTCTCTCATTTCTAAAATCAGCGGAGTGATCGGACCCACGAATCTCTTCCCATATAAATATGACATTGGCATATAAACCAATCGACAATAACACCACATTTTTGCTGCAACATTCAAACCATACGTAAAATCATTAATCTACTATATATATATATATATGTATAATGTATTTATTTGTCCAAATTACCTGGATGCATTGGGAGAAACCAAGGAAGGAGCCAGAACTCTGGGGGCATTGGGTTCGTCCCGGACCAATCGAACAAACCAATAATCTGAAACATTAATTAAGATTAAGATAAATATATAGACTAGAATTCATAAATTAAGTAGTGTAATTAGTGTTGAGATTAATTAATTGGTACCGAAAGCCAAGTCTTTCCCCAAGAAGGTATGTATGTGACACCACCATGGTCATGAATCCATTTTCGAGCTCTTGCGCAGGCATTATTCTTACCACCTTCAGGTCCTTCTCCCAGAATTCTCATGCAAATGTAGCTCAGACATGTGCAGAACATTGTGCTGTGACCCTCTATATGTAATCCCCATCCACCATCTTCATTCTATAAGTTATCAAATGGGGTTATAAACATCTTTATAATATATACATATACATACATACATACTTATATATATATATGAAGTGTAAGTACCTGATGGTTGTATAAGTAGCGAAGGATTTCTTTACAATGCTCTTTAGGGAAGACGACATCTAGATATCCTGTGATGTATGTACACATCACCAAGGGAGGGAGGAAGAACAATGGGCCACCATTTTCAGCGGGCCAATGACCATCGTGGGCCTGCAAGGCCCCAAAGTAGTGAACGGCCCTTCTTAAGGAAGCCGTGGCCTTCTCATATGTGATTTCTTCACCATCCTCGACCTTCACAGGTGGTATTGTTTGCTTGAAATTTTTCTCCTTCAGAAACTGAGGTCATAACATATATAATATTTTATTGTTTTATTCGGGACCCAATCAAACCAAAAAAGTGAGGAGTAATTCAGAAGGATTTATACAACACTAATGTATAACTCCTCAGGAATTTCAATTGCGTTTATATTAAAAAAATAAGAATTTTTATTAATATATTACATATAATATGCAAAGAAAATTTTTCAAAATTGAGGAGAAATACATATATTTTTAGAAAGATATATAGTTTATAACTTTATATCACATTTTAAATATTATATATATGTAATAATTTTTCTTCAAAGTTAGGGTGGAATTGGCTTTGCGCCTGACTAGTATCTTTGAAATAATTATATTAAAAGAAACGTTGACTAAAAATTTCCCATAATCGTGAATAAGCAATCAGGAGTCCCACTTTTCTTCAACATTAAATTAATGTGCCCAAACTGCTTTTTCATGTATATATATATATATATATATACACACACCAATCAGGAGTCTCACCTACGGACGCTTGTATTATGGATGTTCGATTTTAACTCTTAAGTCAATATCTGACTTTTTGTATTTGCTGTGGAGCCCATTGGTTTGGGCCCGACAGCAAAACTGTAAAATGTACGCTCGTATGTTTGTAAAAATACGGGCATGCGTATGGGTGACATATTATATAAGGATCTAATGTGAAGATGTAAAATAAGGGTTTATATTTACATCATTGATTCGAAACATATAAAACCAAAAATTATGGACCTCACTTGTCATCTCAATCATACACATCATTAAAATATATCCATTATTTTACACTCTTACATTAGATCCTTATGTGAGAATTTATCATATATATATATATATAAATTTGAAATTCAAATGTCCGTATACGGACTTCGTATTCAACAACTGTAAACCGTAAATTATAATGTTTAAGGAAGTTCGCGTGTGAGAACCCATATATATATATGTTGGAATTATCACATAATGGTCTAAAGTAAGGGTGTCAAATAAATGTCTATGTTTACATCATTGATTTGAAACATATGAGACCTAAAGTAGTGAGTCCCACTTGACATCTTACTCATTTACACCATTAAATATTATATATATATATATATATATATATATATATAGGAATTCTCCTATGTGGACCAAAAGTGTGGACCAAGTTTGTGGACCAAAATCCAATGGTTGTAATCAATCACAACATAAGTGGGGGCCACACATTTATTATGGGGCCCACCACATCTATGGTTGAAAAATAAGTCCACAAACTTGGTCCACACTTTTGATCACATAGGAGAATTTCTGATATATATATATATATATATATATATATATATATATATATATATATATATATATATATATATATATATATATATATATATATATGTTCTCACATGTGGAGGGACATCCGCAATCCTACGGTGATAATAAATGGAGATGAATCTTATTTGCACCCCATTTTTTGCTAAGTACACCCCATTCACCCTTTAAAAATACATTAGATTGGGGTGTACTTAGCAAAAAATGGGGTGCAAATAAGAGTCATCTAAATGGATTGTCTAAGTGTGGGTGAGTGGATCCCATTTCAAGTGTATTGAATATATATATATATATATATATATATATGTTCTCACATGTGGAGGGACATCCGCATGCTGATAATAAATGGATTCTCCAAGTGTGGGTGAGTGGGTCCCATTTCAAATGTATTGATAGCGGCCGGGAAAGAAGACCATAAGCAAATTTTTTACGGTTGGGGACTGAAATTAGTCCAGTCAAGTCAATTTCATCAAATCTCCATCATTCAATGTATGATTATATTGGATTTGATAACACCACACCCATGATTCAATGATGTAGATTTGGTGAAATTGGTGGAATAATTCTAACCAATCTTTTTTCAATATCATCCCAGTAATGGATGTGTTACTCTTTGATTCAATTACCAGGTATATCAATCAATGAACAAGATCTATTACTGGGATGCTTTTTACTGGAATCTCTAATATTTTTGAAAAATAAAAACTAAAAACATAGAGTGAGCAACTAACTAACAACGTGAAGAACCCGGTTTTCTCCATTAAGTTAGACGCCCACTAATCATATATGTAACTTTGATTCATGCAATTACCATGCAACCTCAAACTTGTATAAATTTTAAGAAAAATTGATCCACAACCCTCAAAGTGTACGTAGTACGTAGTTGCTGTCTTAATGTAACTAATTAGGTTTATTGGTCTAGTTGTATTAAAATAGCTTAAATAATTAGCTCTTAACTGAGGAAATTAAGACTTATTGTTGTTTGACACCATCACGTATCTGGGAACCAGAAGAGCAGCTACGTACATCTTCACAAACGGAGAAATTAAGAAGAGAAAACAAATTGTTCATGTCATTAAATATTTATACCTGCATTCGCCAGAGAAGATCGCCACAAGGCCTGATTTGATTCCGAGTTTTGCAGAAATTCTCGCGAGCGTCTTCAACCTCAGCTCGCTCTTCAGGAGTTCCAGCTTCAGAATCAAACTCCCATATCTGCCTCCCTACATAATTGTTTGTGCTGTACAAGTATGGATCATCACCTCCCTCAGCAATTTTTAACCTCCACATTCTTAAATATTTCCTCTCTTTAATTCACACAAACCCTAAATTATGGTACAGAGTGCTGCACAAACTGTCTGCAGATGATATATATATATCTGTACACTCATACACATATATATGGTACAGAGTGGGCAAACTGTTTGATGATATATATGAACACCCACCTATCCTTTCAATATATATATATACTGTATATATGTATCTAAAAATGCCAACCATACACATTAATTATACAGGTTTCAGCGCAATTAATTTATTGTGATATAGAAAGATACATTACAACTTCTAACAATGCAATTTATTAATGGGGCCAAATATTTTATATATGAACACCTCATCAATTTATGACATAAACCAACTGTAAACTTCTTAACAAAAAAAACAGACAATTATTAACAAGATTCAATCTCATATCATATTCTTAATTATTATTCTCTTCAACGATTCTGCATCATTAATTTAAGTGAAATAGAATGAAAACATAAAATCCTCCCCCACATCGATATCTATCTGTGTGTGTGTGTGTGTGCACAAGAATTTTGAACACATTATTAGGTAGATAATTCTTATATGCTTCACCAATCGTGCAATGCATGAATTTTTAGTTTAACAGAAATACAAGATGAGTACATAAGCATCTACCTAGTAATATTAAAATTTTGGGAAAATTGGTGATAAGTCCATCTCTTAAAAGTGTTATTACAACAAGGACACTCTTAAAAGTTTTATTTCATAAAGTTTGAAATACTATTCCATAAAGAACAAAAAGTTAAAATATATGATTTTATTATCTAAAATACCCTCATTTTCATTCTCAAACATGGCACAAGCCATGACTCATCTCTAACCTTCACCGGAATCTTCGTTTCCATCTCTGAAAGCTTCGTCCTCACCCCCATGGCTTATTTGACAATTCTATGGCATTTTCAGTGATTTTTCATCCCCAATTTTTTTGTATTCGAACTAGATCTACTCATACTCACCACGGGGCTTGTAGAACTTGTTGTTCGCCTTCGATATGTCATCATATCATTATTTTCGACATTTTCTGTGATGATTTTCATGATTTTTTGGTTATGATGTGAGATCTGCAGACTGCAGGTGATATGTTATCTATTTCGATTAATTTGATATCTATCATAATGTTATCTGTCTTGTTAAAATGTTATATGTTTGAAGTTCCAAAAGGACCAAAATCGATAACATATCAGAACAAATCTAAAACAGATATAATATTTGCAGATTCAGATTCGATTTCAAAAGAATATTTACAGATAAAAAACATATATAATATTGACATATACAAAATAGATATAATATCATATACGAAACAGATATGATATCTACAAATTCATATCCGATTTCAGATGGCAAAAATAGTTCAAAAAAGCAATAAAACCTCAAAGGTGATGCGCCTAGGTCCATGGAGTTGATGGTCACCGGAGTTGGCCGTATTGACCGGATCTAACTCTTTTCCAAAGGTGGCCGTGATTTCAGGAAGTTTTTTCAGCAAATCAAGTGATAATTGATGGCCACTGATGAGTGGGCTTTGATTGGGCTGACCAAGAGCTTCATTTCGGTAGTTCGTTGGTCGAAAAGAATGGCTGGAAGGCCAATTTCTGGTGATTGGTGTGAAGGAAGAAGAAGAGAGAGAAAAAAAAGGAGAAAGAAGAATTATAGCACGCGCGTGACAATAAAATGAATCTCAAGGATATTTTTATCAACTTAACACAAATGTATTTTTTTGTAAAGATTTTTCCGCTTTATCATTTTTGGAATATATAAGTCCCAAAAATGTCCTTTTGCCTAATTTCCCCTAAAATTTTCAACCCAATAAACATCAACAATATTGTTCATTTTACGTTGTTCGGCTCTCGTGGATATATCGGGTCCTCACGGCTTTACCATCCCAAGAGGTCGGTCATCCCAATAGTGCTATTGCAGAAACACGCTTAGCTATGGAGTAGTTATTACGGGATGTTGTCCTCCTGGAAAACGCGTTGATGATAGTTAGGATCGAAACCATCTATATATGTTAACAAATAATGACAATGTGACAGAGTATCAGTATGTTTTTCTATTTGACCAAACAAATGACAGAGGATCACATTTAAATATTTGCCCTAACTAACTGAATTTTTGTTAAAATGCAAATTCAACTATCATGTCACTCTCTTAAAATTCAATATGCTCTCCTGGCCTATCACAACCAAAAGTTACAAAAATTATGTTTTCTTGTAACAAATAGACATCCAGATTAAAAAAAAAATAAAAGTCGGTACAGATTTTGTTCCAATTACAGTATTTTTTTTTTTGTGGGTGATGAATGATGATGATGTTATTGTAGTTTAGTTTAACAATACTCTTTTCTACTTGTCCTATTTTTTTTTGTGTAAAATATAAACCTTGTTCATTCATGGTGCATCAGCATAATTACGTAACATATAAACAAAATTAATATTGAAATTTAAGCCAATTGATTAGATACTCGTTCGTGATTAATTTATTGTTTATGGAACACGATGAGTTTACTTTGTTTGATTCTCGTTACATGTAAACTTGGCATGAAACCATTTTGGTACTTTGGATTGTTAGAGAATGTTTTAAATAAGCAAATTTTATTCTAAAACATTTTTGTCTTAAAATAAAATATTAAAAATATTATTTATATTTCTTTATAAGTTTATGTGTGAATCACATAATAATATTTTGAATTTGATTAGGTTCTTCGTAAAGCCTTGCATCATATTTTAGAAAATAAAATATATTTTCTAAACAAAGATTGAATCGTTTTGAGTGTATGAAAATTTCTATTGAAGACATGCATCATGATTGATTGGTTGGTTTGGATGAGTGTCGATGTTGTAGTGTGATAGCATTGTTGTTTGTTTGGTTGCTGAGGAATTTGTTAGGTTGGCTTTGTTGTTGTTAATTTGTGGTTTGTTGTTAGCTATGTTATTGTCATCTGGTCAGTTGTTGTTTGTGGAGTTGTATGGGCGGTTGTTGGTGCCACAGTTTCCGATGGTTATTCCGGACTGCGGTGTGCTGCCTTTGAGATTTGTGGATGGTTTTGTGCGCCACGACCTCCGACGGCTTTCTAGAATATCGTGTGCTGCTACCTTTGATATTTATGGATGGTTTTGAGTGTCATGGCCTCCGATGGTTTTCCGGACTATCGTGTGCTGCGTGTGATTGTTGCATTGGATGGTTGGTTGTGTTGGAGCCATGATGTGTACGATAGCATGCATATATAATGCATATTTTGTTGGTATTGACTGTGAAATGACCATATTGAGTATTGTCTGATATTTTTATCTTGGTTGTTTCGGTTGTTGCTCTGTGTTCAAGTAGATTTAATATACTCTTTATTTTGTTGGTTGTTTCGGTATTCGTTTATCATTGTTTGATTCGTTTGTGTGATTATTGTGCACTCGGGTACCTACCACATAGGTATCTGGGTTCCTGTCGGGTACTTACCCCTACTGGGCTTCATAGCTCATCCTCTCTTTCTTTGTTTCCCCCACTTTCAAGTGAGTTCATTGACGATGATCAGCTTTCAACGGCATGATTGTGGTGACATGGATACTAGGATCTGTCGGGTTATGGGTAGTTTTTGCTAGGTTGTTGTTGTTTAAGTTCCACATATTGAATTTGATTAGTTGTTTGAATATTTTTATAATTTATTTTAATAATAAATGCATTGTGAGGATTTGGGAAAATTTTCGGTAGTTGAGGTTAGTTTAGTAATTTCGCAGACCCCCTCAGGAACGGGTCGTTACAAATCTTCTTAACAAAAAAACAGACAATTATTAACAAGTTCAATCTCATATCATATTCTTAATTATTATTCTCTTCAACCATTCTGCATCATTAATTTAAGTAAAATAGAATGAAAACATAAAATCCTCCCCCACATAGATATCTTTCAGTATTACATACCAACATGTTGACTTACACACACACACATATATAGGAATTATCCAATAAGTATTCAAAGTAAGAACTTAAAATAAGTACAGTTTTTTGACCACTGATTTAAAACATGTGGGATCCAAAACAGTGGATCCCACTGTTTTGAGTACTTATTTTAAGTCCCAATAGTGCTATTGTAAAAGCACGCTTAACTACGTAGTAGTTATTAAAGGATGTTGTCCTTCTGAAAAACGCACTGATGATAGTTAGGAACCGAAATCATCTATATATGTTAATAAATAATGACGATGTGACAAAGTATCAATATGTTTTTCTATTTGACCAAACAGATGAGACTCTTTGTGGTTTGATTTTTAAGTTTCTACGTGTGTTCCACTAACATTTAAATATTTTCCCTAACTGAATTTTTATTAAAATGCAAATTCAACTATCATGTCACTCTCTTAAAATTCAATATGCTCTCCTGCCCTATCACAACCAAAAGTTATAAAAAATTAAAGGATTTTTTTTTTGTGTGTGGGTGATGAATGATGATGTTATTGTATTGTAGTTTAGTTTAACAATATTCTCTTTTCTACTTGTCCTATTTTTTTGGTGTAAAATCTAAACCTTGTTCATTCATGATTTCATGGTACATCAGCATAATTACGTAACATATAACCAAAGTCAATATTGAAATTTAAGCCAATTGATTAATTTCTTGTTTTTGGAACATGATGAAGGAGTTTACTTTGTTTGATTTTAGTAAGGAGTTTACTTTGTTTGATTCAAACTCACTCTCCATACAAACACGTAATGCTAGCTTGTAGTATGACACGAGAGAAATAAATTTGGATTATATATTGACATATTTTTGTTCCAAAACGTTCTACAAAAATTTAAAACTAGTAAGTTAGACATCAACGTTTTACGAAATCTAAACTAACAAATTAGACATGGTTTTTGAGAGGAAATTGTAGCTAAAAATTGGAACCCCTATCAGTCTAAAAACTCTATGCATGTATCATCTTGAAGTAGATATCGAACTCACAAACTCATCAGAGAACATGCTCTCTCTTAATTATTAGTTTGGAAAATATTATAATTAATAATTTCTAACAATAACTCATGATGACATTTGACCCAGCTTAATTATTTTTAAATTTGTGGAAGCACCCACGCCAACCATGATGCATTGACCTTCACTGTAGTAGTTCACGTCCCTCAATTCCTAAATAATATTTTCAACTGCCAATTCGCCAGATTATTGCACATATGCTGATCATTGATGTTCGCAGACTAACCAACTGAGATTCGATATCTTACATAGCTGGAACCATTTGGACCAACATCTCTCGATGTGAATCCCATGTTTTAATTAAGGTGCTGGCAACCACCAGACCAACTCTCTTGTCTATTCACTAGTTATAGTTATATATACATACATATGTGTGTATGAAAATATCATCATCATCTCTGTAAGGCCATGACAACAATCACTGATGTGAAATACTACTACTTGTTCCTCTTCTTTCTCTGGCTCTTCTCAACCTTTCTCCTTCGATATATCTTCAAAAAATCAACAAATAAGGATGGAAGCAACCATCTCCCTCCGAGCCCGCCGTCACTTCCATTGGTTGGTCACATCCACCTCCTAAGAAAAGAGATTCACCTCTGCTTCCAAAGACTTGCCATCAAATACGGCCCTCTCTTGTATCTCCGCTTAGGTCCTTTTAAGTTCGTTCTTGTGTCTTCCGCGTCTATGGCGACCGAGGTGTTCAAGTCCCACGACGTCGCGTTTTCATCGAAGCCTACCTCGGTCTTCAAGGACCGGTTGATATTTGGGAATATAGGGTTTATCCTTTCTCCTTATGGAGATTACTGGAGGTACTTGAAGAAATTGACGGTCACTGAGCTTTTTACCGCAAAACAACTTCAGAGATCGCGCAATGTTAGACGGGAGGAGCTACACCGGTATTTAAAGAAAGTATTGGAGAAAGCGAGGGGAAACGAGGTGTTCAATGTCAAGATGGAGTTGATGAAGATGACCAACAACACCATATGCAGGATGGCTATGAGCACGAGATGTTCGGAGGAAGATAATGAGGCCGAACAGGTGCAGGAGGTTGTTTTTGGGTCGTTTGAGTTGGCTATGAAGACTGCCATCGTAGCGCTGGCAGGACCTCTGAGAGGAATCGTTAATTGGATGTATGGGGGAGAGGAGATGGAGATGGATAGAAAGTGCGACGAGTTGTTGGAGAGAATGTGGAAGGAGCATGAAGAGAGAGCGAAGCGAGAAGGTGTTGATAGAGAAGATAAAGATTTGATGGATATTTTCATGGAAGCTTATCATGATACAAAATCCGAGTTCAAGATTACCAAGAACCAGATCAAAGCTTGCATTCTGGTAATAATAGTATCTTCTTTTATATTGGATCCCTTTTCTCATTTCATGCGCATCTTACAGCACAATCTGATTTCTAACTTTGAAATAAGTAGGAGTCCTAGTACTACTGAACTCTGAGAAGAAATCGTATGAGTCCATCTTAGTATTTGGGATAGTTTGGAGAAAAAATAATGGGATTCGTAAAACTGTTGTAGTTATATATATACCCTTTGCTTTTCTTTGAGAATACATGTGGGTTCACTCAATCACTTTGGTATATCCTTTTGCACTTCCAGGATATCTTCATTGCAGGAACAAGTACATCTACAGATGCTATGCAATGGATGATGACGAATCTAATCAATCATCCTAAAATATTTGAAAAAGCAAGAGAAGAGATAGATTCAGTGGTGGGAAATGACAGACTGGTTGAAGAAACAGATCTTCCAAACCTCCCATACTTGCAAGCTATTGTGAAGGAAGCACTAAGACTATACCCACCAGGATCTCTTTTGCCAAGAAAAACCTACAAAGCCTGTCAACTCTCAGGCTATGATATTCCCAAGGACATCATGGTAGTTTTCAATTTATATGCCATAATGAGAGACCCTGAAGCTTGGGATAATCCAGATGAATTCATCCCTGAAAGATTCTTGTCTTCCAATAACGAAAAAGCAAATCAAATTGCCAACCTTCTCACTTTTGGTGCCGGAAGAAGGATGTGTCCTGGATCAACCTTAGCTCTTACCATGATGAACACTACTATTGCATCAATGGTTCAATGCTTTGATTGGAAGGTTGGTATGGATGGAGATAAAGTACTGAATACGGAACCAAAAGCCGGCTTCCATTTGTCGCTTGAAGAGCCTCTTCAGTGTCGTCCAATCGTTCGGTTCAATCCATTTTCTTCTTAAACAATGAAGGAAGGATTGTAAAACAACTTCTAATTATGTTTTTGTGTGCTTGTTTTGCTTTCCTAATTATGTGTTGGTTGATGAAATAAACTATCAAGACTTGCTTGTAGTACGTAATATATGATCGTCAACAGTTATGGTACGTAATATATATATATGTCCCTATTTTCATTTTGTGGTAATTTTTCGTTTAAACAGTTGTATGTTTGGATTGATGTTAATTTGAAGGTTTTGTTGTACATAATTTGTCATGTCTTAAAGAAGAATTTGGCCGAACTACGTAAAATTATTCTCTTATTGATTTATGATTCTTTTTCCATATTAATTATTTGTTCACCGTAAACATCTTGAGTTCTTTCCGCACAACAAATGTTTTTGTTTTTGTTTTTGTTTTTGGGCGAAAACCACACTCACTACATTTGATGTGTATGGAACAAACCCATCACACTTGGACAATAGTCTAGAAACCGCAGATATTATGTAAATACACTAAAAATATGTTCAAACTGGTGAGAAAATATGACTAACATTGGCGTATGCAAAAGAGAAATACATATTCACCATCCATTGGAACTTGAAGTTTCAAAGAAAGTGATGTTTCGATGATCAGGAAACCACCCTCCACCCACGCACCCCACCAAATTCTTTTGTTAATTTGTTATTACCTTATAATTTTATACACAATGTATTTTGTCTCTCCGAGTACTTATATCTTCTTCTTCTTCTTCAGTTAATTAGTAGCTCAATCTTGATTTTTGGTGGACAATGCGAGCCACGATGCATTAACCTAGCTTATTTTGAAACTTGTTGGTGCACATCCCAATTATGATGCATCCATTGACCTAGCTAGCCAGCTAACTTTGTGCCCTCAAAGGTGGAATTCTTCACTTGGACTCTATTACTGAAGAAGATAAACACAAGAGATAATCTGGCAAACAGAGGTGTTATACAGTGGGCTGAAAATGTATGTCCTTTATGTCGTATTCTACCTGAAACTATTGATCACCTGTTCTGCCAGTGCCACGGTCCTTCCTTATTATGGTGCTATATTATGAATTGGTGGGGTATTTATTGGTGCTCTCCTGGTGGTATTTGCAATCTGTTTGAACAATGGGCTGTCATGGCCAGAGGTGGACTACAAAGGAAATTATGGAGAATCTTATTTTATGTGGTGGTGTGGTCAATATGGTTGGAAAGGAACGACACAATTTTCAGGGGTAAAGAGGTGGATTGGGGTAATGTTCTAGCAATGATATTTGCGAGATGTCAACTCTGGATTAAATTCCAACTACCACACTTCCCATACTCCAACCAGCAGCAAGCAGTGTCATGCAGGCCTGTACAAGATTGGCGCCCAATTTCAGTTAACGTGGCTAGGCCTTCTGAAATCTGGTCTCCTCCGCAGAGTGGTTTCTTGAAATGGAATATTGATGGCTCCGCATTTGGAAAACCAGGGCCAGCTGGTATAGGAGGAGTTCTAAGGGACTTAGATGGAGCTTCTGTATGTTTGTTCTCGTGCAACGTTGGTGTGTGTGAATCCAATGAAGCAGAATTTATGGCTCTGAGAATGGCGTTGCATTTAACTGTTACTCAACCATGTTATCTTTGAAGAATATCATTGTGGAAACTGATTCCCAAAGTGTACATTCATGGGCTACACGGGCTGCTGAGGTGCCATGGAAGCTTAACCAATTATTGAATGCTGTGGAATGGGCCAAACTACAGCTGACATCAGTCTCGTTAAAACACATCAGTAGAGAAGGCAATCAGGTTGCAGATCTTTTAGCTAAAGGAGGTGTAGGGAGAAGTTCAGATCATGTTGTCTGGTTTGGGATTTGAGGATATGTAGTTACCTTGCTTTATGATTATACTTTGATGGTTTGTCTTTAATTGCCGCTCCCTTCTTTTGTACATTATCAGACCATCCCTCTGATGCCCTATTGTATTTTTCTTTGTTGTGAATATTTGCTTTGCTTATCAAAAAAAAAAAAACAATTTCAGGTTTGTTGGCACATTTTTAGCATAAAAAGGTGCATCCAAATGGATGTTGGAAACCAGCCTAGCTAGCCAGCCAGCTAGTTTTGTGAAAATTAAAATCATCTATGGCAACCATCTCTAAAGTCCAATACTACTACTACTACTTTATCCTCTTCCTTCTCTGGCTCTTCTCAAGCTTCCTCCTTCAATATGTGTTCAAGAAATCCAACCAAAATGGAACCAACCATCTCCGCCGGATCCCTCCAAGCCCACTGGCACTTCCATTGATTGGTCACGTCCACCTCCTACGTAAAGACATCCATGTATGCTTCCAAAAACTAGCCCTTAAATACGGCCCCCTCTTATATATACAGTTAGGCTCTTTCAAGTTCCTTCTTGTATCATCCGCCTCCGTGGCGACTAAGGTGTTCAAGTTACATGACGTCGCGTTTTCATCGAAGCCGGCATCAATCTTTGAGGACCGGTTGTTATTCGGGACCATAGGGTTTGTGTTTTCTCCCTATGGAGATTATTGGAAGTAAATGAAGAAACTAATCGTCACCGAGCTTCTTGGTGCACGATAGCTTAAACGATCAAGCAAGGTTCGACGGGAGGAGCTGCACCAGTATTTGAAGAAAGTGTTGAAGAAAGCGAGGTGGTCAACGTCAAGGCCGAGTTGACAAAGCTCACCAACAACACCATATGCAGAATGGCTTTGAGCATCAGATGCTCGGAGGAAGAGATAATGAGGCTAAAGAGGTAATGGCGATCGTTTTTGGGTTATTGGAGTTGGCTACGAAGTTGACCGTGGCAGAACTGGCTGGTTCTCTCAGAAGAATTGGTTATTGGATGTATGGGAGACAAGAGATGGTGGTAACTAGAAAGTGCGACGAGTTGTTGGAGAAAGTATGGAAGGAGCATGAAGAGAGGGCAAAGCGAGAAGGTGTTGATAGAGAAGACAAAGATTTGATAATATTCTCTTGGAAGCTTATCATGATGAGAAAGCTGAATTCAAGGTTACCAAAAATCATATCAAAGCATGCATTCTGGTACGAAGTTATCTCAAATGAAAGCCTCCACAATTTATCGAAAACGATAAATATCCCAAAAGTTATATATTAGTATCCCAGTTATCCCAACTGCTGAGTTAGATGCACGAGATCCAAGTGAATTCATGGACTCCATATATTCCATATGATGCATATGAAATCTTTTGCATACAATTCAACAGCTGTGATAACTCGGATACCAGCTTCTGGGATCCCTATCATAACTAAAAATTTATTGATAACCCTCACTTATGATGGAGGAATACCAAGGTTACATAATTTTGAATGTTCTTTTGCAATTGCAGGATCTCTTCATTGCAGGAACAAGTACATCTACAGAAACAATGCAATGGGTGATGGCAAATCTATTCAATCACCCAGAAGTAAAGAAAAAAGTAAGAGAAAAGATAGATTCTGCCGTTGGAAACAAGAGGCTTGTTGAAGAAATAGATCTTCCAAATCTTCCATACTTACAAGCTGTTGTGAAGGAAACTAATACTATATCCAACAAGACCACTTGTATCAAGAAAAACCTGCATTGCATGCAAAGTTTCAGGCTTTGACATACCCAAAGATATGATGGTATTTTTCAATTACTATGCCATAATGAGGGATCCTGAAGCTTGGGACAATCCTAATGAATTCATCCCCGAAAGATTCTTGTCTTCTTCCAAAGAAGAAGCAAATAATCAAATCCTCAATTTCGTTGCGTTTGGCGCTGGAAGAAGAATGTGTCCTGAAGCAACCCTAGCACTTACCTTGATGAACACTACTATTGCATCAATGGTTCAATGTTTTGATTGGAAGGCTGGTATGGATGGAGATAGAGCAGTGAATATGAACCGGAGGTTGGCTTGTATTTGGCTCCTGCCGCGCCTCTTTAGTGTCGTCCAATCATTCGATTCAATCCATTTTCTTATTAAACATGGCAGGATGTTTATCTTCAATTATGTATCAGTTCTGCTACTCGTCCCAGTGATCTCAGTTGTTGAGGTGTATGGACCAGATTTAAAGTATATGTGGAGCCCATCATATACTCTTTAAATCTAGTCCATGCACCTTAGCAACTAGGATTTCAATTGCTGGGGCGAATATCATTTTCAATTATGTATTGTGTGATTTTATGTTTCATTCTTATTTGTTGCAGGGGCAGCATCTCTCTATGCCTTTGTGACTTTTAGTTTAATGACATCTCAATATGTTTTAATGGAATGTTCAATCCATACTGGAAAAGTATATCATATATATCTGGCATGCTATCAGCTATTGAAACATTGTACGTTGTTTAAAAAAGATGAAGTATTGAGAAAGCCCTATACTTACTGAAAAAGTTCAAACAAGTCAGTTTAAAATTTTTCGGACTAAACAAGTCCCTCTACCTTACATTTTAGACTAAACAAACCCCCGTACTGAATTCCGTTACAACAACGCTAACGTGAATTTTATTATTATTTTGTGCTCCCCGAAGTGGATGACAAGTGTCATTTTGCTGTTTGGCCAATTTGTTTCTTGTGGGCGAAAGATGAGGAGCAGGAGTATGAATCGGATTTGTCAAGGAGTATCGATCGGAGAAGACGAACTATAGTTGTGCGGCAATGGTGGTGGTGTCCAAATCCTAAAATCAATTTTTGACAAATAATTTTCTTAATTTTTAATTATTGATTTTTGACACTAAAACCATCTCATAACATCAAAACTCATTTATATTTTCTTAAAATAAAAGTAATATGATATATTTTTTGCCACGTGAGCGGTTTTCAATGAAAATTTAGTATAAAAAGGTTAATAGAGTCGGCAACGCAAAGTTGAAGTGCTTGTTTAATCCGAAAAATTATACAAAGGCTTGTATGAATTTTTTCTAAAAAGTACATAAGATTTTTCGATACTTATCTCTTTAAAAAAACAATTGTACAAACGAGTCTTGTATGCATTTTGTGAAATTATTGTGTATATCAACTTAATTTCAAGGTCTATAGTCTATATTATAAGTTTTTCATATATGATATTATAATGTCATCTTTTCTTACGTCATGTCTACCACTTGACTTGAGTGGGCAGGGCCACAAGTCTTTATAGTGTCAAGTTTGATTGTGTTGGGTGAGCTACTAAGTGGCGATGAGACTAAGTCTCTTGTCCCACTTTGCCTAAGGGAAGATGTCAAATATAGAATATAATAAGTCAAACTTTCAATATAAATATATATATGTATGTATGTATCTAAACATGCGAACCAAACACATTAATTATATAGGTTTGAACGCAATTAATTTATTGTGAGAAAGTGTTTTATAGAAAGATACATTACGACTTCTAACAATGAAATTTATTAATGGGGCCAAATATTTTACATATGAACACCTCATCAATTTATGACATAAACCAACTGCAATATTCTTAACAAAAAAAAACAGACAATTATTAACAAGATTCAATCTCATATCATATTCTTAATTATTATTCTCTTCAACGATTCTGCATCATTAATTTAAGTAAAATAGAATGAAAACATAAAATCCTCCCCCACATCGATATCTTTCAGTATTACATATCAACATGTTGACTTACATATATATACGTGTGTGTGCGCGCGCATAAGAATATTGAACACATTATTAGGTAGATAATTCTTATATGCTTCACCAATCGTGCAATGCATGAATTTTTAGTTTAACAGAAATACAAGATGAGTACATAAGCATCTACCTAGTAATATTAAAATTTTCAACCCAATAAACATCAACAATGTTGTTCGCGTTACGTTGTTCTGTTCTCGTGAATACATTGGGTCCGCACTGCTTTACCGTTCCAGGAGGCCAATCATCCCAATAGTGCTCTTGCAAAAACACGCTTAACTACGGAATAGTTATTACGGGATATTATCCTCTTGAAAAACGCGTTGATAATAGGTAAGAACTGAAATCATCTATATATGTTAACAAATAATGACGATGTGACAGAGTATCAATATGTTTTTCTATTTGACTAGGGATGGCAAAGGGTCGGGTACCCTTCCAATTAGCAAATACCAAAATCATTTCCATTTAAGATACTCTATACCAAAACCGTTCCAAAACCATTTAAAAAACCATTTAAATTTCCAAACCCGGAACAGTTCCATAATCATTTACCATCGGGTACCCGTTTACCATTTTACTTTTCATATTTTTATTTTTTTCTTTGATGATTATATTAATATAAATTAATATTGAGTATGATTTATATTAATTATGATTTTATAATTAAAATTAGTCTAATTTATAGTTTTATTAGTATGCTTTCTATAACTATATACGTTTTAATACGCTTTATCATGTTATAATTTAGTCTACCTTTATAAATGATTTATAATATTATTACTATAATGGATCTTTTTATTAAATGGTTCGGGTACCCTAAACCCGACACAAAAAACCAAACCCGATCCTAAACCATGACGGGTTTGAAAACCAAAACCAAAACCGTTTCCAAAACCTATAGGACCGATTTTCGGGTTTTAAACGGATCGGATACCCTGCGGATAGTGCTCGGATCGGTTTTTTTTGCCATCTCTATATTTGACCAAACAAATGACAGAGTATCGTACATTTAAATATTTGCCCTAACAAACAGAATTTTTATTAAAATGCAAATTCAACTATCATGTCACTCTCTCAAAATTCAATGTGCTCTCCTGGCCTATCACAACCAAGTTATAAAAAATTGAAGGATTTTTTTTTGTGTGGGTGATGAATGATGATGTTATTGTATTGTAGTTTAGTTTAACAAGATTCTCTTTTCTATTGTCCTATTTTTTGGTGTAAAATATAAACCTTGTTCATTCATGATTTCATGGTACATCAGCATAATTAGTTAACATATAAACAAAATCAATATTGAAATTTAAGCTAATTGATTAGATACACGTTCGTGATTAATTTCTTGTTTTTGGAACATGATGAAGGAGTTTACTTTGTTTGATTTTAGTAAGAAGTTTACTTTGTTTGATTTAAACTCACTCTCCATACAAACACGTAATGCTTGTAGTATGACACGAGAGAAATAAATTTGGATTATTGACATATTTTTGTTCCAAAACATTCTACGAAAATTTAAAACTAGCAAGTTAGACATCTTTTCGTTACGAAATCTAAACTAGCAAATTATACATGGTTTTTGAGTGAAAATTGTAGTTAAAAATTGAAACCCCTATCAATCCAAAAACTCTATGCATGTATCGTCTTGAAGTAGATATCGAACTCACAAACTCATCAGAGAAGATACACATAGCGTTAATTATTAGTTAGGAAAATATTATAATTAATAATTTCTAACAATAACTCATGATGACATTTGACCCAGCTTAATTATTTTTAAATTTGCGGAAGCACCCACGCCAACCATGATGCATTGACCTTCACTGTAGTAGTTCACGTCCCTCAATTCCTAAATAATATTTTCAACTGCCAATTCGCCAGATTATTGCACATATGCTGATCATTGATGTTCGCAGACTAACCAACTGAGATTCGATATCTTACATAGCTGGAACCATTTGGACCAACATCTCTCGATGTGAATCCCATGTTTTAATTAAGGTGCTGGCAACCACCAGACCAACTCTCTTGTCTATTCACTAGTTATAGTTATATATACATACATATGTGTGTATGAAAATATCATCATCATCTCTGTAAAGCCATGACAACAGTCACTGATGTGAAATACTACTACTTGTTCCTCTTCTTTCTCTGGCTCTTCTCAACCTTTCTCCTTCGATATATCTTCAAAAAATCGACAAATAAGGATGGAAGCAACCATCTCCCTCCGAGCCCGCCGTCACTTCCATTGGTTGGTCACATCCACCTCCTAAGAAAAGAGATTCACCTCTGCTTCCAAAGACTTGCCATCAAATACGGCCCTCTCTTGTATCTCCGCTTAGGTCCTTTTAAGTTCGTTCTTGTGTCTTCCGCGTCTATGGCGACCGAGGTGTTCAAGTCCCACGACGTCGCGTTTTCATCGAAGCCTACCTCGGTCTTCAAGGACCGGTTGATATTTGGGAATATAGGGTTTGTCCTTTCTCCTTATGGAGATTACTGGAGGTACTTGAAGAAACTGACGGTCACTGAGCTTTTTACTGCGAAACAGCTCCAGAGATCGCGCAACGTTAGAAGGGAGGAGCTACACCGGTATTTAAAGAAAGTATTGGAGAAAGCGAGGGGAAACGAGGTGTTCAATGTCAAGATGGAGTTGATGAAGATGACCAACAACACCATATGCAGGATGGCTTTGAGCACGAGATGTTCGGAGGAAGATAATGAGGCCGAACGGGTGCAGGAGGTTGTTTTTGGGTCGTTTGAGTTGGCTATGAAGACGGCCATCGTAGCGCTGGCTGGACCTCTGAGAGGAATCGTTAATTGGATGTATGGGGGAGAGGAGATGGAGATGGACAGAAAGTGCGACGAGTTGTTGGAGAGAATGTGGAAGGAGCATGAAGAGAGAGCGAAGCGAGATGGTGTTGATAGAGAAGATAAAGATTTGATGGATATTTTCATGGAAGCTTATCATGATACAAAATCCGAGTTCAAGATTACCAAGAACCAGATCAAAGCCTGCATTCTGGTAATAATAGTATCTTCTTTTATATTGGATCCCTTTTCTCATTTCATGCGCATCTTACAGCACAATCTGATTTCTAACTTTGAAATAAGTAGGAGTCCTAGTACTACTGAACTCTGAGAAGAAATCGTATGAGTCCATCTTAGTATTTGGGATAGTTTGGAGAAAAAATAATGGGATTCGTAAAACTGTTGTAGTTATATATATACCCTTTGCTTTTCTTTGAGAATACATGTGGGTTCACTCAATCACTTTGGTATATCCTTTTGCACTTCCAGGATATCTTCATTGCAGGAACAAGTACATCTACAGATGCTATGCAATGGATGATGACGAATCTAATCAATCATCCTAAAATATTTGAAAAAGCAAGAGAAGAGATAGATTCAGTGGTGGGAAATGACAGACTGGTTGAAGAAACAGATCTTCCAAACCTCCCATACTTGCAAGCTATTGTGAAGGAAGCACTAAGACTATACCCACCAGGATCTCTTTTGCCAAGAAAAACCTACAAAGCCTGTCAACTCTCAGGCTATGATATTCCCAAGGACATCATGGTAGTTTTCAATTTATATGCCATAATGAGAGACCCTGAAGCTTGGGATAATCCAGATGAATTCATCCCTGAAAGATTCTTGTCTTCCAATAACGAAAAAGCAAATCAAATTGCCAACCTTCTCACTTTTGGTGCCGGAAGAAGGATGTGTCCTGGATCAACCTTAGCTCTTACCATGATGAACACTACTATTGCATCAATGGTTCAATGCTTTGATTGGAAGGTTGGTATGGATGGAGATAAAGTACTGAATACGGAACCAAAAGCCGGCTTCCATTTGTCGCTTGAAGAGCCTCTTCAGTGTCGTCCAATCGTTCGGTTCAATCCATTTTCTTCTTAAACAATGAAGGAAATATTGTAAAACAACTTCTAATTATGTTTTTGTGTGCTTGTTTTGCTTTCCTAATGTGTTGGTTGATGAAATAAACTATCAAGACTTGCTTGTAGTACGTAATATATGATCATCAACAGTTATGGTACGTAATATATATGTCCCTATTTTCATTTTGTCATTTTGTGGTAATTTTTCGTTTAAACAGTTGTATGTTTGGATTGATGTTAATTTGAAGGTTTTGTTGTACATAATTTGTCATGTCTTAAAGAAGAATTTGGCCGAACTACGTAAAATTATTCTCTTATTGATTTCTGATTCTTTTTCCATATTAATTATTTGTTCACCGTAAACTTGTTTCCGCACAACAATTTTTTTTTTTTTTTGTTTATTTGGCGAAAACCACACTCACTACATTTGATGTGTATGGAACAAACCCATCACACTTGGACAATAGTCTAGAAACAGCAGATATTACGCAAATACACTAAAAATATGTTCAAACTGGTGAGAAAATATGACTAACATTGGCGTATGCAAAAGAGAAATACATATTCACCATCCATTGGAACTTGAAGTTTCAAAGAAAGTGGTGTTTCAAAGACCAGAAAACCACCCTTCACCCACCCCACCCCAACCCACCAAATTCTTTTGTTAATTTGTTATTACCTTATTAGGGTAATAAAAATAAAAAACTGGTCGTTGAGTTTTAGCAAGAATTTAAAATAGTTTTGAGTTGGATTGATGTTATAGTTTCTGAATTTAATAGTTCTTAAGATATTTAATAATTATCGACAGGTGAATGCCTGACCGGTGATTTGTTATTGCCAAGGAATACAATTCTCTCGAGGTTGACAGCTTGGTGAGATGATGTAGAATTGATCTTATTCAACGAGAATATCCATATCCATCCATACTATTATTATTATATTATATAAAGTTCGTGGAAAGGCAGGCCTCTCCTGGCGAGTCAAGCCTCCTTATCGTAGTCGAGCGTCTGGTCTTCTGTCCTTTACGTTTTATTTGTTTTTCTTCGTACGAACAGATGGGCGAGCAAGACGACGCCGTTTTGCATCCTCCATTTTGTCGTTTATGTGCGTCTCTCCAACGCTTGTGCTTCTGCGTCTATAGTGTGCGTGGGATACGGGTGCATGAACCTTGCATGTGTTGCCTCTGTCCATTGCAGCTATTTTGTCTTTTTGCCTTATTCAGCTTCGTAGCTACGCCTTTCCTCTTTTGTTTGTTTCGGGTGTGAGGTTTTCTTGGGCTACGAGGTTCACATATTTTTCCTATCAATTCACCCACTGATCATCTTCGTTTCCTCGGTCTCAGCTTCGTTGGTTTTTTCTACACTGATTGTCTCTCTTATTTTCGGTTGTTTTTCTCCTTCCGCAGTTGTTGCACTTCTTCATCTTGGTTTGGGTTATTTGATTTCAATGTCGAAATTACAATTGCAGGGTTTGTGCAAGGTTATCGAAGTTGTTTACGCCGAGCTTCGTTGGTTCTTCCTTCATCGAAAGTGGTGGTAAGTTGATTTTCGTTGGTTATTTCTTCATCGATTATGTTTGTCTTACTATGGGTTTGTTCGAAATGTATGTTCATTTGGGTTTGGTGATCTCCATTTCAAATTTACATTACAGAGTTTGTCGGAGATTGTTGAAAGCGTCTGCCATCTACGTTTGACGAAACTGCTGGTAAGTTGATTTCCGTTGGGGGTGATGGTCTTGCTTTGTTTTGGACTCATGTTCTGCTTTGGGTTCTTCCCATATCCTTCTGATTATGATGATTATTATAATTATATTCCTTCAAATTTGTATGAAAGTATGCTTGATTTGTGTTGTTTGGTTAGTGCATACATAGGAACTTATGTTATCCTTTTGTCTGTTAATTTTAATCCTCTTTCGCCATTCTCTTGGATTCCAAAATAAATTCCCCTTCGACGCCTTGCACGGGTGTTCATCAACAAAGGGGACTGATTTGGCAACTCAATTTGTGCATCTTCAATTGTGAGGTAAATGTGCTCTCTTATTGATCTTTGTGCATAACTTTTTCCATCTTTACTGTTACAATTATATCCATGTTAATTGTTTATAGTTTTTGTAATTACTGCTAAGTATTTACGAGGCTTAACATCCTATTTGATTCAATTCTTATAATGCTATGCAATGCAATCCGAAATTGTACCGATTGACTTTGAATTTCAATGTTTTTTTTGTTCATCAATTGTTTCGGGTCTTCGATTTTGTGTTTCTGCTTTTGGTTTTGTGAAAATTTTACAGTCTCGGGGCAGCTATACCAACAGATGCCTGCAACACGATTTAGGATTTTCTTCTCTTCTAAGTTCTAAGGTTGGAGTTCCTCTCCTCTCATCCTCTGTTTTTTGTTAATATTTTTTAGCTTCCAATTTTAAAAGTTTCCTCTTATGAATCATAAAATTGTCCCCTTCTCATGTACCTGTCTTTATATTTGTTGTTGTTTGTGGTGCATTGGTTCAAACCTCTGATTCCTCTACCAGATAAGTGCCCAAAACTGTCATATTGCCTACTTAATTGCATTTTGATGCTTTTCCTGGAGTTCGTTTGTTTTATTTTGTATTTCATTAATTTGATGCGTTTCTTCTCTGGTTATTATATTCTAGCTAGGTCCTGGATGGATGCTATGAGGGATATCAGTGAGACAAATGAGACATCAACGTCCTCAAAGGACTATTCTATGTGCTTTAAAAATCAAGTTAAATATTATGATGATTCCTGATAATCTAATTACTCATTGTTTTCTTTGGAAAACAAAAGTAAGGATTTAGCACGAGGATTGCTTGGAGGTTTGGGCGAGGGATTAGTTAGGCAGGTAATCGACTATATAGGTTTAATTTTCTTTTTTTAAGCTTCACTTTATGAATATTGAAATTGATTTGTGATTTTATTGGTTATTTGTTGGGATTTGTCTGTGGATGCTAGATGTTTTATTTACTCATGAGTGGATGGTCAATGTTAAGATTTACTTAGTAGTATTAAGTGTTGAACACTATTATTTTGAGCATATCATTGATGCTATTTAATAAGATTATAGCACACTTTGTCCATTTCACTGAGGTTAAATATGAAATATTTCCGAAAATTATTGCAGATTGATTGAGTAGCACAATCATTCAATTAGATTACTTTGATTTTATTAGTTAATATCATTTAGTCCTATTCTATGGTAATAAATTATAACACCCTCCGCAAGCCGCGGGTATCTACCTAGTGAATATTAGTATATTATTCCACTACTCAGTCAAATTCAAGTGACCAAAGAAAAAAAAAACAAGAAGAAAGGATTAGTGTTACTTTCTGTGTGAGACAAACTTTTCTAAAATATAATATAATTAATTAATCAACTAATAATACATGTAAAATGTTTCTAACGTGCAAAGTGTCTATCTACAACAGGTACACTTGTACCGCTAGGAATACATTTGAATATTTCTCACAGAAAAAAATAAAGAATTTATGAGAATAATCATATATGCCTGGATTAATAAGGGCATATGTCACACCAGACGTCATTGAAAGTGAGACGCACTACTCTATTCAATGTCTTCAGTTACAACTATAACCTATTTTCATTCTCATTATATATATATATATATGTACACACGTCAATGGGTTTCTTTTTATTAAAAAAAATTTCCTAGTCTTGTATTCTATTTGCTCTACCCAGCGTCAATGAAATTGGGACAAAAATTGGTTATGAATTGTCTAGCTCAACCAACGTATGAGGCTAATTTTGATTCGTCATTGATGGTATTTTTCATCTATGCATCTATTTTTTTATTTTTTTTTTCATAAAGCAAAATTTTTATTCAGACAGCAAAAAGAGGTACAATGTGCACAAAAATACAATCAACAGAAAGAAAAGAACCCCCTTTTACATACAAAAAGGCACACCAATCTGACCCAAACCCATCAACTATACACAATGATCTGATCTATTATTAGCACTCTCCATTATGTAATACTATGACTTATAAGAAACACATATAAAGGCCAAAAAGATGTCTAAAATTTGGTTAAAAAAATCGAATACTCAATATCTTCTATAAGAGATTATTATAGTGGGTGCCAAATGCCAAGTTCTCCTGCATTAAAAATAGCTCATAACATGTAACCATGAAAGGCCGTTAAACATAGCCAAGATTTTGTTCAGCAAATGGTTACACATTTCTAGAAGACAACCTACTATCTTAGTATCTTCTGATAACATATAATAAAATAAAGAGAAAAACTTATAAATGAGAAGATTTCAGAAAGGCAAGTCTATCATCAAAAAATCATGCATCACACCTCCAAGAATCTAATACTTGATCTTCCACATGAATGAAGAATGTAAGGGATCAACAGCATACTTCAGTTCAGACGAGACGTTGCTGGCTATTTTCTGGACCATCAACTTACATTTCAGCAGCGACAGCAGCTTCTTATGCCTGGATTGCTTTCTGTTCAATGCTTGAATATAGGCATTTAGTCCAAGCCATTCAACTTCTGCCCCCTCCAACTGGAGTACCGGACGGAAATTATACCCGGAAACAAAATGTCGTATCCTTTTCTTTATGAGAGAATGCATATACCTTGAAATCAAAAACAAACAAAGCCGCAACATACCCAAGAGGGAGAGCAGAGGTTAAATTCAATTAAACCATCCAAGTTATATTAACACTGTTAATTCCAAATTAACAAGACACATAAATCGTTATCTTACCTCAAAGACTGTTCAATCATCTTGAAATAGTATCTTGGTTGCAGTTTGCAAATGTATGACAAGTCAGCTACATAACAATGGAACTTCATTGCACATAACAGAAAAGCTTGAAATACGTTTAACCTAACAACTGCCGCTGAATTAACATTGGAATCAAAGAAGATGGAATGGCATTTAGGTCTCATATACCCACGCAGCTTTGCCTTAAGATGACGACCAGGTTTACCATGCCAGGTAACAGTAAGAGTCGAACTTAGCTTGTTCTTTAAATACCTGTTTACCCAATTAAACAAGCAAGTATGAATACAATATGGAACAAAATATTTCGCAATTTTTTGTGCAAAAATAAAATAAAATGATAGAAACAAATTAAAAAGCAGGATGTACATTAAACAAAATAAACAAATGAAAATTGCAAGATATATGTTTGCAAACCATATTATTCGAGCAACTGACCTTGTATAGTCCGCCTGCACTTCTAAAGTACTGCAATTTAAAAGCAAACCACTCCATCGAAGAAAAGAGATCCCATTTTCACCCATACACACCATATTTGATAATGGCACTGACACATGCCCGACGTCAAAGTTAAAACAGAACTTCCCCTCATTCATATAGCAGTTGTAATCCCGAAATCCTCTCTGCAGCCTGGAGAAGAATCCAACAGCCTGCTTTTTCGAGGTTGATACAAAAAGGAAGTCGTCAATAAACCTAAGAAGCACATATTTTGAGGATGTAACTTCATCCTTGGGGCAATTCTGACTGAAAGAAGCATCAAAATTATGTCTTTTTGATAAATCACCAGGACATTCAAAAGTTTTTTCCAGAAAAGGAAAGATCACATTCCTTTCAAGATGTCCGTAGTATAATGAACAGAGCAGACTGGAGCAGACACCTCCTTGAGGTATGCCTATGCTTTGCAAGTAAAACTTTCTGTCTAAAAGCAACACATTGTGTTTCACATGCTCATATAGGTTGAAAAAGAGCTCTTCCTTTTTCACACTCCTGCTGCACCCCTAACACATTGCAGAGAAAAATATCACAACATAGCATAATTTCAAGGAAAAAACATGATCAGCAACTTCACTAGAAGAGCAGCGCTGAAAAAATACCAGGTCAACAAGGACACTATGTAGCGAGCCAAAAGGGACTGAAGATGTGGATCCTCCAAAATCAGAGCTGGTGGATTTATCTGTTAATCTAATAGTATTGTGAACCCACAATGATTTCTTGCTGCAGACAACTTGATCAGACTGTTGTAGAAAATACTGATCCTTCACTATGACCTCTTTCAGTATGCTAAGCAATTTATCCTGGTCGATAGAATCAAATGCCTTTGATACATCAGAGACAACAATGAACAGTTCTGGCAGAGTGGTCAATCCATTCTTTAGACCAATTAAAAATGGGCATAACCTTCTATACACCTCATTGTAATCAAATACTGAAGAGCCCCACTTATCTGGTTCTTTCGATCTCAAACCTCTTAGAACAGCATGTGCATCACGAAGAATGAAGTTAACAGGTTTGAAATAGTTAAATTTGACTGAATCACAATGCATTAGTGTTTTTCTCCATGTTCCACAAAGGGACTCCTTAAAAGCCATTCTTGATGGTGCTCGAAGATTTGCAAGCATCCTTACCCCATTTTCTTTTGGACATAGTCTGAGCTTTGAAAAACCAAATGATCTAGTGCATATAATTTTTCTAACATCTGTATCACCCAAGCACTTAAAGTTGTGATCTTTCAGGCAACTAATTGCTTCTTGCCTTAATCTTTCCCAAACTGGCTTCTGATAATAATATATATCTTGTTTCCCATGCTGGCTTTCGGTGACATAGAAATGAGCTTGCACCAATGGTACAATTAGACATGAGAAGAACCAAGATGTCCAGATCTCCAGAAATTTTTGTTTCATTTTGTGCGCACCATCATTTGATACATGACATCCCTGCCTTGATGTATGTTTCAAAACCTGAGTATTTGGGAGACTTGAAGGGGTATTATTTGATAGAAATTCAAACCCAGAAGTTTTCAATTTATGCATACATTGCTTTAGAGAAAACTTCTCAAATCTACGTAGCCGAATGAACTTGGAAACATTTCGCCTCAGCCTTCTCTGGTTGGAAGGAGATCCTAACAAAGCTGGAGGAACTATGCTCCTACAAACAGACCATATGAACGAGACAACCTGACTTTTTGAGCAGTAAGACTTGATTGCAGCAATCTTAGGATCATTGGTTTCAACAATTTCCTTCAAACATCCACTCTTAAAATCACGAAATTTCCTGGATAACTTTTTCTCCTTTCCATCCTCCTGAAAAAAGAAACCCTAAGATCATATTCACTATTCTTTCGAGAAGCTTCGAAGAAGTAATTCAGTAAAATAAGTTCATAGTTTATACAATATGCATCAGATATTCAGATGCCACTGAAATTCTGAATTAGATAAATGAGCTGATAGTAAGCTTGAGAAACCATACAATAAACTGAAAACCAAAGGAAAAGAAGTAAAGAAAATAACTGCACCTGTACATACAGGACCTAATGAGAAATTGGCGCTACTGTGCCATCTGATACTCAACAAAATATTTCAGTTTTTCTTTCTTTTTCTTTTATTATTTTTTTTATAAAAGAGGACAGTACCTCCAATATTCATTAGAACCATCACCTATGACAGAGGAATTACGAGGTTACATGATGGAGAACAGAAAATTAAAGAACGTAAAAAATAGTTACATTACTATAGCCATTAAGCAAAGAACAAACATACTAACAACCAAACACTATATAAAAGGATCAAATAGACAACCAAACAAAATATTTCAGTTGTGCACATATATAGAAGCAATGCATGAAATGGATCAGGATTATAGAAAGATGCATTCCTTAGCATTTCACATGCATGCCTATCAAATCTTCACTCACTAAATTTCAAGCAAATGCCACAAGGAATACCAACCTCAAGCAGTGAAATTGTATTTCCAGTGGCATTTTGATCAGGTGACGGAAAAGGACAATGTTTATCCAATAATCTCAAATACTGGCAGCAACGAGCTCTCCTTATAAGGTTCTTAAGCAGCTTAAGGATTGAATGATACCTGGGAACCAAAAATAAAACAAAATAATTACTTAGCTTAGGGACAAAATCCCTATGAGTAAGTTAATATCCTAAAACAAATTCTTTGCAGATACGACTAATAATGCTCAAACAGAAATAAAGATCACATGCAAGATCGAAATTTAACTTTTCCATTTCTCGGCTAATCTTTTGCATCACTCTTGCACTGCCACAATCAGCTGGCTAGAGAAAAAATTCATCTCCGTTACAGTTATTCTTTAGTGGTTGCTGTGTCGTGAGAGTTCCAGTTATTTTGAGAGTTGATTTAATCAGATTGCACAAACTCATTCAAGCCAATTGTTGAGCCCTTTTTGCACACCTCAATGATTTGCCAAACCAGATCCAGAGTCAGCACAGGTAGGAGTTGCCAAGTAGGAGTGAAGGCCAAATAAATCTGGATATTTGAGTCCCTCACCCTTTTCACTAATATCATTAAATTTGGAAGCGTAACAAAGGCAACATGTTATGCGTAATGATCAACTTACTGGCACGTAGATCCATTAAGACAAAAGCCATTTCTGTGTGAGCAAGGCATTGATTGCGCACCAACATTCAAATCAGACAATCTGAAGACATTTGCAATAAGAAACCTTGAACCCACAAAATTGGGCTTCAAGGAATCAAGTATATCTAGAGACTGTTAAGGCAACAAACAGCTTTTAAATGCCTATGAAAATAGCAGCAGATTCTCATGATAGCCTATTTTCTAAGACAAAACTATATTTCTAAGGAAACATACAAGCTATGCTTGTTTGTTAAGGGACAGCCAGAGAGAGAGAGAGAGATACAAAATAACCTCATCATATAGCCTATAAACTTATATCAAGGGAACTGGCTCGGAAGGGTACACAAATATATTGTTTCTTATTAAAGAATCTACAAAGGTGGAAATAAAAAGATAGCTTTCATACATTACAAAAGAATGTGTAGGTTTTGCATATATCAGAGGATACGATTAGGTGGAAAAAGTGACGAGGAACATTTTGAATCATAAAATATGAAATGCCTATCAATCTCCAACCCTTGTTTCTCTAACTGGGAAGCTTGCAACAATGAACAACAGGAGCATATTTGCAGTGTCTGCAAATATACCAAATAAAAGAATTATTAACCCAACAGAAATTTAGTAACTGTGATAGTGGATTAAAACCTCAAATTAACTCGAAGTAAGAATTTCACATGTCATTGATGAGGAAGTACCTTTTTATGGAATTGATGTAAATAGCTGTTGAGGTCACATTTAAGTTCCCCAGGTAAGCTACTTTCATCAGTAGGACTGAAAGTTGCGGACGAGTTCTTATTATTGTTTTCTTGAAAATTGAGCCGTCTGCGTTTTCTGCTTCGCTGCCAACTGAATGGCCTTGAATGCTTTCTAAGCTTCAGCAAAGATTTATTAGAGTCTTGGAGTCCATCTGAATGTCCTTGATACAGAGATGGTTCAGCTGCAGTTGTCAGTCCAGCTGCTTCATTTAGACAAGTAACTGTGCTAGCCATCCCACAACCAGTTTCCAGTATATTTAACTGTCGTCGCTTTCGGTGGCCCTGCCCACTAAATGGCCGTGGATGCTTCCGGAGTTTAGCTGTGATCTTATCTGAACAATGAAGTTCCACATTCGAACAGGTTTCATAGCCAGCAGTGATAGATCCAGATGTCAGTGCAGATGCTCCAGAGAAATCAATCTGATTGCTATTATTTGCAGCACGACTGGAACAGACGCTTGACAAACAATCATCATTTGAACCTAGATGACTATCAGAACCGAATGGATTGTCAACACCGAGACAAATTGGCTGCTGCCTCTCTAAAATTGAACTGATGTTACTACCACTCCTCCACCTTGGTCCTGAGAAAAGTATTCCCATCTGAGGGGCATTTTTCTCATATCCTACAAATCTTTACATAGTGATATACCACAAGATGAATCATCAAGTTAATAGAATCAATGTAGAAGTCAGCCACAGTATTGCCTTCACATTAAATGTGAGCTTTGTAGTCCTAATATATTGTTTAGTCGTTCACTTTTCTCAGAATATATGGCATTTCTTACATTCATCCATAAGGTAACATCATAATTTCAGTTTTTCTAGACTCTATATGTTTCTTGAGAGTGGAACACAGTTCATCAGATAAGAGCAGTAGACTCCATTCAGCATGATCCAATCAAGTTTTGGGTTCAGTGAAGAGTGCGCATACCCTAGATATAAATTAATCTTGTCCATAGTCATGACTCATATTAAAAGTAGTTTCTCAGCTGCTTTTGCCAGAATAAGTGATTAATGGCATATTAGAGTATATACCATGTCTCAAGGAATATAAGATAACTACCGTGGTAGTGAAAATAATAAGTTCAAAAACCTTACAGCACAATATTTTTAACTCTTGATTTACCGAATTGGGAGACTGAAGGAAATTGACACTGAGATTGTGTTTTGTGCTTTGACAACTTGACGAAATTGCTAATAGGTGAACCTGAAACTTGATGGTGTTTCTTACGGGAAAGTGGCAAAAATATTGATGTATACTTTAAAAGATAAAGCATGAGGTCATCCCCAACCTGCATATATAAAAATTTCAGCTAAATAAGCAGAAAGTCAACATTAAGAACATAATCAATTGACATAAACACAGCAAGAACATACCCTTTCTGAAAGGATACCCCATGCCGGACCTGTTAGAAGTTTTACAATTGGGCTTGAACGGTTATACTGTCAAATACGAAGATATATCATAAAAACAATTTGGGGAAAAATATTGCAAATATTATAGTTCCAGGAAACTTCCTACATTATAAGAGTGACAAAAGGCATATAATAATATTGCAGTAACAAAAGGAAGATTTCAGAAATTCTAGGCCTTCTACGCCTAAATGGAACCATAAAACTAACTAAATAAAGCCACAAATAACCTGATGTGAATAATTTATTAAGAAGAGTATGTGGTATTGTTGTTTCAATCCCTTTCAAAAGCTTTCTTAAAGTCTCACAGAGTTCCCAAGACGCCTTTAGTGATGGAGCGATTAAGGAACAGTTACAATACGCAACTGTATCCCAACATTGAGAAGAGGCTATTTTCATGGATTGGGCTTATGATGCTTCAATTAAAATGAAGCAAACTCTACAGCCGCACCCGTTCCCCTTTTTTCTAGAAGCCCTAAAAGACAAACATGATGAAGGGAGCGTGCTTAAGCTTTGAACAAATAACCTTCCCACCCCTAGGCACACACAAAGAGGAGGGAGAGAGGAGGGAGTCTGACAACGCTACTGAACAATGCAAATATTAGTTTCACAAAACAAATAGATACTTGCCTTGTTGTAACCACTACAAATCACATTCGAAGACATAGGTTCCTCATGCAACATCATTTCAATAACCCTTGGCACAATCTGCAAGGAAAAGGAAGGGGAAAAAAAAAAAAGAACTCTTAGAAAAATTATAGAGATTGCAAAATAATAAACCCGTCTATCCATAATTACCCTACATGCAGTCGTTTAACAAGCCTTTATAGAGGCAATTAAAAAATGCAGCAGAATCTAGTGTTATTCACAGCTCAGTTCAGCTTAGTAAGAAATTTCAAACAGAACCATATGAATAAAGTTCAAACAGCACAATGTGCATTACTATGAAAATTATAAATTGATATACAAATAATATATTTGTGTAATGTATATAAAGGAACCTCGTTTTGGGGCCATCTACTCTGGGGATAGAAAGGTCCGGTTGGGGGCGCATTTCTGTTGATGACGATGAAGCAGCGATTGAGGATCCGGCGGTACTCGGGATGGTCACCTGGTTTGAGAAGGAATGACATGGCGTCTTGGCAGCACTGGAGGCAACCGCGGCCCTTGCAAAGGCAAGACTGTGGCGATGGGGGTGGGTGAGGGACCATTGAAATGATCGTCTCAGCTAGGGTTCGTGCTCGGTCGTTGAATAGCCTCCAAAGAACCTCCGGTGCCTTTCGCCTTCGAATTGTCGCCATTCTTGAGATTGCGAGAATGGGAGGACTGTGATGATGCCTAGTCTGGATCGTCTACTTTCTGGTTATGCACCATCAAAGTGAGTTACATTACCTGTGCTTTGTAGCTTCCACGGGAAGCTTTAGGAAAACAAAGGCGGAACGGCATGTTTGGTACAGAAGCACCAAAATAATGGGCCGAAAATTTTGCCAACTGCGTGTTTTTGGGCCTTCGGATCAAAAGCATTCCAACTTATTGTTCGGGCCTAGCCTTTCTTTTAACGATTTTGATTTTTGATATCGATTTTAAGATATATGAATTATTTAATGAATAAATTTAATTACAATAGTAAAACATGTCGTAGTAATATATATTACCAAAAAAAAGGAATTATAATAATAATAATATTTTAAATTATACTACACGACTATAATTATAAGTTATAACATAATAAATAATATTAAAAAACAGCATTGATAAAATTTTACTATAAAAATATGATAAATCAAATTATATTAAAAAAATGAATTGAGTTATACATTTTTGCTTATAATAAATCATATTATTTTGTTAGTGATTGTAATTTAGAAGTTGTTGATTATTTTTTTAAAATTATTAATTATGTTTATTTTAGTATGTTTGAATGCATTTGTGTCAATAACATAGAAACTCCAATTCAATCAATTTGATTATTCTATGGTGTATCAATCTTGACTCTCCAAAAATATTTATATCGAAAAAACAAATTAGGAAACCTTCACAAGCAAAGGTTAGGGCATTTGACATTTCTAAGTAGGCAGCAGCACCACACCTCTCAGGCCCTCACGGCACCAAAGACCTTTCCTTGTTCCTCTCTAACATCTGCCACAACTCTTCCTTCTTCTTGTAGCTTCTCTCCAGATCTTTCCCTCTCCCTATCTCTCTTCTTTAATATTCTATGGTTTTCATTTGCAAATACAAGAACTCTCTTCGAAAGCTCTATAAGCTTCTCAGCAATTAGAGGACTTTTTTGGAGCGTGGATTCAAGGGAGTTGATTGATTGCTTTTGGGGGTTTTGTGGGCGATTTTCTTGGTGGGTTTGATGATGTTGCAGCTGTTCTTTACACTGGCTTTCTCCGCAGCTCCTCTGACTCTCTATGTGCCTCCTGTGAGAAGCTTGAATCTGTTTGTGGAGACCATGGAAGAACTTTTGAGAGAGTCAATGGTTTACACCAGACGATTCTACCCGTTTGCACGGCACGCATGGTCTAGGCTCTTGGCCTGTCTTCTTGCACCTTGAGGTTTGATTAGATGAAAAATTCTTTATTAGATCTGTCTCTCTCTCTCTCTCTCTCTCTGTTTGTGAATATACATGTATTTGTGGTTCTTTAGTTTGTTCTTAGATTCTTTGATCTTGTAAGTCTTTCCACTTCAGTGAGTTCTGTTTCTATGTATTGTATCATTGCGGGATTATGGCTATGATATTCAATTTCTTTTCCTCTCTGTTTGTGATGATCACACCAGCAGAGTTTTTCATTCCCTTGTGTGCTTCTTCATGATTAAGAATATTGGGTATGAAAAGAAAGTACAATTACTCAAATATTCCTGTTGAAATCTAGACATTTTTCCTTATTCACTCCATTATGAAGAATATTGGGTACGAAAAGAAAGTACGATTATCCAAATATTCTTGTTGAAATCTAGAAGTTTTGTCAATGGAAGTCCTTATTCACTCATTATGAAGAATATTGGGTGTAAAAAGAAAATACAAAATTGGTCAAACATTCTTGTTGAACACTTGAACTAGCCATTTTTGTCAAAGCAAGTGCTTTTGCTTGAGGGTTTTATCCTTTTGAATCTATTTTTGATTTTTGGATTAAATTATGTATCAGACTTTAGACATAGAGAGATGGTGCCATCTGTAAGCAGGCCCTACGTCTAATACTGTGAGGATTCCATATCCAAATTCTGATAAACATGTATGAGGAGCCAAAACAGATAATAATGTTGATATTTGCAGAGTGGGTCTATATTTTATCCAGATTGATGTTGCAGAGTTTGGCATCTTATTGCAGTTGCTTTTTATCTGGAGCTTTTTTCTTTTTTTTTTTGCATAGATACAAGACAAAAGGAGGCCTTGAAAGGCCAAAGTTTGTACACAAGCGGTGTGTTTTATCAAGAATAGAAAATCATCTTTGTTCATCCATTTTAAAGTTCTCTCTTCTTGGAAAATCTACCAAAAACTGTGATTAAATTCTAGCAAAAGCCACGCATAGCTTAAGAGGGTAATTTAATCAGGGGTTTGCGACTTAATATTTTTGATACAATTATTGGATGCTAGTGGAGATGCAAATGGAATAAGGAAAGAATGAAGAATGAATTTCAAGGCTTCAAAAACCAGAATACATCCAGTTTTGCTCTTGCTTCTCTCCCATCTAAAATGGGGAAGTTTCTGTTTCTCTCTAGATGTTCTTCTTATGTGTTCTCCCTATTCCGCTCCACCCTCTTGAAGAATCCCCCTCCCCTGGATCAGTACACACAACATCACACAAAACAACATTGACCAAACATTTTCTATACTGGCACACATGTATAACAATCAAACAAGAAGACTAGACCCTCTTATCAATTTCCACTGCAATCAGAAGAAAATAAGCTTGAAACTGGTCACATACCATAAGCCTGGATTTGGAAGTCTTTGAAGGTTTGGATTTGGTTGCAAACGTTTGGCTGAAAAACATTGAGTAGGGGAGGATTAGTCCGGATCTGCAACAGCCGCTTCTCTTCTTTGTTCTTTACGGTTTACGTTCTCCAAATTTAGAGGTATTGGAGTGTTCTCTGCCTCGACCACCCTCCTGTACAACACAGTGGCTCTGCTTTTAGTAGAAACTAAACTATGTTAGTCTAGATGATAACTTAGGTACTCACATTCTCACCTCAACGAGATCATGGGTTCAAGTGGGAAGGCGAGATATTTTCTTGGAATAAAATTCGTGTGAAGAGGGTAGGAACATCCGTATTTGTTATATTTATCACTTCGGTTTTAACCAATCGGTTATTTTAAAATTGAAAAAATCGACCATTATTTTGATTTTTTTTAAATACGGAGAACCGATCGGTCGATTTTTTTGAAAGAAAAAAGAATTGGAATTGTTCAAACAGTTGGTTCGGTCTTTTCGGATTTTTTACAAGAAGTACACCCCAAGGACAGGTGTCAAAATTTAACCACAACAACACGTAAGATCTGTGCACCTCGCAGTAAACACAAACAGAAATAGGGATCGCATAGGCTCGGTCCCAGTAAGGCACCAAACCCTGAACTTTTCTCACGCTGGGTCTCCTTTGGTTTTGCGAGGTACCGGTTTTTGGTTTTGAAAGAAATGGCGATGGCTGGGCGTATCAGATCAAGCCTCCCTCTACTCAACAAGATTATCAGATCCGATTCACTCTCTACCCAGACATCGACGATTCAACGGGCCCTTCTTTGCCCTACTTTCACCCAATCTGAGGTAACGGAAAATTGAAAACACGACAAAGTAAACAGAAACATTCCACTGTAGATTTCCCTTTTTTCTGATTGTTTTATGTTTGCGCATACGAACTATGATAAGTATGCCTTGTTTCCCTCTTTTTTTTTGTGTTTTCTGAATGAGGTCCGTTTGGGTATATTATCTGGCGAATTTGAAGTATTAGAAGCTAATTGAGAGGGCTTTTCCTGTTCTCTGGTTTGTGAGGGACGATTCTAACAATTGATTAGTCTTGTTGTTGCTATAGAGAGTGTTAGCGTTTCACTTAGGCATGAGCTGAATATACTTTATCCGTTTATTTTTTTCCTTATTTTTTGCTTCTTACAGTTTATGGTCTCACTTTTTGCATTTTAAATTATTGATAATTTATTGTGTTTTTGAAGCATTTTTTTGAGCTTCCTCCGAATTACTGTGCATTTGTTTTGTTGCTGAGAAATTGAATGGAACATGAATCTGTAGTTGCGTTTCCAGAATACTAGTAGCCTTTAACAATTTTCAGTATTAACAGTGAGCCATAGAGATTTTTGGGTGTTTTATTTGCAACTGTGCTTGTGCTTGTAGTTGTTGCTAGTACTGGTAAAATTGCTTTGGTAATGATTGAGGTGAGTAATTAAGGCGTTTTCTTGTTGTTGCTTGCTTTCTAAATGTCCGGCACTGTGTTTTTGCAGTTCTCGGGGAACTATTCCACTGCATCAGGAAAAAAAGAGGAGAAGGTCAAGGTAATCGAAGAGCTATCAAATGAGTTATAATAAAATATACACATTAATTTAATAATGTCCTCTTATTGTGAAATTTTTTGAATTTCTTTGGGGACTTCTTTTATCCATCATTAGAATTTTGCTTTCCTTTGTTAGTATCTAGCTGACTCTTATGTCACTGCTGATTTCTCAAATATGAGAGTACTTTGGATCATGTGTATATATGTTGGGTATAGGGGTGGGGTAAGTACTCTGAATTTTTCGCAAAATGCTTAATGCAACTATTCTATCCAAATGATATTGATTTTTTTCCGCTGATGCAACAAACTCTTTAATCCTATCAACCAATGTACATTTACTCATGGCGATATCTTATAATTAATTCAATCAGCCCAATGGCGGACAAAGGTGGCAAAATCTCTTTTTCCTGTATTTGTTTCAAAGATATTGGTGATGATGTTAGGAATCAATCGAGTACACCTATCTTAATTTTGTTTCATTACATCTTATTGTCATTTTTAGGTGCCTTTGGCTTTGTATGGTGGCAGTGGAAACTATGCCTCTGCTTTATACCTTGCGGCAGCAAAATCTAATGTATTGGATCAGGTTGAGTCTGAAATTCTTGACGTTGTTGAGGCTATCAATAGGAGCCCGAAATTCTCTCAATTCACAAAGGACTTATCAGTGCCTGCCGATATAAGAATCAAGGCAATTAAGGATATTTGTGCTCATGCAACACTTTCAGATATCACGAAGAATTTTCTGAGTATGATATGCTACTTCTAAGTTCTAATACAAGAATCTTATTAGTTATTAGAATGTTGACGTATAAAAATCAATATTGGTTCTTTCTCGAAGTGTTTATAGAATACTTTCATCTTTTGAAAAGTGTATAGAATACTTTTCTTATATGCAAAAAATAGGAATATTGGTTTGCTAAAAAAAGAAGAAAAAGAAAAGGAATGATGGTGGTAGACAAACAATGGTGTGTCAGTATGCATATACTTATAGGTGTCCTGCATTTCCGTAACTCCTCAAGTATATATCTATGGGAACATTCCTTAAGTATATACTCCCTGAAATTTGTATGTCCTCTGTCTGTTTGATTGTTTATGTGATGGTTGTGGCACTCACTAATGGTGAACTTATGTGTCTTTTGCGCATAGGGTGAAGTTACCCTAATTGTGCCTTTTTCCAGTATATAACTTTTGTTTATTATAATGTCTCCACAACTTCCAATGTTTTTACCGAAGTAGCTTATTGTGGTTGTTTAATCCTGTGTTGTATTCAATATGTTACTAGTTTCTTTGTAGATCACTTGGATACAGGTATTTTGCTTCCTAATCTTACTGCATCTTTTGTTGAGCGTTGATCATTTTATTAAAATTTTCTTAACTTTTTGTTTCCAGTTTTGTTGGCTGAGAACAGAAGGCTGAGAAACATAGACAGCATAGCAAAGAAATTTAATGAACTGACCATGGCACATAAGGGAATAGTTAAAGCCATTGTCACAACTGTCATAGTAAGTTTCACTCCTGTTACTGTTAATATTGTATATGTTGGATGCATATTGATGTGTTAGTATATCTATGAATGGAAATTTAAGTTCACCTTTTTTTTTTGTGTGTTTTACAGTGAATAATTTGTGAGAGCATATTATGAAACTTTATGAGCATCCAATATATGTTTATTGTTACAGGATCTCACGGAAGAAGGAAGTTGTATCTTCCTTCTTTGAGTCCTACCTTCTTTTAGTAACTTCAGGAAGCCTATAAAACTTACAACCAGTTTTTTAGCTTGAATATCTGTCCTCGGTATTTTATGACACTGGAAGTTTTGTGCATAACTTTTGATGAAGTCTCCTGACTATTATTTGTTGTGCCAGCCCTTACCTCCACAAGAAGAAAAAGAATTGAAGGAAACACTGCAAGATATAATTGGACAAGGGAAGACAGTTAAGGTTGAGCAGAAGGTAGGAATTCTCATCTATGTTGTATATTATTCTCATGCTAATGACTATTTCATTGCCTGTGGAAGCAAATATATCTTGCTCTCATTAAATAAATAGGTCTAATTTTTCCCTTACTTTTTTCAGATTGATCCCAGTATTCTTGGTGGGCTTGTGGTAGAGTTTGGGCAGAAGGTGTTTGACATGTCCATCAAAACCAGGGCAAAGCAGATGGAGAGGTACCTGCGCGAGCCTATTGACGTTGGCAACCTCTAAAGTAGTAGTACTTTGGCATCATCAACTATCATGTATCCTCAAAGAAGGAAATGAGGTGTCTGTTATTCTTCGAACCCGTTCAGTTATAATCTCTGTTTCCAAATAAGTATTATTTTGGTTCATATCCTCGTTCGGGGTAATCCTTAGCAAGCCTGAACTTGTACAAGATTTTATGGAAAACTTTTGAGGTGATATTTTATCGACTACTGTTTGCAATTGCCAGGCCTCGTATTGAGATTTGTGTTTCCCCAAACTTCAGGATTTTGGTGTACACAAACAATGATGCAATAACTTGGTTGAAAAACAATTATTAATGAAAAATGAAATTCTTTTACTGCTGTTTTTTTTTTTTTTTATAACTATATCATGAATGTAAATACTTTCACTACAATTATACATTCATGTGATCAAATGGAACATGAAACTATTTCTATCATGATACCATGATGAAACACACTCAAAAAGTTTGCTTGCCTGGAATTGGTATTGATGCTCTAGAAAGAAATGTCACTTTTTTTTCTTTGTTTCTGAACCTTTTTATAGCAGCTCATGAGCCCTCTGGCCTCTGCTTTTCAGATGCTTATGCTATCATAGCAAAACCTGTATGGCTCCTGTAACAGGTGTTAAATTAGTGTTTGATTATCTTTTTCATGTAATAGTTTGATGTTTCTGTTATTTAGTAATGAAGTTCTGACAGCTAATCTAGGGCTTACTTGGTCTTTCTTGTCTTGATAACAAAGTAGTATGTTGCTTGGGACAGTCTCACAAAGTCCAGCTGTTAATGATAGAGAGAAAGACATGCTTTTTGTGAAGGCTGCCTATAAATGGCATACCCATGATCATGCACTTATTATTAATCTATTATTATATTTCTTTGCCTTTCATTCTAATAAACATAAACCCAACAACTTTCAATGCATGAATTCCTTTTCTATTTTGATGTCAAATGAGATTGTCATTCAAGCTTAATGTCTGTTGTATATATATGTACTATACAATATTGTTAAGATTACTTAGAGAGAAAGGGTTATGACAGAGATTTGGTATGCAAGACATCCATTATTCATACTAAAATGCCACAAACGTGTATCAAGAAATGTGTTTTTTTAACCAAAGAGGTGTAGCTTGGTTGGTTGAGTGACAAGGTGTGAGACGGTCACAAGTTCTACTTCCACCAAGAGCTTTCTCTGCGACTTAAGGTTTGGATTTGATCCAACTATCACAAAGTGATCCGTTGTCAGAATGGATTTGTGATCCGAGGTTTGGATCTGATTCAACTATCACATAGTGACACGCTGAGTTGAAGTTCCTTCGGATAAATAAATAAAAAAAATGTGTTTTTTAACACAAAGTACTTTTTCTACTCTCTTGCATGCTACACTTGTATTTGAAGTATAAGCTACCAGGAAAAAGAAGAGAGAAAAAAACCACGGAGAGACGGAGAGAGTATTATGTGAATTGGAAGCTAAAACGTTGCTGTCTCATACATCTTGAGAGTGAAGAAAAATGAATCGAAAAAGACAAGTTTGAGTCAAAGACAAGAAGACCAACCATCTCTCTCTAAGAAGGTCCCCTCCAATCCGGGCTAAAATATTAAATATGTCCTTAGACTATCATATTTTTCTCTATTATGTCCTTAAACTATTTTTTTTCTTCATTCTATCCTTAAACTATTATTTTCCACATGGTTTCTCTCCTCAGTCAACTTTCCGGTGTTGACTCCGACGAAAATGCTGACGTGTCATCTGAACTCCGACGAGTTTTTTATTTTATTTTATAATCACATGGATGCCACGTCAGCATTTTCACCGGAGTCAACACCGGAATGCTGACTCAGGATAGAAACCATGTGGAAAACAATAGTTTGAGGATAGAATGAAGAAAAAAAATAGTTTAAGGACATAATCGAGAAAACTGCTATAGTCTAAGCACATATATAATATTTTAGCCCTCCAATCCGTTTTCCACTCCACCCATCCAACTAACAAACACAATTAACAACATTTATCTCTCTCTGTCTCTCTCTCTATACATACATACATATATATATATATATATGTATATATATACATATATATATATATATATGTATGTATGTTCATATTGTAAGCAAACCCCACAACCATCAGTATCATCATCACCATTACCACCCCATGAAGCCAAGCCTTCTCTTCTTTCTCTCTCTTTCATTATCTTCATAGAGAAACAAACAAAAATTACCTTATATATCTTTCTTTCTGATCTTGTTCTCTCTCAAATCAGATAAAAACAAAGAAAGACAAATCTAGGAGGGGGATCGAATAATAATGGGGAAAGACAAAATGAACAATAACAACAAGGCCAAGCTAAGGAAGGGCTTATGGTCACCAGAGGAAGATGAGAAGCTCATCAAGTACATGTTAACTAATGGACAAGGCTGTTGGAGTGACATTGCAAGAAATGCTGGCTTGTTTAGGTGTGGAAAGAGTTGTCGTCTTCGCTGGATCAATTACTTGCGTCCAGACCTCAAGCGCGGCGCGTTTTCCTCTCAGGAGGAACAGCTCATTGTCCATTTGCATTCCATTCTTGGCAACAGGTGCACACCGGCTCCATTTTATTAGTTTCATGAACAATGCTTCTGGTTTTATACATAGGGACTTGTTGAAACATGTTTCTGCTTCTAATTAGTTCCTGCATGAAGCTGCATATTTCCATGTATTAAACTTGATATGTTTGATTTCTTACAATACGAGCAATCAATCAATCCAGGTGGTCTCAAATTGCGGCACGTCTACCAGGAAGAACAGACAATGAAATAAAGAATTTCTGGAACTCTGCACTGAAGAAGAGACTGAAACTGAACAATGTGATCATTTCAGCTCCTCCCACATCTTCATCAACAAATCATGACAGTGATTCATCATCTGATCAGCCTAGTAGAGATCATCATCACCATGTCACTACAGGAGGAATCATGATCCCCATCCCCATGTCAATGTACTCATCATCACTATCCACCACATCATCAACATCAATGTCCAATATGCAATCCATTGTTACCAGCAAGCAATTCGACCCTTTCTTGGTGCCGGATGACAGCTCTGACATGACCGGTTTAACAGGTTTCTTCAATGTGCCTACAAGCTTAACAACACAAGTAGGTATGGGAGATGGGTTGTTTTATGGTGGTGATTATGGGATGGTTTTGGAGTCCAATAAGTTAGGGTTAGAAAGTGACATTTTTCTTCCTCCACTAGAGAATATTAGGAGCAACAATATTATCAATGAAGAGACCAATAATAATGTTGTTATTGGCATGAAAGGCCATAACAACAACAATATAAGTAGTAATATTAATACTTGCTTCAATAACACAATTGATCATAATAATCAAGGGTCGAGAGTAGAAGATGTGTTTGGATTTGACCAAAACCATTGGGGAAGTGGAGAAACCTTAAGAGTGGGAGAATGGGATTTGGAGGGTTTGATGGAAAACATAGTAGTACCTTCCTTTCCTTTCCTTGATTTCCAAGTTGAATAACTTGGCCATTTCATGCAAATCAATCCGTGTCCTAGGAAATTTTGGACATGCATGCACTTTTCCCATGTTTTTTGACCATGAGTATTTTTATTTTTCCCATGATGATGTTGTTGTAGAGGGTGGGGATTGGGGTGGGAGGAGATTTCTTTTATGTGATTTGAGTTTCATTTGTGGGTAATTTTGAGGGTTGGTGAAATAATTCGTTGTTCATGTGGAAAGAGTGGTGGTTTAAAGAATTCTAGAGCTACCTATACAGAAGAAAGAAATGAAGATTAATTAGTTGGTGAATATATGTGATAGTTTCAAGTACAAAAGACGTACAAAAGAAAATAATGTGGAGGGTGGAAGTTGTTATTGGTGTAAAGATGGGATTATCCGATTATGTAACCAAATATTACCAATAAGAAACGCATGGATTACTCTCTCTCTCATGTTCTTCATTTGGACATAATTTTTCGTAGAAATGTTATCATTTTGGACACTAAAAATCTAAATGGTCAAGGATATTCAAATAATTTACCGCAAGCCTCCAAATAAGTCATCAAATGATTAAAAAATGAGCTTGCTATTAAGAGGTTCGAAGTGCCATTCTTTAAAAAAAAAAAAAAAAAGTGTCATTCTTAAATATTTTTGTCACAGCAAAATGTCAAGGAAGATCTAAGAAATTGATAAATTATACTAGTGATTGAAAGATTACAGTTTTTGTTTTTCCGGACAAGTCACCGAATGTCAAACGAAACCAAATAGGTAGCTTGTTAATTTTTCAATCCCGTCATCCATGATCTTCTCGATCTAACAATATAATTTTCCAAATATATATTTTGAATTGGTTAATGAGGGTCGAAGGGCATGGATGACGGGATTGGAAATATATATTTTTAGATCGAGAAGATCATGGATGAATGGCAATCACAATGCATGTAAGGGATCACCAACCAATTAGGTTGTGAGTTCGAATCCTACCCCTCCCCAAAGTCCTTTAAAAAAAAAAAAAAAAAAAAAACATGACTTTTCGCTTCTTATCCATTTTTTCTAGGCCCAGTGCAGTACATGTGCAAAAAAATATGGTGTAAAAAAAAACAGCTTAAATTGTGTTTGATTCATTGTACAGAGGAATTGATGGGATAAGATGGTGAAATCGGTAGACCAATTCCTTGGGCCGTCTCTATTGATCACGGTAGCAACTAGCAACTCTTGTAGTCTTTTAGCCCGTAACTTTACAGGCTTGGGCCCATTCCGGCCCAACAGTGATCAGACGACGTCGGAGTACGCTGGGTCGGCCACTTTTTTTTTCACGGTGGCAGCGCGGTTCCGAGTGTGATTTCCAACGGCTACGAATGCTTTAGGACTTGAAAGAATATCATTTTACTTTATAATTTTGAAGTCTTCAAATTCATTCATTGTGGAGACAAAGAATATTGAAAAATATGGATAAAAAAAAACAATTAACTTGTTTATAGTTCTTGAAATTTTGAAACGAGATAATAATGAAATCATATTTTTATATCTCACATTCTCGTCACAAAAAAATGGTGTACTATCCAAATTCCAAAGTTGGTGTGGATAAAAATGAGAGCACAATTAGGGACATCAAAGCAAAATAATTTGTAATTTTTTGAATTAAGAATATGTCATGTGTGGTATAAGTGGTAACAACAAATTTGTGTAATATCAAAATGAATATGAGATGTGAATGAAATTTTTATTAGATGATTAAAACACAAGAATATGGACAAGAACATGAATCATCTATATGTTTCTTAATCACACTTTACATGTACTCATCTTTTTAACAATGAAAACCATATTTAAAAAAATGAGGATAAAAAATTATTTGTATTTACTACAACAAGAGAGAATAATTGATCATCCGCCTTTAACATCTTCCTAGATCAATCCAAATCCACTTATTTTCAATTCTATTTTTAATACTAGAGCATATTTCACGTTCCTAGTCTCATTAGCATGTCCCTTTATTCTTGACCTTCCTCTCCAAACAAGTCACACTGTTAAGTCCTTTATCATCAACTAAATGGGTTGTCCCGGTATCCCTCTCCATGCCCCATAAAGAAGAAGTTCTCGGTAATTTGACTCTCATTTGAACCCCATTTGTTGTGCATTTCAATGTCATTTCTTCCAATTTAAATCCTCGAAATTATCCAACATCTCATTCTAATTTCGATTTTCTAGACGTTACTCTCTTCATCTCTGCATCGACAACAATGAACATTAAAGCTATTGTCTTGTGCTTCGTTTGTGGCTTCGATTTGTCTATGGAGGTAGCAGTATTAGGGGCCTTTGATCTTTCTCTCTTATGATAACAAGTGAATGTTAGCGAACTAAATTTGTTGACTTTCATGGTTCTGGACTCGAGGTGTGGATGTCTGTGACTACGAGAGAGTGATGACTAGTTTCTAATTAAGTTATTAGTTTCCTCCACTATCTCAAAATTTTCAAATTTGGAGAGAATTCTCTTCTATTTTCATTGCCAAAAAATTAAATAGATAGTTATAGCATGATAAAATAGATTCTACATGAAATCGGTTAGGTAAAAAAATACTTTTAGTACAAACTTGGTAGTTAAAATCATAATAGTGTTTTACTAACCAGATCAGACTGGCTGACTGGATTTTGAAATAATTTTTATTTGAAAATAAGTTGAAATTAATATTTAATCAATGTTATATGAATTCAATTTACTTGATTATATTTAAAATTTATAGCATGATAAAATCAATTTACTTGATTAAAAGTTATTGAAATGTGAACACTTAACAAAATTATATTTAGCAAGTGAACCATTAATTGAACGACAATCATATTGCATGTAAAGATTCACTCATCCATTAGGTCGTGGGTTTGAATCCTACCTCCTCCCCAAACCCATGTTTAAAAAGAACAAAATTATATTTAATAAAGTATAAATACTAAATTAATGTTTTGCAATTTTGAATTAAATCAACCCCTAGTTTTCCTTGAATAATTAATGTTATATGACATCAATTTACTTTGATTGTCTATAACTTTTGGATTATTATTTATTACTTAAGTTTCTCTTAATATGAAATAAAATAAATATAATTTTTTTTTCACTTTCCTTTTTTTGACTAATTCTCTTTATTCATTTTTTAAAAATTTGGCTCTTGCATTTTGAATTATTTCAACTAAATTCCTGAATTTTTTCTTCTAAATTTGTGTTGCCATCCACAATTATCAATAACCTTTCTAAAATACAACTCATTAACCATATTTTAGGCCTGTTAACAGACATTTTATATATTGGGCTGATGGGCCTCCATATTGACCATTGATGACAATATATGATGGGCAAGATTGATGTTTTAGTCCATTTTATTTTGTCAAACGTGGTCCCCACTTTAATTCAACAGTTCAGCTCGTGATTGTGAATGTGTCAAAAGTCAAAATTTACACGTGGAAGGTTTGACCCTTCTGTAAATACTTTGTATGTAGATGTAAAATATTGCAGGGACAAGTTTACCGGTGAATTCTAACCCGAGCAGGAACTTCCTTACTTGTGATAGGAAGAGATTTGTTAGTGGTTGTTAATGCTCTTTACCATCTTCATTGGCGGTTTATTGGTCCATTGAGAACATAATTTAGAGGCATTAAAATGTCGTAGTTCTGTGTACAGGATGCGTAGCACCGCCTCGAGTGGGGATGGCCATAAGCCTCTACAATATCAAATTTGATGATGATAAGTAAACTATTGAGTGATAATGGGACTTAGTCTCTTATCCTACATCGTCCATGAAAAGAAGCGGAGTATATAATATGACATGTTAAACTTCTTAACTAATAACAAGTGTTTTTTCTATGCTCAAACTAGTATTGACAGTTGTTGGGTCTGTAAAGAAAAAATCATGCGGGCCAATATGAATTGATCCAAAACAGACAAATGGTACTAATGTGGATGGATGAGGTCTTACATTAAGGGCTGCTTTGGGGTAAGAGATGCTGGAATGATTCCAATGGAAATCATAAATCTAAATCATTGGACGCATCTTGTGCTGTAGATTATACGCCTAATCGACATCATGAACCAACGATTTAGATCTACAGATTTATTCCAATACCTTTTCCGCGGGCTTTAATGTGGTCATGTCTGGATGAGTTTTTTAAATATTCATCCAGTGACACGTGGGTGGCCTTTTTGCACCTCCCCAAGGCGTGATTTTGCCAAGTGTATGGTGATTGGTGTCTTAGGGACTGAAGAGAAAGTTAGATAGTGGAATCATGTATGGACCCCAATTGAGATTGGTTCCCACTTGAGGGACGGGGACCTAGTATTGAAAACCTGCCAAGGTGAAAGTTTTTTGTTCATCTCTCAATCACTTTCCAAAGACCCATTTTTGGTACCTTTTCTCAATAATGGGATTTTCACATTAAGTCTTGTTTGGTAACCTCTTTCACTTGGCTCTCTCTCCAAGGTAGTTGAGGTAGAGTTGTCAAACAATACCCTAAAAAGTTAAGAATTTTTGGTTCTTCAATTCCCATCCTAATGTTTGTAGTAGTTGTGTATAATTGGATGTGTAGGACTTGTGTTGCTTTCAAGCCTACTTTTTATCTAAGAAGATTGAAAATGAGAGCTTGCGATTATGAAAGGAGGCTTGGACATTGCAAGGACGTGGTTGGTTGTGTTTTTTTTAATTTATTTTTTTTTAAGCATCTTGAAAATAACTCCTTCTAAATTAATATTAAATATATTTGATTCATCATTACATATATTTCAATAAATTATTCTAAAACGAAACTCGGTTGAGTATAAATATATTTGCAGTTAAATTTTTATATTATTTAAATATTAAACTGTAGAAATACATAGCATCTGGCCTATTAGCTCAGCTGGTTAGAGCGTCGTGCTAATAACGCGAAGGTCGCAGGTTCGAGACCTGCATGGGCCAACTCTTTTTTACTTTTCAATTTTTTAGAAAATACTTATGCCGTGTTTACTTTTCAATTTTTTATTTTCTAAAAAATATTTATGCCATGTTTACTTTTCAATTTTTTAAATTAATATTTTTAGAAAATATTTATGCCGCGAAGCTAATATATATTATGCATCAAAGTTATAATAATTATGGCTTTATATAACATAATAATAATAATTATGGCTTTATATAACATAAAATACAGCTCAGCTGGTTAGATGGTCATGTTCTAAATCCTCGAGTCAGGTTAATTTTTAATTAATATTATAGAAATTATTTTATGCCATGAAACTAATATATATCATGCGTCTTTTTCTGTTTTTTAAACTTAGTTTTAATTTACTTTTTTTATTAATATTTTATAGAAAAATATTATGCCATGAAACTAGTATATATACTTTGTCTTTCTGTTTTCTGGTAAAACTCTATTGTAGATCTACATTTACATTCCTATTTTCTCATGGGGATTTATTTGTACAATGTACTTTTTTTATTTATAAAATTAGCATTGGTAGAATGTGCTTTAATCTACCATTAATTTTGAGAAGTGCCAAGTCATTTTCCAATTGCCCAAAATCATGAAGAAAGTGTCTAGGCTTGTAAGAAGTTAGGTTCCAAATGCTTGGGTTATCTGCTGCCAAAAACACCTACATATATAGTAAGTCCTCTCATATATATATATATGACTTTTCATATGCGCATCAACTTTATTTATGTTTTTCAATTGTAAATGTAATAGATCCTACAACAAATGTGTGATCGTCACTTTTATTGTGCTTTATTACAGCTATTGAATTTCAAGTGTGTAAAATTGATGCGTATGTGAAAATTTAAATTTAATTACATAAAAAATTCATATTTTTTTATAAAATATATATTTGTTATTTGATGAGAAACTGGACACCAAAGGGGTTTTTTGGTTGGACGACCCCATAAAAAATGTAATTAACAAAATAAAAGTCGCCATGAAAATAAGGTACAAGTGACGTCTTGGAATTTGTTTTAAGTGCCATAGTTTTGTGTACAAGAAACAATATTAATTTAATTTATAATTTTGAAGTCTTCAAATTCATTCACAATGGAAACAAGATAATTGAAAATATGGATAAAAACAATTAATTTGTTATAGTTTTTGCAATTTTGACACGAGATAATTAATTAATTATGAATCATATTTTTTAAAATCTCATATTCTTCTAAAAAAAAGAAGGTGTACTATCCAAAGTTGGTGTGGGTAAAAACGAGAGCACAAATATGGACATAAAAGCAATCATATTTTGTGTTTTTTGAAATTAACAACATGTAATATGTGGTAACAATAAAATTGTATAATATCAAAATGAATATAAGAAATGTTTTAAATTTCTTAGATGGTTAAAACAAGAATAAGGACATGAACAAGAATCATCTATATATTTCTTATTGTCACTGCACACGTTAAAAAGTTGGACAATAGTCAATCACACGTTAGATGTACTAATATATACTTTTGTTTTAACAATGAAAACACAATACAAAAAATAAAGATAAAAAAGTATTTGTATTTTCCATAATATAAGAGAATAATTGATCATCTGTCTGACCCCAACTGACTATAAATCTAAATAAAAGAGGAGGGTTATGTTAAATTGATATCTATCATAAAAGGATTACAACATAAAACAATAAATAATCAAAGATAAAAGTAATAACTAAAATAAATAAAAATAGGGATATAAATCAATAATTACATTTATTTTCTATAATTGTAAGGTAGGAAAATAATTAACTTAGGTAGTATCTATTCATGAACGTCAAAGTACTAAATTTAAATTTGAGTATGCAAATTCGGATAAGATGAAGAAATTGTGCATTTTTATTTTATAATTATGACCTAATATAGTGAATTTGAGATCCTTTCTAATGGACATTAGATTACCAAATCTTTAATATTAAGATTATATTAATGTGTATATTACACAATTTCCAAATCTTATGGAGTACTCATTTTGGGAATTACATAAAAACACGAGGCCATTTTAGAAAAAAATAAAATTGTACATATCTCTGCGACTCTTTCTTTGGTGCTCCATGTCTGGATTTGACTCAACATTTAACCAGAGTGGACCACTCTCCTGACGTCCGTTCTCTCCTCTTCTTTCATGTCCGTAATCTCTTAACCAGTAAACCCCACTCTTAACCTCAGTCCCCTGTCACTGGTTAACTGAGTTGTCCCGCTATCACTCTCCACGCTCCTTAAAAAAGCCTTTAAAAAGTCGTCACGAATTTGACTCTCATTTCATTCCCATTTGGTGTGCATTTCAATGTCTTCCTTCCAATTTAAATCCTCAAATTTCTCCTACATTTCATTCCAATTTTCATTTCTAAACGTTCCTCCCTCCTCGTCTCGTCTCTGTCTGTGCGAACTCCCTTTTCCCTTTCCCTTAGCATCGACGCGCAATGGACGTGAAGTTACTGTCTTGCGCTTTGTTTTTGTTTTGACTGTTTTCGATTTGGCTATGGAGGCAGCAGCTTAGGACCTAGATCTGTGGATCGACTTTCATTGTTCTGCACTTGATTGAGATTCCACGTAACATTTGTGAGTTTTATTTGGTGGCTTAGTTGATTATGAATGTGTTTTTTTTGATCAGAAAGCTTGGAGCAGATCAACTGATTTTCTTGATTTCTTTTTTTTTTAAATCTGATTCTCGCGACTTCTAATTGGGCATTTGTTTGTTTATACTGGATTTTAGTTTTGAGGAGTTATATGGATTTTGATGAACTTCGGGTTTGTGAACTTCTTTTCTCTTTATCAAACTTGGTGTTTTTCTTTTAGGTGTTGACGAATGTGTTTTCTTATAAGTAATTTTCTTATATTTTCGTCTTGCTTTTGCTGATTCTTTAATATTTTCTGATTTGCTTTTTTGGGATTTTCCAAATTTACAGATAACCTTATTCGGATTTTTCAAAAATATTTTTATTTTTAGTGTGCTAGTATTTCATCACTTTTTATTTTTGACAAGTTTCCAGAATTTGTTTTCTTTATCACACACCCAGATTATATTGTCAATCGAATCTTTTTTTGGTTCTTTTCAAATCTGTGATGAAATCCGGATAGGATTGGGCTCCTATACTTTTCCTTTTTCTTTGATTTTTTTTAAGCTTTCATTTTGAAGGATGAGTTTTCGGAATTGTTCTTGTTATCACATATGGTATCTGTGTCAGTCATCAAATCAATATATGCAGTTGATTTTGGATTCTTTTCTAAGTTTTGATGATTTTATTGTTACATGGAATTTTCACTTTTATATCCTTAGTTATGTATATGACAACATTATTCTTTGTCATTTTTTACAGTTCTCTGGATAAATACTTCTATTGAGAATAAAGAATCTATGAACTTTTATTATGTGCTAATCTTCTAATTTAAATGATTCTGGATGTCCAATTGACATATTATGCAACTCACCTTATATTCCCTTTGTTGATTACTCACCACTTATGCTTTTCGTCACCTATCCTATCTTGGATTTTAGCACGGAGTAAAAACCTATTTGAATTGTTGATTCCTTAATTTCATTGCCAGAAGTTATTACAGATGATATGGATGTCTGTTGTTCCTGGACAGCTTTTTTTCCATTTCTTTTCTCGTAAAGGTTTTAATTTGAGCTCAAAAGCTGTAATTTTACTTCTCTGTAATTTTATCCTCTGTTTCTTGCATATATTTACATCAGTATGTGCTGCCTTATTTGTTGTGTGTATGTATGTTGTTTTATAATTCGTTTTTACCAATGCTTTGAAATATACTATTGTAAAGTTTGGCTCTTTTTTTTCCTTCAAGTTCTTATGTTAATTGTCTATTCATTCATGTTTTTTACTTTTTAATGGATTTCTCTTTTCAGCTTATTGAAGCATGTGTGGTGGTCTGGAGAGATCAAAATCATCATCTAGTACATCTCCATCTGCTGTTGAAACCTCACCCAACTCTGACTCCAAAGACATGAATAATGTTACTGTTAAAAATGATGAAGCTTTTTCCTCCATTCTTGAACTTGCTGCTGACAATGATGTTGAAGGCTTCAAACGGTCAATAGAGCAGGATCCTTCATTGATCAACGAGTTTGGACCCTGGTATGGCCGCCAAAAGGGCTCGAAGCAAATTGTTCTTGATCATAGAACTCCATTAATGGTTGCTGCCACCTATGGTAGTCTTGATGTTCTCCAGCTAATAGTCTCTCTCTCTGAGGCTGATATAAATCTGACTTGCGGCCGGGAAAATACCACTGCACTTCATTGTGCAGCTTCTGGTGGATCCGTCAATGCCATTGATGCTGTTAAGCTGCTTATCACTGCCGGTGGTGATACAAGTTGTGTGGATGCAAATGGTCATCGTCCAATTGATGTTATTTTGGTGCCTCCAAAACAACCAAGCATGAGGGTTGCACTTGAAAAACTCCTCTCAGACACTTCTGACTGTGCTGTTGGAGGCTGCAGTTTACGTGTTTCCATTAGCCCCTCTAATTCTAGCTCTCCAACCCTTTCATTGTCGATGGAAAATGGGTCTCCACCTTCTCCTTCAGATTTGATATCTTCTCCGATGGTCATAAAAATCAATGATTTGGCTATTAGCTCTGCACCAGAGAAGAAAGAGTACCCTATTGATCTATCATTCCCTGATATAAAGAACAGCATCTATGCTACTGATGATTTCCGTATGTATTCTTTCAAGGTTCGACCTTGTTCCCGGGCATATTCCCATGATTGGACTGAGTGCCCTTTTGTTCACCCTGGAGAAAATGCCCGCCGACGGGACCCTCGGAAGTACCACTACAGCTGTGTTCCTTGCCCTGATTTCCGCAAAGGGGCTTGCAGGCGTGGTGACATGTGTGAATATGCCCATGGAGTGTTTGAGTGTTGGCTGCACCCTGCACAATATCGGACTCGACTCTGCAAGGATGGTACCAGTTGTAACAGAAGGGTGTGCTTTTTTGCGCATACAGCTGAGGAGCTTCGTCCCCTGTATGTATCAACCGAATCAGCTGTACTGTCGCCACGAGCATCGGCCTCTGCTGCTAATGTCATGGACATGGCTACCGCATTGAACCATTTTCCTGGTTCCCCGTCATCTGTCTCTGCCATGTCGCCTTCTCCATTTGCTCAACCCATGTCTCCATCTGCAAATGGCATTTCTCACCCATCTGGAGCTTGGCCCCCATCAAATGTACCAGCGCTCTATCTTCCTGGAAGCAACTTGCAATCCAGTCGCCTGAGATCTTCCCTTAGTGCCCGAGATATTCTCCCACCTGATTTCAATATGTTACCCAATTATGAGGCTCAGCAACATATGTCAAATGACTTGAACTGTTTCTCACAGATCCGCAACAATTCTACTCCTGTGAGTTGTTCTGGTCGGTCCAAAACGCTAATTCCTTCAAACCTTGATGAGTTGTTCTCCAGTGAAGTTTCTTTATCTCCCAGATATGCTGATCAGGCTGCTGGTGTTTTTTCCCCAACGCATAAGCCGCCTGTTCTCAGTCAGTTTCAGCAGCAACAGAGCATGTTATCACCAATCAATACTAGTGTATTCTCCCCAAAAAATGTTGAGCTCCCTCTGTTGCAGGCTTCATTTGGTGTTGGATCTCCTGGTAGGATGTCTCCTAGGAGTGTGGAGTCTATTTCACCTATCGGATCTAGGCTTTCTGCATTTTCCCATCGTGAGAAGCAGCAGCAACAGCTTCGCAGCCTAAGCTCAAGGGATTTTGGATCAAACTACCCAGCCTCTGTTGTTGGATCTCCTGTAAATTCTTGGTCCAAATGGGGCTCCCCAAATGGAAAAATTGACTGGTCGGTCAATAAAGAGGAGCAGGGTCTATTAAAAAGGCCATCTTCTTTTGAGATTGGAAATGACGGTGAGGAACCTGATCTGTCATGGGTCCAATCTCTAGTCAAGGAATCACCGCCTGAGATGATGAGAGACAAGTTGGCGGTTCTTGGCAGTGCTGCACCACCACCATCTTCTGGTGAAGGTCTGAACCCTAGCTCTCAAGTCGATTCCGTTGATAATTGTGAGTCTTGGCTTGAGCAGATGCAGATTGAGCAGCAGCAGCTCGTAGTCTTGTGAAAATGGATTCTTTGTTTCCTCTCATTGAGATAGGTGAAAAATTCCTGAGGTACATATTCTTTTTCGCTTACGTAGAAGTGAATTCAAGAAGGTGACAATTAGTGTAAGTTTCAAAGAGGGTCATCAGAAGGGTAAAGAACGAGTTGAAAGTTTCAGGAAACTATTCAAATATTTTTTTTACCATTTGTTGTTACAGCAGAATTCATCAAAAGATGAAGAAGCCTTCCTGGGCTATATCAAAGCTACTCAGTCCAAGTTTGTTTTTAGGATCATTTTTTATTGTGATTTCCTCGGCGAATTGCTTGTTTCATAACCAATGATTCCAAAGAGCTCTGTAAGTCTCATTCTCTTTAACCTTACTTGCTAGATGTATCAATAGTGATTCAACAAAGAAAGGTGCGGGGAGAGTTTATTGTAATTCGAATGATTAATTCCATTTAAAGGTGCTTTAAAGATATTATTTCAATACCTTTATTATCTTCTTCTCCTAGAAAAGGCAAATGGCTTTACTATTTGGCCCCATGATATGAATGAGGATTTGGTTCATGTCTTTTAGGGACCCCCCTCCAAGAGTTGGTGGTGTGCGCTTATTGAGATGAGAAACTTCCTGATTTTCCCTTTTTGTGACTTGATAATGATGCTTGTGGGATGTGTGTGAGGTTTCAGGACTTTTTTTGGCCTTTGATGGTGGGTTGAGGACTAGGTTGCTTGTTTTTGAAGTAGTGGTTTTAGTTCCTTTGATAAATGATCAATGAAATGAATTTAAACCAAAGAAACACAGGGTTGGTTGTGTTGGGATTCAGACATCATGGGAAAGTATTGTCATAATCAAAAGACATTTTGAGTAGGTCTTAGAAAAGTGGTTGTGAGTAATGTTTCTTGTGACTTGAAATGAGTCATCATTAGGTTAATCATAGTTATCATGTCTATGGCTGCTAATGTAGGAGATCCATCATCAAGCTCAAGCTTTTCCTCTCTCTTTTTTTTTCCCACTCCTTTACTAGGCTTGTTTTAAGATGAACCAAAAAAAGTGTGGTAACTTGGTTAGGTTAGTGAAATGTATATAATGTTCGATAAGGCATTTCATTCTACATGTTTAAAGAGTGTCAATGTCAACAACCCTACATGGGCCTTGGACAAGTTTCCCATTGCTCTCAATGAAAGCCCACCCAAATGCCGTACTAATATATCTTAGCCCGTTACCCTTGAAGCATGGACTAGGTTTAGCTTCTTTTTAGCATTAATATTGTTATTCATTTTAAATTTTTAACCCCAATCCATTTGGCATTTGGGATATCGATTGATTATGAACATAGATGTAAGATATTCTAAACATCGGGTTAATAACACTTTTGGTCACTGAAAAATGTCCCGTGTTCCAAATTGGTCTCTGACTCTCAAATTGTGTCAATTTAACCATCGAATGTTCAATTTGTTCCAAACCAGTCACCAGGGTAGAAATTGCCCAATTTTGATCAGTCAACCTACCTGCGTGGCAGGTTGACCGTTAACCACTAATGTCACATGGTTCATAATATCCTAGGTGGATATATATTTTTAAAAAATTGAAAATGTTCGCTAGTGTATCAATGAAACAAATACAGCTGTAGTTACCATTAAACACAAATAAATGCATAAGATATGTTCCAAATCAGTCATTTAAAGAAATTTTATGTTCCACACAGCAAAATAACTACATAATTATGTCCAAATACATCCAAAAGACACCCAAAACAGAGGAATATATATACTAATTATATCATTGAAAGAGTTTCAAAAGAGAGAGAACCACATGTACATGCATCCAGGATAAACAAAACAGAGTGATTCAACCTACTACTAATACGTCCCTATGCTTCTTTCCTTGCATGAGTGACTGATTCTTGAGAAGCTTTCGACAATGCATGATACCTTGAGGTAGATGTGGATCCTTGAATAATAGTGTTTAACTTCCTCATAGCACTTGACTTGGTCCTTTTGCCAGGGCTGATTGTGATGCCACTTCTAGCATTCAAACCTATGCCAGGAACCCCACTTCTAACAGCAGCTACAAGCACCTCCGCCTCTCCCAGAAACTCCACCTCTCACAACACTTCCTCCTCTCCCAGAAACTCCAATAGGTTGCTGCCATTTGTAATAGGATTTGAATCGGTTTCGTTGATGGCTCTAAACAGAAGATGATGCGAAAATGGCTAGAAAAGCATTGATGAAGCCTATCTGCTTCGAATTGCGCTGTTGATCCCAGTTCAAGGCTAGAATCGCAGAGAAGATAAGCTATTCAAACTTGAGAGAGTAACTAGAGAGTAACTAGGGTTTGATTCGTGAAGGTGGAGGCAAATGGGCAAGAATTTCTTTTTTTGACTTTTTATTATTTGTTACACATACCAACGGTAAACACTGTTGTAGTTCCGTTTGCCATGTTAGCAATTTTTAAGAGTGGTTAATGGTCAACCTGCCACGTAGGCAAGTTGATTGATCGAAATTGGGCAATTTCTGCCCGGGTGATTGATTTGGAACAAATTGAACTGTTGATGGTTAAATTGGCACAATTTGAGAGTCAGGAACCAATTTAGAACATAGACCATCTTTCAGTGGCCAAAAGTGGTATCAACTCTCTAAACATCCCACATGTGAGATATGCTATGGGAATGGGAAGGTGGGATTTTTTTTTTTTTTTTTATCTCGTGAGCATTATGGCCCAATTCAGAAGAAGAGTTAAGAGTCACCTTTTCACCCGCATTAACTTCGACACATGAATACCTATTGCTAGTATGGTGCGGACTGTTCTGACGGTCCGAGATTTACTCCCAGAACATGATGGGCTGAGTGGGCTGGACGGCCTAGGTGGGCAGCTAAGTGTTGGTGACGAATTGGTACTGTTGCTGTGATTCAAAGTAGGATTGTGACTATCAAATCCTATCTTCCGAGAATGAATTCTTTGCAGTTTTACTTTCTACAAGGCTCGTTCATCATAAGAGACCATCACCAAGAACAACAAATTGAAACATCTCAGATTGAACTGCACTGGATGTTAAAAACCATATGAAAACATCTACAACCATATTAGTACAGAAGAGGTCTGAAGAGAGGATATTTATCGGATATCAAAAGCCAAAAAAAGGAATAAAAGAAAGGCAGTATTGGGTGCAGAGTTGTATCCCTATGGTACAGAAATTCTTGATTTACACACTCTCCGACAAAAATCGACCTTTAAGAAAGCGCCAAGGTCCAGTTCCAGTTCCCATCCTGCAAATTAATAGCAGATCCATATCGAATCAAAATTCAAGAGCATAAACTACAAACATTTCATCATGAAAACCCACAAGACACTTTTGATTTGCAATGGTTGCTACTAGTTGGAAAAGTTACCTCCATACACCAGCAAATGTACGCAGTACCATATAGATAGTTAAAGCAATCCAGATTCCAACAAATCCATTGCTTTTCGAGAGAACAAATAAAGATGCAATGCTCGCTATGGCCACAAGAACCTGAAGAGGAGAATGCAAACAAGAAAAGATTAAGCAGTTTTTGAGAGTGCAAGTCATCATCATTCCTTTTGGTGAGATTATGTTTTCTAAACTTACCATGGAGTATGCAGAATATGCATAGTCAGAAGCTCCAAAATTCACTCCATCAAAGACAAAAGCTATTGAATTGATTGGTTGTGTAGCTGCGACAAACTGTTTGATAGACGGAAGAAATTTCGTTTAGTTGATGAAAGCAGTACAAGGAATTTATGCTTTTGGAGATTGTGCAAACAAAATACCGGGATGGCTATGCCTATAAGATGTAGAACATTAACGTCTTTCGAAAAGATTCCTCCTCCAAAGTGCAAACCTGCTCCGACAAAAAGAGCAAGCCCTATACCCAGAACAAAACTCATCTGCAAAATAGTCATTTCTCAGATTAAGGCTCTAAAATAGTTGAATGGAAATGAAATCCTAGAATAAAGGAAAGGAATTCATAAGGGGACGTGGATTCATATTTTTTGTGAGTCTTGACAAAAAAATTTACTATGAGATGCAAATCAGAAGCAGCAGATGAAGCCAATTTCTGGATGTCGGCGTCTAAGAACATAAAGAAACCTACAAAAGGAATAAAGCAGCAGTCCACATTCCTCGAACCACATAACGGCATACCTGTAATACACGGGAGGCAGCAGCTGTCACCTTTTCATAGTCCCTCTCAGCAAATGCACTGGCCAAAATCGCCTACAAGTGAAGCAAAATATGAGTAAATAGAAAATCCTCTTACTGGTCTTAATTGGTATTGCAATAGAAAGTACGAGAAATATGCTCTGTAAAATTTTAATTCAAGGTTTATGTATCATTTGAAACACAAGGTGAGCAAACACTGTCAGAAGGCAGGTACTCGTCTTGAGGGATGGTTCATAGTTGTGGCTGCAAAAATTTATTTAATACTCTCCCCCTCCCATGCCCGCTCTTGATTAGCTAGTTGACATTTTGTCATGGTTATATATTGTAGTTTGATCCAACTGCCAATAGCTTGCATAGGCAACTTCTTCAAAAAATGGGTGGAACAAAGTGAAGTTTTATTCCTTTCATAGAGCTGTGGGACAGAGTGCATTGAAATTGCATCATGAAAACTATTCCAAACCTCTGTAGAAATACCACATTTATTTATTATGTTCTTTGATTATGTCTAAACTAGTTATTTGAGCGGCAGGATTATCAAATGATTATATACGTTACAACCACAAAATCACTACAAAATTTAGAAAATAGTGTAAGGTTTACTTACCTGTCCAGCAACAGCCAAACCATCAGCCAGAAGTGATGATGTCAACCAGACCTGCAAGCAAACCTGGAAAGCAGCCATAGGTGTTGAACCAAGCCTTGCAGCCTTTGATGCTGCCAAGGTCACACAGATTGTCACAGCTATTACTCTTGCTAACAACAGTAAACCTGCATCCCAAGCACAGAAATAGTTTTTTATAAGAATGTATAGAAAATCATTTAAACTTCATCTCAGGGATATAGGAAGAAATCCTCTGACCATTTTTGAGAAACCGACCAAACTGCAATTCCTTCACGCTAGGAGGTAAGAGGTCAACATCTTTCATCAGCCTCAACAAGAGGATCAGTGAAATCAAGTACCTAGAATGGTAATAATCAGGAAGGACAGACCCGTAAAGACACATTGCAATAAAAGAATTAAAACAAAATTTTATTTTGGAAAAGGCATAAATATCCAAAAAAGTGAGTAAGAGTACCAATGCAATACTTACTGAGAAAGAACATGTGCAATGGCTGCACCACTGACACCCAAGCGAAAGACGAAGATAAATATTGGATCCAGAATGATGTTTAATAAATCTCCAGAAACTGTTGTAGAAAAAATAATAAAAAAAAGAAAAGAAGTTAAACCTGATTTCAAGAATGCCCTGTTGGAAAATACAAATGCATACATTTATAGAGGTAACTTCATTTACTCTTTACAGCATTCCTTTCTGACTTGTCATATTCTTAGTTATATCCTTGTCTAAAATATATTTTCTCACTGCTACTACCACTCAATCAGAAACATTCCTCCATCAAAAATTTAAGGACACTGTTCTTCGAAGGTATAAAAGTGAATGATTTAAAATTAACCATGCAATTTCAAAAACCTTTCTTAACGCGGTATTAATAAACCTATTACTTGGCAAGAATCATAGTGGATAATTTATTCAACAACTCTTTTATGGTCATTATGTTCCTCTACTTAACTATAAAAGCTTTTACCACTCTCGGGTTTCATAAGGCGCTTAATTGATATTTCAAAGGAGTTGAATCAATAATTTCCTTGTCTACAGCAGGTAACACCATATAAGTTAAATCAATCATATGGGGCTTAATAGTGAACATTCGGCTGCTTCTATAATTTGTTAGAATATGCACATTAACAGATGGAGAAGTGGACATGCACTCACTATCACATATGTGCATGAAGAATGGTGCAGTCAGCTAACTAATCAGATTAGCTTTGCTTATGCGGGCAAACTGTTAAGCAAAATATATATTCCAGTGTAAATTATGTCTCTCTTTGCCAAATCATGAGGTCACTTAATTTGAGAGAACAATTTTAAGGAAGTCCACAAACAAGAACTGGGGGAAAATGGAAATCTCAGCTAACCAGTGGCATATAAAGGAGTTGTTGTATCCTTAAATCCTCGAAAGACCCCTTGCATGGCCAAAGATAGGAGAACTGCAGGAGCACCAAGTGATCTTAATGTCAAGTACTTCTGTGCAGGGGCTAGCATAGGAGAACCCTGTCCAGTAAAAGAGTTGTGGTCAATTGCCTATCAAATGCAAAGCTGGTGACAGCTCTATATTGCAACATTTTAGTAGTAAGAATAGACATCAAGTGGTACATTCGAATAACATGCATACAGCATTACTGCTCGTGTAGAGAAAAAATTGAATACATCGGAGTGAAATCATAAAGATGTCGGTGTCTAAGTGTGTGTGTTGCCCTTTCCCACTATTCATTGCTTCCCTATAAAAAAAAAGTAAAGAATATAGATGATACTGCAAATTTTCGCCTCTGCAATTTTACAAGTGTCAAAACCTGACTTAAAGGGAATCATTTCAGTTTTGGAATCAGATTATGGAGAACCGCTTCTCCATCCATGGGAATTTTTTCTTGCTCTGCAATGTTAGAAGTGGCAATACTTGTGCTAAGGAAATCAGCATAGCTTTAAGAATAAATTTGCATTAAACTTTCCAATTCATATCCACTGCATGCAAGCCATATAGTCATAAAAATCAAACCCAGTAAAGGAAAACTGGAAATCAATATTTCAGCCAAAAATCCATGTTTTATCTAGATAAGAAAATCTCAATGGCCTCAAAATAAATCACAATAGAAAGAGATGAAAGGGTAAGACTATTAGTTCTTTTAGCACCAGGTTTATTCATATAAACAACTGAAAATGTCACCAAAAAACTTCAATAATTAAACTGATTTTTTGAGTAGCTGGATAAAATGCATAAAAGATCAGAGGAAGATCCAAACAAGATGCATAGAGCATCAAAAAAAATTCTACCAATAAAAGATATGTAAGACACTTACAGATTTAACTCCCATAAGGGATAAGAGAGTTTTTGCCCCAAATATAAGGACAATTGCCTGCAATAAACCAAGAATTCCTCCAATAGCAAGTGCTGTGGATGCTGAGGGAATATGCCGCTTCTTATTGAACTTACGTTTGCTAGTATTGCTATCAATAACAGATGGAGACTTGCTCGTAACCACCTTGGAATCTGACGAAGAAATTACCCAAATCAGGGATCATAAAAAGTCTCTTTAAAGAGCAACTATTAGAAATGCCACATTAACTGGTGAAATCTAATGAAAATAAAATCTTCAAAATCTGAAGGAGTACCATCCTCTGGCATTGAGTCTTTTGTTCCACTGCCTGTAGCTTCACCTTCTTCAGACTTCATGAGCATGGCATTCTCAGGCATCGCCTCTTTCATCTCAACAGTCTTAACCGAACCCTTCTCAACGTCCTCCACTTTTGATGCTTTAGCATTAATTCTTGCAATGGTGTCATCCTCAGCAACAAAGGAAGTTGTTATACTGACCAGTGGGAATACAGTCACCCTTGAAGCTTGATTGAATATGGCAATAGAAACTCCTACAGCAGCCAGTTCCACAGGTCCTGTAATGGGAAAAATCTGATGTTCTAAAATCATAGAAACATAATATAAACCAAAAACCTTAGAACAGGTCCAGAAATTTTTCTCAAGGTTCAGAACTGTGAGCCGAAGTCAGTTCATGATATAGTTGGGAATCAAAAGAAAATTTTAACTTGGCTTTCAAGTTCTAGCATGTCTCCTTTTGAAGATGAAAAACGATAAAAGCATATCCAACATCTTAATAGTTGTACCTTATTGCCAATCAGAAGTCACTTCCAAAATCATATCTTCAAACATTTTACAAGTTACAAATTTAAATTCAAATAGCAATGCCCAGATGGTTGCTGTGTAGTGCTACTCCTAAGTCCTACCACGTAGTATCATTTTTAAGACAAATGAACTGAAACATCAAAAAGGCCACACTGTCTATCAACAGTAATTTCAGCATAAATTTCGATAACAGAAACCATAAACTCAAATAATGTAGAACATGAAAGCAGACCTAAATGACCAATGAATGCCGTGTCAATGAGAGAAGCAACTGGGTCAGCAGCTAAAGCTAGTGCAGCAGGAAATGCAATCTGTAGTATCTCCCGACCAAGTGAGTCCATCTTGAAAACATTTCTGGAATTACATTTGTAGAAGCAACGTTAGCTCATGAAAATATTTAAGTTTTACTTTCAAATGAGACGTGTCAAGTGACAACCAAGGTCATATACTTCTATCAACCAACTACAGATGAAACCTGCACATAAATTGAGACCGAAAAGAACGTATTGATTATCTCCTGGCTATGCAATAACATATATATCCGATTCAACAGGAGAATTGAAATTAATGTATAAATTTTCCTCAAATAAGTCTCATAAAAAACCCATCTGTATACGGCCTCTCACAATATCTCTAGATAATGTAAATTTAAGAAACAAAACACCATATGTGAAGTAGAACAGCAACTATTACACATTTTGATCTTACCTTGCATCTTTAAAGAAGACTAAGAATGGTATCTTCGGGTTGGTTTGGGCCGGTTGTAATTCCCTGTCCTCAGCCATCTTATTAATTGCTGAAAAACCTCAACTTTAGACCAACAACTTGATCAACTTATGGATCTGCCTCAAATTTCGAAGATCACGAGCAAAACTTCACAATCTGAAGATTAAAAGAGATCGGAATTATACAACCAATTTCAATCACAAATCCTATACATAATAATTCTTTCTTTCAACATTCAACAAAATTCTACCTGAAGAGGCAAGAATACATCTTCCCAACAAGAATATGCATACAATGAAGTTAAGTTCTTTGATCGAGATATTACGAATGGTATAAAAATGCGGTAGTAGTTGGGAAAATGCCAGAGCCAGTATTCTTAAACATTTAAAAATATATTTTCTTAATCAAGGTAGTTAAGCCTCCCTCAGTTCTGCAAACAGATATTTTAGTCAACCTTGTGAGCAGACTTTGACATTATTGAAATATGTGCAGGTACTTCCCTACCAGATGTACTTCCCCACCAGATTTTGGATTAATTAAACTGACTGAAAGGACTTAAAGTTTACCACAAAAAAAGACAAACTGAAGATGCGACTCTTTGCCTAGAATCTAAAAGATGCATATTAACTCCCCACTAAACATTATTCCATCAAGTATATTCAAAGCTAACAAGAAGTTTATAAAACTTCAGGGAAGCAGAAGATATTTTGAGCTGTCCGTAAAACTTTCTGACTAAAAACTTGGCGGACATACAATAAATCATCTCCAAAGACTCAAAACAATAAAAAAAAGAAGAAAAATACTGAGTTTAAAGGGCATAGGGAAGGAGAACTTGCTTGGAAATGTGGACTACTACATAAACAATGCATAGCCTCCCTCAGTTATGTTTTCCCTTGATAAGCATACAAACAGACACATGAATTCCCTAAATCAATTAAAAAAACAAGAGTTGAAAATGAAGGCTCTGTCCAAATGTATGCTGACCTTCCTTGTGAAGAAGATTTGTCCAACTCTTTTCTTCCCCAAATAAAGCTAAACTAGTAACAACCTACACAATTTTGACCCAAGGACTTATTTTAATTCCACAATTCCAGTCCTAAAATATGTTAAATTCATGAAAAAAGAAAAGAAGCTCTAAAGGTGGAACTGGTAACAACTTCAGGTAACCTTTGGACATTTAACCCACCGACACATGACATTGGAGAAAGAAATCCAAGCACAGATATTCAACTATAAGTAGTTTGGCCGTCCAAGAACTGCACCATACCAGGTATCAATGTACACGAATGTACGAATTTCCAAGCTTCATGTGTCCTAGATCAATGGAAAGCTTAATAAACAATAAATAATTGGATATACCTCCACTGGGTATATGTAAACTAGATGAACAACATGATGGGTAAAAATTAAATAAAGATAAAAAGGTCACCTGAATCATAGACAATCAGAAACATGGCGGTTTCCCACAAGTTCGAGGAAATCGCCTCGAGAAGTTAGGTCCTCAACCATGTGCAAAATAATTTAGAGAAAGGGTCGTCGTATGATTCAGAAGAATTAAGGGACGGAAACTCCTTAATCTTTTTGTCATTTTCGTTTTGGACTTTCGACTGCTAGCTGCATTGTTATGAGCTCCATTGCTTAATTAATTTCCGAGGACAAGGAATTGAGGAAATGCAAAGAGGGAAAAACAGTGATAAGTTGGCCTTATTATGGGCCCACTTTTGTCCATTTGCAAAGAATTCAGACTGCTTAATGGGCCGGGCCGAGTGGAAGCCTCATAATCATAGATTAATGGTGAGCTTTATTTGCACGGTTGCACCCCACTTTTTTACAATTACATCCCAATATATCTACACCCTATAAAATTTGAAAGGGTAATGTTAAAAACCCCTAAAAGTCCCCTAAATCTAAGAGTCATTGATTAAAAATACAAATATGGGGTCTACTTCACATCCAACACTCCACATTAAATAGGGGATTTTAAACATTATTCAATTTGAAAAATAACTTAACCACACCTCAAATAATTAAAAACTGACACATTTATGAAATACACCCCAAATAACTAAAAACTGCCACATTTATGAAATACACCCCAATGATACCAAGGTGAACAAAATCAAAAAAAATGATTAGCAAACTGTAGAGAAAACAAAGCTGGCTTATTTGCAGTAAAGAAGCAAGAAAAATTCCAAAAAAACTGCACCAAAACATATTCAAAATCTACATAAACGAATTCCAAAATTTTGTACAAAACAGCTCCAAAATCTGAATCAAAGCCACTCCAAAATCTGCATAATTCAGCTTCAAAATATGCACAAAACAATTTTAAAATCTACATAATACTGGACACAACTTAAGCTCTAAAAATTTGCACTAGGAAAAAAAGAATGGTGGTTAGCGAATGTGACACGGAAAACTTGTCCTAGAATTCTAGGATGATTTGGATTACTATTTTAGTTTAATTTTTATTTTGTTTAGAAGTTATTTGGTTAGTTCTATTCCTAGTTAAATTGCTTAGTTCTATTCCTAGTTAGTTTAGAATTCTTTCATGCCTTTAAATAGGCGTCTCGTGTAATTGTTATGGGATTTAGAAATATTAGTTTACTTTCCCTACAAAGTTTAATTTTGTATTCTTTTTCTCTTCCTTGTATTCTTTTCTCTTCCTTGGATGACTTCTCCAAAAGAATTGAGTCTGTATCATTGGTGTGGCAACCAAGGTGGTGAATTGGCCATTATTACTATCCATAATGGGGTTTTTTAACCTCGCCACAATTGGAACTCTTGTTCGTTGTGGTGGGATTTGTAATCTCGCCACAATCAATTGAGCAATCCTACTATACTCCGGTGTCAAAATGTCACTCACCGTCGTTCTTGAAGGAAAAGCTGTAGTTATTGATTTGTTGCCTCAAGCAAAGGACACTGGGAGGCTTAGATCAAGAATTGAATGTCGCAAGTCTCAGTTCGTCAAGAATTGAATGTCGCAAGTCTCTTATTTCTCTAACTCTACGCGCGTGTGAGAATAAAACCACTGCATGATTATTTATATATTCATTTATGATGTTGGGCTTGATCCGGATATGCTTCTCCAATCATAGTTAAACCGATTTTCTTTTTTTTTTCTTCTTATTTTTAATAATCATATTTTAACTTTTTATTACTGATAAAATGTTATATTACGTTAAATATTTATATAGAAATAAGTTATTGTATTATTTTACATTTATTTTTAAATCTTTATAAAATTTTACGATCTTACGATTCAATATTGTCGGCCTTCCGTCGATCTTATGTAAGATAACGATTTTGACAACCTTGCATATTGGGCACCGCTTTCATACTAAAAGAGTGTTTTTTTTTACCTACTCTTGTGGATTGTACTCATGTAAAATCTATTTTATCATGCTATAATTAATCATGTATTTAACTTTTCACTATTAAAATATAAGAGAGTTATCAAATTTTGAGATATTGGAGGAAACTAATAACTACTTTTTGACAAATGCAAGTTCTGATAATAATACTTCCATATATCATCACCTACCTATAGAATATGGGCTACCCAGAGAGAATGAAATCAAATTGAATGAAGCATTACCATGTAAGATTTAGTCCACTCGTCTTCTCTATTGTTGTTTTGGCTTTTAACTAATTTATTTGGAGATTTCGATGTTTATTACACTGCGTCAATGTCGATAAGCCTGAAGAGACGACAATGACCCTAAAATCGAGTTCCATCTCGTTCATGTCCAAGATCATGCCATGTTGACATGCGTCAAAAGAAACTTGTTGAATTTTCAAAGCCTTTTTACTTGATATTTATTATAATTTTAAAGTGCTCTGATGGCGACCTATAAGGCGATAAAATTCCGTTAATTACAGTTACAAATTTGTCTCTCTATTTATCAGTTAGACACACAAACACAAAATTCTTTGGGGAAGGTAAAAGAAGTCAAATTTCATGTCAAACTTTAGAAATATGGTTATGTTATTGTGTTTCTCCTAGCTTGTGAACTCATGATTTACTAATTCAAAAAATCACATAAGATCACACTGGGCTTCAAATGCAGCCCATTTGATTCGATATAATCAACTTTCAATGTGTATGTGAGCTGGCCGCATTTTTGAGATGGATGGTTCCTCATCTAAGTCATACAGAATGGGCCACCAAACTGCCAAACCCAATGTTTTCACACTTGGATTACATTGGGCTCGATTCATCCATCCAATGGGCTCCAACAAAAAGTATAAAAATGGACTCAGCCCAGCTTGTACTGCGGTCTTGATTTGTTCTCCCTCAATTAGTGGATTTGCAACCGACGTTGTTGGGTATTTGTTCATTTTTGTCTCAAGAGAATCGTCTTTGAATCGACTTCCATTCTTTCTCCACATATTGCCCCAAAAATTCAATTGTTTTTTTGGTCTTTTAATTCAAAGTTTTTGAATTTGTGGGAACTGAATTGAGTCTTTCTTTTATTCCGGCACTTTTGAGCCTAATTCATTGCAGGTCTTGTGAATCATGATGTTATTTGATTCTTTTTTTTTGTTATTTTAATCCAGACTTTTTGAGTTTGTAGAAACTGAACTCAATCTTTCTTAGTCCTGGACTTTAATTTGAGGCCGATTCATTTCAAGTCTGTCAATCATGATGTTATTCAAGCTAAATTGGGACAATATTCTGGGAACTCAAAGTCACAATCCAATTATGTATAATAGAAAAATCCAACCAGTATTATGGAATTCAAAACTTCACTTACATATTTCAAAACCCTTTCTTTTTTTAGTGATTGATAACAACATCATACATGTTTGCACTTTGAACATCGAATATAGATCTAGACTTGAGTTGCCAGGTTTGCGCGCACAATAATTTCCCACATCACAATATGATAGGTTGGGTCAAAACATTATGCATGGTCACAAGAATATTACTTTCAGTGAGAATTGAACTCATCACCTTCTAAATGAACACAATTTGACCCCAGAGAAATTCACCATTAGAATATTACCCAAAACCACTTGGTTTAGTTCAAAACCCATTAAACCCCAAAATTTCCAAAGACCTTTCAATAGGATCAAACAGTGTTATTAAAACTGGACTGCGCCGATCGATCGAACCGTAAAACTGGTGAATCGGTCATTAAATCAGCACGATTTTGTCAAAATACTAGTTATGCAAGTGATTCGGAAAAAATCAATCAAATCGGACAATTTTTCATAAAAACCGTTGAGCCGTACCGAAAAGATCGAACGGTTTTTTAAATATTTTTTAATTTTGAATTATTTATTAGCTATTATTAACTTATGATGTGAAACTGGATTTTTATATGTATTAGGTATATTATTCTGTATTAAATATGTGATTTGAACATGATTTTTTAATTTCTTAAATATTTTTTTATGGATGATCATATAATGTTATTATGATATTTATTTTTAAAACTATTTTTTAATTAAATCTGTATTGACCGATGATCCACGGATTGAACCAGTGACCTAATCCTTGCTCGGATCGATGCCCGGGATGATTTTTATAACATTAAAGTCAAAACTTGAATTTCATGAACTCACAATCGGAAAATATGAGAATGAAGAAATACCCACCAGAAGACAACATGAATGGAATGGAATGAAATCACAATCGATGTAGTAGAAGTAAGGTATTCTTATTATGTCACAAGAGCCAAGAAAGTTGGCCTACATTAAGAGGCAACAAACCAAGTTCACAAATACATTAACTAAATTCTACTCCATTCCTCATCTTGTTTTCCCAAACACAGCAATCCAAGTCAAGCTAGTGTGTGGAATTATTACTTGTTTGATCACATTTCCACAAATTAAAGAAGAAACAACAACAAAAAATGCACACGCAAATACCATTCCTTCACCACAATCTTACCCTTTTTCTCCTTCTCCCTTTCAAACTTGTGCCTAATAATTCACCTAAAATAGTGCTAACTTCCCTAACTTTGTCTACCAAATACTTAATTCACTTCTTTTTCATTGACATCACACTTAGTAAGCTAGCTATATTTTTGTAATGCCATCCATGGTTGGCCGGAAACTATATTTGCAAAAGCTTAATGTGTCAATCAATCTAAGATTTCATGGTAGATTAGAGGATATATAGAATAATTTGGTTCATATTACATATAGTCGATCAATCTCGTAATGTAGGCACATTTGTCGAACCAGTAAATTTGTGTTCTTAGATATCTCACTTGATTCCCCTTATGTTTATTCATTTGTTGTATACTGTCAATTCGCAAAATATATAAAATATATGTATATATGTATGAGTGTGTAAATGACACTCGTGCACAAGACTCCTGTAGTGTTTATCCCCATATTAGGATCAGGGACAAGTAAGATGTATGCAGACCTTATCCCCACATTATATGTGAAGAGGTTGTTTTTAGGAATTGAACATGTAACCTCTAGGCTACATCTTTTTTTTTTTTAAAACAAAGGTTTGGGGAGGGGGTAGGATTCGAACCCACGACCTAATGGGTAGGTGATCCTTTACATGCAAGATGATTGCCGTTTAACTAATGGCTCACTTGCAAGATGGGTTAGTTTTAAGTTGACTTATTTACAACCTTAATTTCAATAACTAACTATTGGCAGTTGGGTCTGGTTTACTGAAGTATTGACACAAAAGTATATAAGTTGTCAAAGTAATATTATTCTGACTAATTTGGTGGGTTGGAACTGATGTCAAATTTTCCGTTTGATAATGATTGCAACACTAGACTTGACTGAATTTTCTCCTTATATCACTATAGATAATGCTGTTGAATTAATTATGCTGTGGGAATTTGACATTTTTCAACTGGTTAGAGAATATAGAGACCAAATCAATTCCATAAATTAAGCCTACATATTAGCTGAAAATAAAATTTAATACAAATGTGTGTGTATAATACACCATATATTATACAAATGTGTGTGTTTATATACCTAATACATACATACATACATACATATATATAGAGAGAGTGTGTGTGTGTGTGTGTGAGGTTGCAATGTTGCATATAATAATTTGATCTCTCTTAATTAATAATATTTCTATCAAATACATATATACTTAAACAGAATGATGCCGGCTGCCGGTTAATTGTGTTTATACGTACAATAATTTTTTTAATATTTATATAATCATAATGATGATGAAAATAATTTAATTAAATAAGTGTACATATAATGGGTTCGATTCCTACTGATCCTATAGATAGAATTATCACGTGTTTATATGGAACACATGGTTTGCGAGCTATTATTGGGCTCATGGGTTTACCCAACACACATGAAGGGTGGTAGTTACGGGTTCTCATGTCATAAAAATTTGTGTAAAGGTACTTATAATTATAAAGATATATGATTCCAAGCAAACATTTATTAGTGTTGATTTATTTGTTTAATTTGTTTTTTAAAGTATCTTATTGTCGAAAAAAGGTCATAGACCTGATTGTATTAAGTTACCTAATAAATTAGGTAATTGAGACTCGTAAACACTTGGGCCACCATAAAGATGGAGTACAACCAATAAGACTAAAAAAATAAGAAAAAAATTGAAAACACAAACACTAAAACGTACATCGTGGAAGAATGCAGTCTTTTCTGTTGTATCCGCGATCAGTAAAACAACAGAAAAAGATAACGCAACCGTGATAGAAGTCTTTACATGTTGGGCATGTTTGGGAGTGCTGTCAACAGCTGTGAGGTACTGTGCGGTGCTGTGAGTTATAAAACTGTGGTGCTGTGAGGTGAGTTGGAACGCAAAATGCTGTTTGACGCATCACTTTTAAAACTATGGTGCGGTGCTATGAGGTACGTTTTGACTTATCTAAATTACGATTATATTAGATGACTAATAATATTAATATAAAATCACTTAATGTTTGTATTGTACATTAATCTAAAATAAAATAATTGACCTAATTTGATTACGTAGGACAATTCAACATATATTGTAAACGTTTAGGAGTGTTGTGAGGTGTGGTGAGCTTCTGTGAGGTAAAAAGCTGTAGTGCTGTGAGGTGAGTTAGAATGCAAAAGATGTTTGACGTGTCACAAAAAACTGTGGTGCTGTGAGGTGCAAACGCACTGCCAAACACCCACGTTGTTTTGTATTTATTCCTGCGATTAAAACCGCAGGTGTAAGTGCATTCTTCCATTCTATTGCAAAATTAATGGACTTTTCATTTTCTAGCGCAAAAAATTATGCAAGATCAAAAGTCAAGCTAATTTAAATAATTAATTAACCAACCTAACAAGCCACCTCATAAGTCGCTCGCACCATTTCGTCTCAATTTCTTCAACTCTCTCCCATATGTCGCCATACCTTTGTGACTCCATTAACAAACATTCTCCATTGCTTCTCCACTAATCACTCTCTCTCTCTCTCTCTCTCTTTTGTGCCAAAAAGGCAAACCCACTTTTGCAACCCGCCCCCCTCTCTCTCTCTATATATATAGACATGCACAAGCATTTCAAAAGCATTGAAAGTACTCCCTTAACTCTTCCTAGTGGTCTATTAGCAACTTTGGGCATATCCACCCATCTCATCATCAATTGTGTATCTTGTCTTTTTTGTTCCCTCACAGTGTAAGAGAGAAATATAAAAATGGGTCATTTCGTGACACTAATATTGTGCCTCATTTTGTCTTTGTTTGCTCTCGGTTCTTCTTCTGGTTTTTACACAGAAGACCCAATTTACAAAACCCATGGAGGGGTCATTGGTGCTTCAAGAAGAAGTATATCACCAAGGCCTTTCAATGTGGATGATTTTGGAGCTAAAGGTGATGGAATAGGTGATGACACTAAGGTACAATAATTGATGCTCAACCTTTTCATTTCTACCTTGTAATTATTATTATTGAATCAATTTTGGTTAATTAATTTGTGTACGTTGGATTATTGTTAGGCATTTAAGAAAGCATGGGAGGCAGCTTGTTCTTCCAAAGCAATCAGTCCTGTAATTGTGGTTCCTAAGAGCAAGACTTACCATCTCAATCCAATTACATTCTCTGGTCCTTGCAACTCCAATCTTGTTTTGGCGGTGAGTATATATATATATATATAGATATAGATATAGACACACATTTTGCATCCAGATATAAAATAAAAATGATTTGAGTTTTGAATGATGTGTTGTTGATATGAATTTTGCAGATTTTTGGAACAATCCAAGCATCCACTGAACGATCAAACTATGCAAAAGATGGGAAGCATTGGATTAAGTTTGAGAATGTGCAGAATTTCAGAGTTAAAGGTGGTGGTATCATCAATGGCAATGGCAAAATATGGTGGGAGAACTCTTGCAAAGTCGATGAAAGACTGGTATATATGCCCCATTCCTAATATATATATATATATATATACAGTTTTAAGTCCCGCATATATAAGAGAATTTCTGATATATATTTAAATATTTAATACATTCTTCTTTCAACTTTCATTATTCTTGTAATGGTAAGAATTTTCATTGATTGTACTCTTTTTCCTTTGCACAGCCTTGCACTCTGGCACCAACGGTACGTACGTACATGTACTGCAGATGCTGAATTGTGTGTGTATATATATATATATGTATGTATTTTATTTTCTTGGATATATATATACACATAAATTCCCTTATGTAGACTAAAAAGTGTACATCAAGTTTGTGGACTTGTTTTTCAACCATAAATGGATGGATTTACAGGCAATGACATTCATTGGATGCAAGAACTTGATAGTGGCAAATCTGTGGTTCAAGAATGCACAGAAGATGCATGTTTCATTTCAAGATAGCGAGAATGTGCAGGTCTTGAATCTGCTGGTGACTGCACCTGGAAACAGCCCCAACACTGATGGAATTCATGTCACAAATACACAAAATATTAGAATCCAGAATTGTGACATCAGGACAGGTAATAATTACCTTATTAATTAAAAAAAATTATATTTATATTTATTTCCTATGATTCTAATTTATATATATATTTTTTCAATTGATTAAGGTGATGACTGTATTTCAATAGTTAGTGGGTCTAAAAATGTGGAGGCCACTGATATAACTTGTGGACCTGGTCATGGCATAAGGTAGGCAACTCAAATTCCAACCAGATTTGTACCCAAATTCAACTAAATTGACTCTATTTTGTACATCTATTTATATTTTCTACCATCATTAATAATTTTTGTAATTGAAAAAATAAAATTGTGAAGCATTGGAAGCTTGGGAGCTAATAATTCACAAGCAAATGTTACCGGGGTCACAGTCAACAGAGCACGACTTTCTGGTACCACAAATGGACTTAGAATCAAGACTTGGCAGGTACAGATATATATATATATATATATATATATTTATGTATTGAGAGAAATCTTGATTTCATGACCTAAATTTTGACAAAGATTAAACCACCCGTTTGAAAATTTTGTAAACCCTTTTTGAGTCATTCATGGAGCAAACGATGGCTAATTTTGTAGACTAATTAATTACAGTCTCTCTCTCTCTCTATATATATATATATAAGATAATATTTTTTATTTTAAATTTTGACAAAGATTAAACCACCCTTTTGAAAATTTGGTAAACCCTTTTTGAGTCGTTCATGGGGCAAACCATGGTTAATTTTGTGGACTAATTAATTACAGTCTCTCTCTCTCTCTCTATATATATACTATAATATTTTTTATTTTAATTTAATTTTTCATAAAAATTCTTTATTAAATATTTGATTTATTTTTGTTTGTTTTTGTAGGGAGGGTCTGGATATGCCAATAACATAATATTCCAAAATGTGGTGATGAACAATGTGAGCAACCCCATAATTGTTGACCAAAACTATTGTGATAAAAAACAACCATGCCAACAGAAGGTAATTAATATTAATTCTTCAGAATTAATTTATATATATATATATATATATATATATATATATAAACTGAAAAAAAATGAAGCAAAAACTTTGCCACTGCAGGTCTCTGCAGTGCAAGTGAGCAACATAGTGTACAGTAACATCAGAGGCAGCAGTGCCTCTGCAGTGGCAACAAACTTCGATTGCAGCAGACAGTTTCCATGTAAAGGAATTATGTTGCAGGACATAAATCTTGTGAGTGAAGAACGAGGATTAGAATCCAAAGCTTCGTGTGTTAATGTCAAATTCACAAGAAAAGGACATGTCTCTCCACAGTGTTCTAAATATTAGAAATATAAGCATTAATTCATATATATATATATATATATATATATATATATATATTCTCTTATGCGGACACCGGCAAGTTACATTAATTTAAGCACACTTTTTTGATAGTGTAGATGAATGAAATGACAAGTGGGGACCATTGTTTTGGGTCCCACATGTTCCAAATCAATAGTGAAATTGAGATGCGTAAGTTAATATAACTTGCGGGTGTCCGCATAAGAGAATTCTTAATTTAATTTAGTTTGTATTTTTTAGACTTATTTAATTTGTTTTTGCATCTTCAAGACTGGAAAAATTGGTTTGCAATTTAAATATCAAAATGAACAACAACTTTAATACAATTCATGTCCTCATGGTTTTCCAAGCTTTATCTATTGTGTTATAAAAAAATAAAAATAAAAATAAAAAAGGTATTAAAAATGATTGATTATGCTATAATGAACAAATGTTACAAATAAATCCGTTTTGGAGTTTTAATCCCAATTGTTTAAGCTATAAATATTAATATTACAACCCAAACCACGAGTTGGAGTGGTATGAATGATGTATATCACCTTACTGATCAAGGTTCGAATCCCTCTCTCCCGTTTAAAAAAAAAAAACATTAATATTATGCTTTTGATTAAGCAGTTGATTTTGTGGTTATCCTAACTTTGAACACTTGATTCATTTGCAAAATGAAAAAGAAAAAAAGAAGGGAAAAAAACTTAATTGGCAACTATAAAATATTAAAATCTCCCTTGTCTTAGTCATCATATGACTGTTTTTTCTTTTAGCTTGTTTTTTGAGGTGACAGAAGTTAATTAATATTAATTGCAGAGTGTGAGAGAGAGAGAGACCTATGTGGGCCAAAACTTATGGATTCATTAAGCTGAATAGGTGTGGGCTAACCTAATAAAAATTGAATAGAAAGTTATGGTCCAGCCCATAATGAGCTTTACTTACATGTAAACAAGCTTAGACTGAACTGGGCCAAGTTGATGTCAGTCACTCCACCTTAAATAGCGCAATGAAGTCCCAGGCTAGATTTATTCGTGGGCCTCACTTTCATGGCCCAGCTTTACCCATCCCTCCTGCCATCTAGAATGATAATTGATGACCATCTCCACTCCAAAAATGCTTAAACAAACAGATATGGGAGATTCCATTTATTGAACTTCTAAGCTTTTTTTCTTTTTTCTTGACAACTTCATGAGCTTATCTCCAACTTGACGTGGAAGTCTCTTTTAATTCTTTTTTTTTTTTTAAATTAATTAAAAATGGCATGAGACACCAATGAAGATTAATATTTATGCATGTGAGGAGTCATTTTACTTCGGACACGTGTCAGGATCTTATTAGGTGGAAAGTTGCGTTGACCAAACTTTTAGATAAGAAGGACCTTGATATCTGGGGATGATCGGCCGTTAAATCAGGGATTTGATTTGACGATCCCAATGAATATTCAAATCACTAACTATAAAAAAAGAGAGAGAACGGTTTAAGGTCATTTTTTAAGCATTATTTTGCGATTCTTTGTTCTTTTTTAGTTCTGAGATTGACTTGAGTATCGGAGCATCTAGAATGATGGCCATCTCCTACTCCAAAAATGCTTAAACAAATAGAGATGGGGACTCCATTTATTGACGTATAAATCGATGAACATTATTTGCACCCAATTTTTTACTAAGTACACCCCATTAACCCTTTAAAAACACACTAGAGTTGGGTATACTTAGTAAAAAATAGGGTGCAAATAATGTTCATCTATAAATCTCTTTCAATTATTGTTCTAACAAAATTAAATTAAAATATCATGAGACAACAAAACCATGAAGAATATTTATGCCTTATTTTCATAATTTTATATTTCACTAATATAAGGAGTATTGTAAAAGATTGCCCCATCCATATATATACACACTAAATTTCTTTCCTCTTAACCTCAAAATTTTCCACTAGAGATGGAGTTTTGATTGCTAATTTTATTGTTTATATTATATTATAGTATGATCATAGAATTTTTTTTATGATAATGCTCGAAACCCAAAAAAGTGACCCCCAAAAGATCCTCATTTAATGTGGAGCGTTAGATGTAAAATGGGCCCTACATGTACGTTTTTAATCAATGACTATTTTAATGACACATAGATTTGGAAGACTTTTAGGGATCAAATTTTGGAGGTCTTTAACATTTTCTTTTATTTTTTATTTTTTATTCCTTGAATCCTTGGCTAATAATTGCAACTAGTGAAGTAGTCATGGATCCATCATCAATGATTAAAAAAATTTAACGAACATAAATTGATGTGGCTAAATTTAATAACATTAGATTCATAATTTTTGATATTTTAAATTGTCAAGTAGCTAGATGCCTAGATCTGCCCTTGATGTGATTTTATAGTTTATAACCTCAACTGAAGAATAATTGAAATAATTAGCGACTTTTTAAACTTGAACCAAAGACTTTGATATTTTATTTTTTTTGGTAATGTCAGGAATCACAGTCATTGTCCTTATAATTTTTTTTAATGGATCTATGCAATAACTCGATCATAAATGAATACGACAATTCATATTGTCAAATGACACCCGAGCCACTAGTTGAAGTGGTAAAAATGTTGTATATCACTCTGGTGATCAAAGTTCGAATCTCTCATTTCAAAAATATGACAATTCGAAATATGAGTTTGATAGGAACGAACCCATGACCTTCAAAGAGGAGAGCTTGCTGACCTAAATATTTTATCTAACTTCAATGCCTAATTGCCTATGATATATATATATATGTATGTATATATATATATGATTGGTTTCCATCACTATCTCATTGTTAAGAGCACTTTCAAATGAATTAACTAATAATGTTGCATTAATCTCTGTGTTGAATTATGGGTTTTGTTTTGGACAACAAAAGGTTAAAACTAGCAAAGTGATGTGGGGTAATGGGACCGACAAAGCAGACGGGCGCAAAATGATGCGGTCGCGCATCAGTTTTTTGTGGAATGAGATCACAAACTAGACAAGTCCGCTCGATCGATACACCGTCCAAAGTGTAGGCGCTTCGACCGAATGGGCAAGCCGCTCAAATGGATCAATCAACATGTCCAAGTGTCTCTTACGTCCAGGCCCGATGAACCGTATTGCCGCTCGAGCGAATAGGTGTATTTATTTGTTTTTTTTTTTAATTTGAGTCCAATTAGGATTTTCTTGACTATTTAAGGTTGTGTGTTGAATTAATAAAAATTAGTGAATTCTCTCTAATCCTATTTTGGTTCAATTCTTGATAGATTGAGGGAGTAGAAACCATGTTGGCGTTCATTAATTTCCCTTTTATTTAATCGCGCACTTCGTCAGCAGTGAGATGGGCAGAGATGCACACAAATAGAAAGAAAAGTAAGGCATGGGGGTCTCACGAAATTCATTACCTTTCAAAAATTCAAGAGAGAGTGATGTGACATAGGACCAGATTCATCGATTTTTTACTTTCACACTGCGTCAAGATGGGCTCTTGTTGGGCTCTCCTCCAACACAAAAGAGTTGTTTAAGCAGACAAAAGGAGAGGTGTTTGGAGATAAAAAGCTTTTGGAGATTCAGAAGGCAAGCAAGTCTCTCTCTCTGTGTTGTATTGGTCAGCTTCTCTCCCTGTTTTCTCAGCACAAGGTTTCTATAATGGAGGAAGGAGGAGGAGAAGAAGAAGAAGAAGTGACAACAACAACAACAACAACAAAAAGTGATGAAAAGAAAACAAAGTTTCAGAGAATATGTGTGTTCTGTGGCAGCAGAGCAGGTTACAAGTCTTCATTTGCTGATGCTGCTTTTGAGCTTGGTAAACAATTGGTAATGCATATATACATACATGTCTATTACTCTCTTAATAATTCAACATGTCATAAATTAACAGATTTAATTTGTTCATTAAGACTCCATTTTAATTGTTTGCTTTTGATAAGGTGGAGAAGAAGATTGGTTTAGTGTATGGAGGAGGAAGTGTAGGTCTCATGGGTTTGATCTCTCAAACTGTGTTTAATGGAGGTTGCCATGTTTTGGGGTATTATCACTCACTAATTCCTCTTATTAGCTTAATTTGCACTAATAACTAATTTATTAGTGCTTCTTTTGATCATTAATTAGTACAAGACAACTTACATTATTCAACATTCTTTCTCCATGATTGTTGGATGGAGAAGAGTGATTCCAGAAGCTCTTAAGCCTCATGAGGTACTTAATTCCGCTGCTTACCTAAGTTTTTCCTTTCATTGATGATATACTTGAAGAAATTGAACAAAACCCACTTGCAGATATCAGGAGATACCATTGGAGAAGTGATTACTGTTACTGATATGCACCAAAGGAAAGCAGAAATGTCAAAACATGCTGATGCCTTCATTGCACTTCCTGGTAATGTATATACATACAATCCATTGTGATCATTGTTTTCTATACATAAAACACATTTTAAGGGTTTTTTTTGTTCCTTCTCCTTTTTGTTTTCTGGGGTTAAAATGTTTAATTAGGTGGTTATGGAACCATGGAGGAATTGCTAGAGATAATAGCCTGGTCTCAACTAGGAATCCATGATAAACCAGTGAGAAACTAATTTCTTGTTTACTATTTTTTTTTAAGTATTTAATTAGCAGATAATCTTTGATGGGCATTTTTAGATTTAATCATGAACTATATTGTCTAACAGGTGGGACTGCTAAATGTAGATGGATACTATAACAGCTTACTTGCTCTGTTTGATAAAGGAGTAGAAGAAGGTTTCATAGAGGCTTCTGCAAGGCATATTGTGGTCATAGCAAACACACCACAACTACTCCTCACAAAAATGGAGGTGTGTATATATATATATGTTTATATGTGTGAAGGGCTGAATTATTGGGGGAGATAAGACACTCAAAAGTTGCAGAGAATAATGTGGTGTTATTTTGCAGGAGTATGCCCCAGTCCATGACAAGGTTGCACCCAAACAAAGTTGGGAAGTGGACCAGTTACTAAACTCTGCTACTACAAGTGGGGAACCCCCTAACAAATCTTAGATCCTAATCAAAACCCATCTTTTGTGTGAATACAAACATGTATTTATCTATATCTATAAACATCTGTATGTGAAGGTTATATCTTAATCAAGATGAAAAAGACAACCCAAATCTCTCTCTCTCTCTTCTTTCTCTCTCTTTGCTTGGCAATACCACAAGATCCCAAATCTAAATCACCCATTTATGAATTAGTGATGTGATGACAGGTGTGGGTATTTTAGGTTCATATATGGACCAATTGGACAGTTGAGAGATCCTTTTCTCTATTGCTGCCATTTTGTCCACTATGTCAGAAAAGCAACCAATGTGACATGTACATGGGTGGGGAAAAGTTAAAAGAGGCATAGATTATTTCTTGACAGGAATGATTAAGCTGTGTTTGGGGATGCATTTTTTCAACAACCAAACTAAGCCTATAAGCAGCATGACCTTTGTCCACTTGCTTTTATTTTTTACCTTGTGTGCTTCAGATTCTATTTGGAGCCAATGAAGGTTTTGGCCTGTTTCACTGAAGCCAATTTGTGTACTGGGTGCCAACTATATATATTGTTGACATTTTTGTTTCCTTGTGCATATTCAACTCCTATTACATAGTTAATAATTAGCACGGGAGCTAATGCCTCCAACTTCTAAATACGGCCAAACAACTAACGAGAAATGACTCGATTGACAATCGATTGGATTAGACATATGTGTACCCAAAATTCGATTTCAACTGGAAACATATTTTTATATGGTATTTCAAAAAAAAAAAAATATAGCCCAACACAAAAAATGTCACTTACATTTTGACCCAAACATGAGGGTGAGCCTAGAATGATGGGCAAAGAAGTGGCCAAGTGTTTGGTCACTACAACAAAGCTTTAATACAAGTAGCTTTCTTTTCTTCTTTTTCATATCTTAAAATCACCAAAAGCAAACCCATTTTAGGGTTCATGTTGCTTTTTCAAAAGCTTAACCAAAGAATTTTCCCTGTGATGGACATGATCATAGTAGCACATAGACTAGACAAAAAGAATTGAACAGCACTCCATTAGAATACAAGTATAAAATACTAGAATGGAGTACAAATATAAAATACTAATCAAGCGAAGCTTCAACCTCGCTTTATGCTATGCGTGGCAAGAGGGGTTCGCGGGAGTTGGGGAGGAGAGGATGGCAAGAGTCTACATACCCTTTTCTCATCAGCAGAAAATTGATGTATTATCAATTCGCTCAAGTATTTAAACCTCCTATAAAAAAGAAAAATCCAAAGCATCAAAAAGCCAGAGAAGGTATCCGCTGTGGCATACAGGGAGCCTGATCAATTTCAAGTGATACAGCCATATAGGGGAGGGAGGAAAGATAGCGAGCGAATTTCATCTACATTGAAACTGCCAGCTGAAGGTTTTATTTAACTACCATTAGCATCAATTATAATACAACAGGAGAGGGTGAGGGCATACATTCAACAAAATAACTGAAATTAGAACAGTCAGAAGCATTTCCGGTGAACCACGGATGGCCCAGTTTCATCATAGTCTGCCTTGGTGACATGCTGGTTTTGTGGGAACACAACTTTCGCTAGTATTGCACCTCCGACCCATGCTGAGTACATTGCCAAGTTCTCTGGCATATATTCTGGAGGCTGTAATTAACAGAACATCAAAAGTTTTAAGTAAATTGCACAGGAGAAAATAATGTAGAGGATAAGAAAAGGTTGAAATACAATTTTCAGACACTGGAGGGAAAGACAAAAGACATCTATTGTCGAGCAACAATATTTTTTCATGAGAAATAATAATCCGTGCCTTCAAAAAATCTGCAGCTCATTTATGGTGCAAATGAGGAAGCAATATAATCTCAAGTAATATTCAAACTCAATTCCACCCTCCCACTAAAACAGATCCAATTTTAAGATGTGTTGGCTAAATCACATGTATTAACATTATACATAACGAATTTTCTATATACAAGCATTTTGATTGTTGAATCATACCCCAAACAATTCAAAAAGGAAAATCATTCATGCATATTAAGGATTGCCAAGAATTGAAGACATCTTAAGTAGAGAGTACTAAGGTAAATCATTCATGCGCATACTTACATGCCAAACACTGAAAGTGGTGATAATGACTTTGATTATGAAGTTGAAATCAGGACTATCAAGAATATATAGCAAACACAAATAAAAAAAGAACCCAAGAATTGTACATTAGTACATCCCAGAAAAGACATGTAGAGTAGAGATCAATTAATCGGAAGTACAAAAAATACCTTAACAAGAGCAGGACGGATGGCTGATGAGCACAGGCTAGATTCTTTCTGAAACCTGTCTTCAAAACCTGCATCAGAGCAACAACAAAGCCAGCAACCAGCCAGTGGATTCATCGTCGTTAAGAAAGTCAACTCAGCAACAACAAATTTTTCAGAATGTTAAAATATGTATAAATGATGTGAAATGCCCCAATCTAACAAGTTAAACTTATTGGGTTGAATAGCAAAGTAACTAATCTTACATGATATCGGAGAGGGAGGTCTTGGGTTAAAACCTTAGCTTCCACAATTTAAACCTCCATTTGTTGTTGCCTCAAGTGTGGGCCTTTGTGTGTGTTTGTTGTTATCCCAAGTGAGGGCTTTTTGTGAGAGTAGCCTTGGTGTTGGGCCTCGTTTGTTGTGCACATGCTGGGCCGTCGGATTGCCCAGCCCACACGTGAAGGGGAGTGTTAATATATATATATAAATGATGTGAAATGCCCTAACCCAGCAAGTTAACTTATTGGGTCGAATGACAAAGTAACTAATCTTAACACAAAACATAGAAACTATCCAAGCCACTAAGAAGCAAACAACATATCAACAACAAGGGCCTCCGCCAACTGATTGGCATCAACTATAAGCCAAAATTCAAGCTTATTATATTGCTTTCCCCCATAATCCTGTGTATGAACTAATACAGTATGTGTAGCTAATGATAAGAATTTTATGGATAAACATGAGAGTGAATGGATATGCCACTACATAACATTTCATCTGTTCTGCCCCCAAAACAGGGTGCACGGTCAAGAGAGCAAAAATCGACCAAGTGAACTTACAATGAATATGGAAAGAACTTCTAAAAGAATGTATCAAGAGATACCTAGTCTTCACACTCTTCAAAGCCAAAACATTCGAGATTTTGTTGGTCCCATTAGCTAGATCCTTTTCATTACATTAAGTGGGGGCTGGGTTTCGAACAAACATCAATAACACCAGATATACGCTTCATCACAATTAATCCTAGAAAAGGGACCCAAGACTCTCCCATAGTGGAGGTGGAAACATGGAATCTACTGAATCTCAATTTTACAAGTAATAAAAGAAAGTAAAACCTCACCAGCCATTGAAGTTGTGCCACCACAAAGCACTGTATTTTCAAGCAGCTGCCGGTGGTTCTCAGAAGAAACTGATGAAATACTATGAACAAGCTGCTCAACAATTCCATGGGCATCTAAACCCAATATAGATGGTTGGAATAAAGCCTCTCCGACAGTGTATCTCTCTCTTCCAATTGTTATCACCTGAGACAACATTAAAGGTTGTTATATGTACATGCCTAACTCACCTTTTCTTAACTTGTATAACAAAGGCACAGGATGCAGGAGCAGGACGGCTAAAAATACAACATGGCCTATGCATAGAACTGCCCTGCCTAAAGAGGGAGGTTCCATCCTCATATGTTTACACAAAAACCACTTCATACTTAACAGACAATACTATTGTCTTATGCCAACCACTCCTGTCTAGTCAGTTTAAAATTCATTCACCACTACTTTGTCTTGTGCTTTAAAGGGTGGAATATACAATCTCAAAGAATTATGATTTCTTGATGCTGCACAGGACCAGTATTGTAAAGGACAAGGCAGTCTCCATGTTGCAAGGCCCCAACTGCCAGAGGTGCTAGGCGCCATGCCAGGTAGAAGCCCAAGTGCAGTTGGGCACATTCAAAATACACAAACATCAAACCAGCAAAAAGAGACTCATGTAAAATAAAACTATCATAAGTATCCAAAGCCATTAAAATGTTACAGAACTTAATATGAAAGTTAGAAAATTTGAATTTTGACAATTCAAAGACGATATTCATAAATACCAACCATTTAAAAAGATGGGAAATAAAGAACACCAATCAAAGCCATAAAGAAACGGGAAAACATGATCGCTGACAGATTAAATAAAATCTTTAAAAAGAAAACAACCATGGTCAACCTGTGTGTAAAAAGAAACAGCCAATACAGCCATCATCCAGGTCTAATGCTGTAAAGGAATATAACTGAAAGCACAAAATTATGGGGAATAAGAAGTCCAGGGGAAAAGGGAAACCACAAACCTGTCCATCAGGAAGAGTATGCTGCTCTCTCTCACTTGACTGCTGAGTCTTCTCATAAGCGACTTCGTCTTCAGCACAAGCAGCATATTGCTCTTTTAACGTCTCAACATCAGCAATATTGAGATTTATCATGGGATTTGATTTTCCTAGTTCTTGTGCAAGTAACTTTGTCAAATCCGTACCACCAATTTCAAATCTTCTGGAGGCGATGTGGTGAACAGCGCCTTCTATTACTGGTGCAATATCTAACAAAATAGGGAACAAAAGAAAATACAAAAAATGCTAATTAACTTAAACCGACTAAGTTGCTTTAGAAGACATTTATCTCTTTGTAAAGCAACACATCAAAATAGGAACCCAAAATTGAGTTTTTAAGACAAAGCTCATAATACCATAATAAGCTAAAGGAGGCCTCGTTAAAAATACACACCCATCTTCCCGTGACCAATATCAACAGTGCATCCTGAGATACGTCCAACTGCATAAAGGGACAAGACAGCTTGCTCCGATGCATAAAATCCAGAAATATTAAATGTCTCAAACATCAACTGCACCAATTGTTCTCTAACAGCCTGAAAAGAATCACTATCAAAATTTTAATTAGGGGAAAATACAACCCGTGACATTAAGCCAAAAAATATGCAAAACAGCGAATGACACCCTTCTTACCTTGCCTCAACTCACATAATACGGGTCATAAACGTACACTAGACTCTAAGATGATCTGAGAAGTTCTATCAGTTATCACTTCCCCTCAGCTATGCCCAGGAGAACGAAGTAGAAAAGATGGTTTGGAAATTGGAAACCCTTCAATCACTCCTGTCGGCCCATTAGGACAGGCAATATCACCAATATGCATTATCATTGATTCGGCAATCACATTGCCAACTAGCAAAATCTTTTTTTTTTTGAGAAAAGAAAAAGAAAGCTAACATCAAAACATATCCCCTGCCCTCCTCCAAAAAAGTGTGGGGAAAAGGAGGGACGGGGTTTTCCCAGAGAAGTCAATGCTGCAGAAATAATGATGCAGTTAGAGTAACTCTTCCTACAAATATGGGATGACAGTACTTACGAAGAATGACAAGAAAACTACATTATATTTTTTTTAAAACTTACCATGAATAGCTATATCAAGTTATCAACAGGAAAAAAAAAAAAGAGAGAAAAAAAGAGAGAGAAAAAAAAGGAATATTCAACTAACCTTTGGGGTACAGAGTGGATCAGTAAACAAAATTTGTCCTTCATTGCCCTCTTCCCAACCAAGGCCAATGTATAGGACATGGTGCAACAGATCTTCCATGGCATCCCAGTCTCTAATAACGCCCCTCACAACTGGATCAACGATAACATCCTCTAATAATGAATTATCAGCAGCAGATCCATCTTCCAGCGCACGTTTCATTTGGGTAGGTATTATCTAATGTTATAACAGATACGCATATTAAAATCAATAATCAAAGGCAAATAACAGCGAATGAAGACAGCAGAACAAACAATGCCACACATGAGTACTAATAAATACAGAAGATGGCCCTAAAATACCAGCTTCCCTTAGCTCTGGTTCATCCATCATTCCCCATAACCCACAAAAGCATGACAACGAACCCTTCCCAACTGAAATTAGTGATTATAGTCGCTCAAAGAAAAAGAGTAAAAGTTGGTTTGTCTTTTGGGCAAAATCCATAAATTTAAAAGCTGAAAGCAATTCAATTGCAACCATGAAGTAGATATATTTGTAAAGCAAATGACTATAAGCATGATCCTTACATTATCCCATTAACAATCCCATGGAATGTTGGGCTGGAAAGGACTCGAAGAGATTGTCAGGGAGCTCGATTCATCTAGACTATTCTGGATAATCAGTTCAGTACCTTTTGTTCTCTATTACACGCAATTGATGCATTTGGTACAACCAGGCACCCCTTGCATGGTGCCTACAATAAATTTCCTTTTTTTCACTTATAAAGCAATAATCCTCGCTGATTTCTTCACCTCTCACCATATTCAGAAACTTCAGAGCGACCAAATAAATGCCGAAGAACTACACAAACACAAATCCGACTACATAGTACATACAAAATAACTCCAGGTTTTAGATTTTCTATTTCTTTTTCCTTCTATATCTTTATTCATGTCCCCTTCGTTTATTCAGTACCCAGAAAGGAGAGAAAAAACTATCATCACACACTGGAAACACATAAATACTCATAAATACAGAAGATGGCCCTAAAATACCAGCTTCCCTTAGCTCTGGTTCATCCATCATTCCCCATAACCCACAAAAGCATGACAACGAACCCTTCCCAACTGAAATTAGTGATTATAGTCGCTCAAAGAAAAAGAGTAAAAGTTGGTTTGTCTTTTGGGCAAAATCCATAAATTTAAAAGCTGAAAGCAATTCAATTGCAACCATGAAGTAGATATATTTGTAAAGCAAATGACTATAAGCATGATCCTTACATTATCCCATTAACAATCCCATGGAATGTTGGGCTGGAAAGGACTCGAAGAGATTGTCAGGGAGCTCCATTCATCTAGAATATTCTGGATAATCAGTTCAGTACTTTTTGTTCTCTATTACACGCAATTGATGCAACCAGACACCCCTTGCATGGTGCCCTACAATAACTTTCCTTTTTTTCACTTATAAAGCAATAATCCTCGCTGATTTCTTCACCTCTCACCATATTCAGAAACTTCAGAGCGACCAAATAAATGCCGAAGAACTACACAAACACAAATCCGACTACATAGTACATACAAAATAACTCCAGGTTTTAGATTTTCTATTTCTTTTTCCTTCTATATCTTTATTCATGTCCCCTTCGTTTATTCAGTACCCAGAAAGGAGAGAAAAAACTATCATCACACACTGGAAACACATAAATACTCATAAAACAAAAAAAAAAAAATCACCCATAGTAGCACAGACGCATGTACATATTAACACGTTTTCCTTGCATTCAGTTAATGAAATAGTCAACTCACCATGGAGGGAGCTTGATCTGGGATTGCCGGTCCAGCTTTGAGCAGCTTCGAGCCAATGTCGACTACCGCAGCCTCCATGTTCTAGACTGATCCCCAAAAACTGAGGAAAACCCTAGCGTTTGGCGTACAAAAATGCAGATATGTGTGAGAACTGAGAACCACTAAACTTGAATTCTAGGGATTTCAACTTTCAAGGGCTTCTCTGAAGCGCCAATTTGCAAGTAAAAAAGCAAACGCTGTGTTCATTGGTTTCCCTCTATTTAATGGGACAATCTGCCTGTTTGGCAGGGCGGCTCCACAAGCGGAGCCGCCCACGGAGCCGCTTTGCGGCTCCGTCATGCCAAACAGGCGAAAAGCGCCAGCGGATCCGCTGGAAATTTCCAGCGGATCCGCTGGCGCAAAAGAAGCTCCCATTGGGAGCTTCTTTTATACAGCGGTTTTGCCGCTGTAGCTTTTTGGCGTGGGTCCCACGCCAAAAAGCTGCAGCTTTTTTTTAAAAAAATTTTTAATGTGTGGGTCCCACACATTTTAGATAAAAGTATTATTATTTTATTAATGGGACCCACTTAATTGTGTTTAATGGTTTAAATAAAACTATTTTTTAATAAATTAATTATATTTATGCATTTATAACTATTATAACAGTAAATTTAATATTAAAATAAAATTAATTTAATTTAAAAAATACAAATAAAATATTTATATTTAAGACTTTTAATTTTATAGGTGTTTAATTTTAATACATAATGATAAATTAAAAAATACAATAAATATAAGAAAATTAATTGATTACTTAAATATAAATTAAAAAATACAATAAATGTAAGAAAATTAAGTTGATTAATTAAAAATTACTTCAAATTAATTTTAAATATAAATTATATTTGATTAATTAAATGAATACTTAAAATTAATTTTAATAAGAATTATATTTATTAGATTACTTTTAATATAAATATAAAAAACTAATATTATAATACTTTAATTCAACAGTTTTTCCGCTACCGTCAGTTTTTATTTCACCAAACACCTCACAGCATATTTCACAGCTTCAAGCTCAGCATATTTTTCACAGCATTTCCGCTAGCATTGAAAATCAATTTTTCCGCTGTGCCAAACGGAGCCAATAATGAAGGAATATACAGTATTTTCTATATTTTTTATATTTATATTTTGAGTTTTTTTCCTTTCTTTTTCTAAATATTATATAAATTTTGTGTCAAACATTTATCTCTTGAGGGTGACTTTTTTTATTTTGTAAAGAATATGTCTAGAGGTGACTATTTGCTAACATATTTAAAAATTCAGTTATTTGTGTACTATTCTATGGGATGGGGACGCTGAAATCCTGGTAGCTAAAATTAGCTATAATTTTTTATATCTCAACCCTCCATTTTATCTAATGGACGTGAAATTGACATGTATGTCCTCTTCCATGAATCTTCCATCTCCATGCATCTGGGTAAGTGAAGGTGAATTCCATTGATAAAACTTTCATAATTTCTGAGATAAGGATCCATCCAACCAAACAAGACAAGTATAGGTCGATGGTCGCAATGGCGGCTTTTACTGGCTGCTGCTCTCAGCGATATCAAAAGACCTGCCCATGTCCGACACGAGATTCCGATGACATCCCCTGAATTGTCACGTTTAGCAATGGGAATTGTCACGTTTAGCAACAGCTTAGTCAGTCGAAGTAGATTCACATCTAGCAAGGATGCAGAGACGATCTTACCGGACAACAAGTCCGATCACATCTGACTTCAGGGATGACGACTTCTTCAGGAGAGAGCAAGATCTTAGTTTCTATTAAGGCAGAGGAGTAAAAAACTGGGTGGGCGGGTTTGACTTTATTTTGACTTGGGTGGGGAGTGATGCTGAGTTCTCAACCATAGGATGAAATGGAGGGCTGGGATTAAAAAAATTCTAGGCAATTTCAGCCCACAATTCCACATTTCCACTATTGTACAAGTCCAAATGCAAAAAATTTCAAATAAAGATTTCCCCTCCTTAATGCAAAAAATAAAGACACAAATAGGATTTTAGACATTAAACAGCAAATCAACTAGGGCCATTATGTACATAAGAACAACCGCCATTATGCAGCGCAGTAAAGACATTGAAGGGGGCAAACTAGAGATTGGTATCCTTTGTCCAAGCTAAATTATGTACGGTCTTGCATCAATGCAGTCAGAACTTACTATATGAGACTTGCAGCGTACGTTTCCCGGTCGAGGTTCGAGCGCCCGTTATAATCCTTCGGTCTTGCATCTTCCACTTTGACATGCATACCAGTTAAAGTGCAATAGTCCATATCTACTGCTGCAAGTTCGCCACCAGCTATAGGAATGGACTGATCCACATCATCCAATGAAATCAGGTCATCACCTTTATCAGCAATTTGAGGGCCGTCAAAAATTTCCACAATAGAAGGAGATTGAACTTGCAAACCCAGTGACACTGCTAAAAGAGCTTCTAGGGAAGACTTGTTATTGCCATGTTCCTCAGAAATGAATCTGACATCTAGAATTGGAAGTTCAAAATTCAGTGAGGAAGTAGGACGTGGGAATTCTAGAACATCCTGGAGAACATGCTCGTTAGACCCTTCTTCTGAAACTTTGTGAGTAGTATCAGCAAATGCAGGCCTTACAACAGCTGCTTCATGGGTGATATCAGAGTCCGCATCAATCCAATTTCCGGTGAACTGGCCCAAGCTATCAGCTTTCAAAACACTGTTATTGTTATGGCTGACTTCTCCTGTTTCTATGCCATCTCTCATATCACACATCTCATTCCTATGCATTGAACTAACCACGCAGTCAATAGTAGTAGCATGGAAAGGAACATCTTCTTTATCGTTAAGTTGGTATTTTCTGTCAAATACTCCATGTGTTCCCTCAAAGTTATCATCACCGTGAGAGCCTGTTTCATGGCCAACTTCTCCCGTTTTTGTGCCTTCTTTCATATCACAAGACTCGCTATGAGGCATGAAAGTAACTGCAGAGTCAACAGGTGTGGCAAGGCAAGGAGCCTCTCGATAATTATGATGGCATAGTATGTCAAATCCTCTATCACCATTCTCCAAGTTATCATTGCCATGGGAGCTTAGTCTATGGCCAACTACTCCAGTTTTTACACCATCTTCTGCATCACAAGTATCATTCCTCGTGCTCGAAGCAACCGCGTAGTCAAAAGTTTTGGCGTGGAAAGGAACATATCCTCTACCATTCTGACGGCATTGTCCGTCAACTTCTCCATGAGTTTTCTCAAAGTTGTCATCACCGTGAGAGCTTCTTTTATAACCAACTTCTCCAGATTTCATGATATCTTTTGCATCACAATTCTCATTCTGAGGCGGCAAAGCAGCTGTATAGTCAACAGTAATGCCATGGAAAGCACCCTCTTCTCTATCACTACGATGGCATTGTCTGTTAAATCCTTCATGAATTCTCTCAAAGTTGTCACCATGGTGAGTGCCTTTCCCATTCTCTTCAGCTTCTAATGAGAGAGTGTTGCATATTGATGAAACTGAAGTTTTAATGCACTCAGTTCCCTCAATCAAAGGATCTGTCCGCATTTCAGAATGAACTCTTGGCGAAGCGGCTTTGGTATCATTCTTTCCTTCCTCATTTGGAAATTCAGGAGCTTTAATCTCGGGAGTTTGTAAATATTTCTGCAGATGCATTGATGTTAAAGATGATAATCCATCTAGTGCTGCCAAATTATCATCAATAGACATGGCATGCTTGCTTTTAATCTTGGTAGACCCCATCACCAGATCTACAGCATCATTTTCTTCATCACAATCATCACTGGAAAACTCAGGGGCAGTAACTACAAAACAAGGGTGCAACTGGGCAGTGTTGACAGAACATGCTTGATCATCATCAGGAGAACCTGGTAACGCATTTGAAGCTAAATCCTTTCTACCAAGTTCACATGTTTTTAAATGATCACTGCCATCAATATAAAATGAGTTGTGGTCTGATTCACAGCATGAAAAATCAGGAGCAGCAAATCTTGTGCAATTTTGAACCCCAGAGCTTTGGGTTTTCTTATATAGTAGTTCAAGTTGCTGCTCTACCCGCAGGAGCCTCACTTCAATGTTGTTTATGGGCTTTAGCATGTTTTCTTCAAACCTCAATAAAAGGTCTTCTACCCTGCTCACTCGAGAAACAAGATGTTCAAGGACTTCTTCTGCACGCCTATCTGGTACATCAGGCCTGGATTCTGCATCTGAAACTTGTGGGGTTTTCACAGAATTGGTTGGTCCAGCAGAATTCATATCTGGAAACTTCATCGTTTGATGATCGACTACATCAGGAGATTCTTTGTGTGAGACCTTGCTCAAGGCATTCATTGCATTAATAGCTTTCGACCCAATTTCCTCAGGGATTTGTCTTTCCCATGTACCAAAAGTGTCTCTCTTTTCTTGTTGACCAACACCTGTTGATTTAGATAACTGCAAAAAAGTAGGCACAAGCAAGGCCATAAGCGAACTTCCAGCTGAGTTGTCCAATGAACCTGTTTGACTTTCCACATCAGCTGGATCGGCAAGATCAGCAAATACATAGACTTCGTCAACACATATGAAGCCTTTATTTTGGAGAGAAAGCAGCCGAACTGTAAGGGACATGCATGGATTAGCATCAGTTATCTCCGCTGTAGCCTCATAATAATCCTGAAATTTTTTATCAAATCAGCAATATATTACAACCAAAAAAAATTTGCACCGCAAGACAGCTTAAACATGGGGACAGAAAAACTTACTTATGAATCAATCTATGCCAGAACAAAAACAATACCTGAGAGATTTTCCCTGGGTTTGTGGCGATATTCGAAGGCAGAAAATTACTTCCATTGTCAATCAAGGAGGTACTGGGGACTTTCACTTCAACCCAGTCATCTTCATTGGTGCTCAAATTAGTGTCTATTTTCATTTTCTTGCTATCCGCTTCTTTACAAACCCCCTTCACATTTGTAACAACAGTTCCTTCAGTATCAGTAGTTTGAAGCACCTGGTCGTCTCTGGCAGTAATGCCACAGTGAACTGTACATAGATATTCACTGCTACTCCCCACTTCAGGTGTATAGTAAATCTCGTAAACACGAGCAGTACTCCGAACATAAACCTGTCCGACCTCATGTTTCTTTGCAAAAATAACTGCAAAACAATAAATTTTTATCATTCATTAAGGGTTTGTAAAATCAGGGTGACGGTGAATTGTGTGAAATAAAATGTTTTTTTTTTTTAAAAAAAAGAGATTCTGATGCAGTTCATCATTCGGGAAGAAAGAAAGAGGTCCAGTCTTAGAACTGTTTTCCTATGCCATACCATAATCATTAACAGGCCACAAAGCCAAAATGTAGCCATCACAAGAATTCTGAACTTTTTTTTGGTAAGTACAAGAATTCTGAACTCCACAAAATGAAATTCAACTATGATTCTGAAGCCACAAATTGGTAGAGAGATTACAGTTTTAAATTTCTTTCAAAAAAAACTAACCTCATATGCGAAAATTTCTACCAAAGAAATAGTTAAAATATAGTGTCATTTGGTTTGGTTGTTGTTCGGAAAATAATTAAAAGCGGAAAAATGTGGTTCAATGGTAAAATTGTTTCACTGCAGTCCAGAAGTCAGCGGTTTAGAATTTGGAAACAGCTTGTTTGCAATGCCGACACAGGAGTAAGGCATGTCCTTCCGTGACTCCTCCACCATGAGAGACTTGTGTGCAGGAGTAGCTTGCCTTTTTTTGCTTTATTTTTTTATCATTTGATTCGGTCTACATATTTACTCCACCAATAAAAGTGAAAAAGTTGAAAGTTTTCTTTCACAGTCATCAGTCATAACTCATAAATTTAGGAATAAATCACCATAACCCCCATATATAATTACATATATAGTAATAATCATCAGCTTCAAGAGTTTTTTGACAATCGTTACAGTCCTAAATGAGGCAATAAATCCCTAAAGGCTAAAGCCAAAGCCCTCATACATAGGGCAAGCATAACCAAAAACCATTCTTAAAAACTACATTGTTTAACCATCCATACGAAATAACTTTTAGCTTAACAAGCAAATCATTCAATAACATGAAATTTGTATTGCAGATACCACCAAATCTCTATGCTGAATAGAATTTCATAAGAATATAGCCATGAATATATCAACAGATCATTAAGCTTTAACAGTAAAATTCCTTCAAATTATTCACACAATCACCAACTGATAATAAAGAAATGCTGAAAGTTTCAGAAAGACCGAAAGAGTTCATCCTTGGATTCTCCACTAATTCAACAACATTATGCATTAATCTCTATTAAACTGCATCCAAATGTAACAATTAACTGTATATGGCTAAAATTTTAAAGCTACAAGAAGATACATTGCAAGACTGGAATCTTCCATTTAAGATTAGCAACTTAAACTCCAGTAATTTTTAAGTAATACCTTTGAATTCAAACTTAGTTAGTTACAAGAGATTTTCATATTCCATTTCCTTTCTTTCACTTCTAGGTTTTCATAGTAGTCAAACACACTTTGATCGAATCCTTTTAAGGCAAAAAATTAAACTCAATTATCCGTTTTTCGTGAAGATATATCCTGTAAACACATTCTCCGCGAAAACAAACAAATAAAGGGAGAAGAAGTGGAACTCGGGGACTCACTAGTGATCTCGCAGGGATTTGGATCAGTCAAGGGAGGGCACAGGATAAGAGGGGGAGACTGGGAAGTCCAATCGACGATGGCTTGATCGTTGTCGTCATCGGAGACCGGAATAGAAGAAGACTCGAAAGTAACGGAACTTGTGAGAGAGCCACCAACGACTATCCAGCTGGTTTCAGAGTTCCATGAATGATCGACGTCCTTCTCTTTCATTGATTCCTAGTCGGTAGCTTTCGTTGGCTCTGTAATTTGTTTGAACCGATCAGTCTTGTAGTGGTTCTCGGAGGTAAAGTGTTGTTTGGTAAAATTGAAATAAAGGCTCTGTTTACTGGGGCATTTGCTGGGCCGTCCAGCTAGTGGGCCCGCTTTCCCATATTGTCCCACCAAACCCTTGAAAAATTGGGACATTACCGCTCGTAAAACAGAGCAATAAGAGCACTTGTAATGGTGTTATTTTATCTGGGCCAACAAATATGTATGGGGTTTTGTGTTTTACTGATGTGGTTATATTGAGTTTTGTGTTTTGCTGATGTGGCTATATTGGGAGATGTGTTTTATATTGAAAGATACTGTTTTGGTGTAGTTTTATTGGGGACAACATGGAGGGCATGGGAATTTGTTGGCCATCATGTTCGGTGGGAAGGAAAATGTATAGAAATTTGTGTTTTGTTGATGTGGTTATATTGTGAGATGTGTTTTGTTGATGTGGTTGTATTGAGAGAAGTGTTTGCCTTGACTTTTTATGTAATAGAAGTGAGACTCAATATAGATTTTTGCTGGGTTAGCAAATTAACACTACTGCAGTTGCTCTAATGCCCCAAAACAATAATAAGTTCAATTTTTTTTCAACGTTGAAAATTAACACAATCGTTCCGTCAAAAACACATATTCTTCTGAGTTTTTTTTTCTCTCCTTCTTAGCTTAGCGTAATCTTGAATCTTGATAGTATTTCAAAGACTGTCAGTTTTATATTTATTCGGAGCTTATCGTGCTCCAAACGGACCCTAAGGCTAAGAGCGTAACAATAATTATGTTTGAATAAAATTGGACCAAAACTAGGAACTTTGTGCAATCTTGGGGCTACATGAAATTCCTTCCATGGATCAACACATGATTTGAGATCAAAACAGGATTTGAAAATTAATGCCCTGGTAAAATTGATCAGATATTAAGTTACAACTAGAGAATCAGGACGGTTTGGGAGTTGATGTAAAGTGTTGTTAAACTGTAATTCCGTAAAACTATAAAATTACTCATTCTCTTGTCTTATAAAGAATATGTTAAGAGAAGTTGTTGTGGATGCGCTTATGCAACATAATCACATAATAATAAGATACTAACGCAGCAATGGAATGGTAGAAGCACCAGAGTGTTTAAAGAATAATCAAGTAATACAAAATGTCTGTGCCTAGCAATACCTTTTTTCCAGCTGTAGGTATTCTATTCAAATGATATATAATCCTACATACAATACAGAGGTATAGAAGTTGGATTTTTTAAAAATAATCAAGTAATGTGCTTGACTCGACCACTCAATACTGTTACATGCACTGAATAGCCGGTCTCCAAAGAAATGTAACAAATGTGGAAAATTACATGCAATGTAGCACTGCAAGCTATGCATTGAGAAAACATACTAAAATGAAGCACACAGATCCTCTTCTTCTTTCACTTTCCATGGGGGAGGCATCAAAGTACTTATGTTAGCAAATAGATCGTCACGACCAGATGGTGCCGCTGCAACAGGTGAATCCAAGACAGAATCTGGAATTGCTTCTAGGGTTTCATCAAAGAAGGATTTGACGGTCTGTGAAATTCATAAGAATGTAAAACTCTTTGTTCTTACAGTTGGAAATTAGGGAACAAAGACAGGAAAACAGAAAGGATCATAGAAAGTTTTTAAAAGCAAGACCTAAAGTTGGGTAATGAAGCGTAAATAATGGCAAAAGGAAGAAAAAGGTGGTCAGTAATAAAGCATTGTTGCCATTTAAAGACAGCCACCATTGGAGAAGAGAGAAAAATGCCAACATGGAATAAATCTCTTTGTGCCAAAACCAGAATGAGCACTCAGGGTATATAACATTTGGATAAAGTATGGCGCCCATTCAGATTTTACAGATGCATATATCATGCCAAGGTAAAAAATGCCATTCCGCTAAATTGATGACACAAGTTACAACAAAACAGTATTTGGGTTTTACTTACATCCACTTGGTGAAATCCATGGAGGCTGTCAGCAGGGTCATTAAGCAACTAGAGATCCTCAAACTGGATCTGTCTCTACAAGTATCTTTCTTTCAAGGTCAAAGCATTGATTTTTGTCCCCTATCTAAGGTTCACTGGACCTCGAAAGTGGCTGTGTATAGAACAAGAAGTCCGCATCCACAGCAAACTTAAGTTGTAGCCTCTATTCTATGGACATCAAATTCCACTCTCATGTTTCAAAACTTTGAGAATTAACCGCCCAGTATGTAGCTCACATATCCAGTGTTGATAATAAATTGCTCGCAAAGATCTAGAGATCGTAGCATCTATGGTGTCCAGGAAGATATTTAGTGGAATAACAAGTGCAAGCAAATGTACAAAACCAACCAGAGTTAAGAGATTTGTTTGGTACCACCATGCAACCAATCTCCTAGCTAGCATAACACACTAACGACACAGCTATTATACCAACCAGAGTTAAGAGATTTGTTTGGTACCACCATGCAACCAATCTCCTAGCTAGCATAACACACTAACGACACAGCTCATAATAGCAGAAGCATGCTTCTCACATCTACGAATAAAAAACTACAATTTTCAGACCAAAGATCGTAGACAATGCTGGCAGCCAGGCACTCGGCCAATAGCAAAATGTGAGCCATAGCCCATAGTTCATAGCCATCACTTAAGTTAAAGAAAGGCAAACAAAAGAGAGTTGTTTGGTAGGTATTGCATGGTGACTGAAACTATCCAGATACTGTATTTTTAGAAATTCATCAAGACTTTAAAAGTTAGTAAAACCTTGTATTCTAAATGAACTGAGTCGCTTTAAAATATTCGGGATACCTTGCAATGCAGTAAAGCAGCATCAGCTTTTCGCTTCCATAGACCATTCCCGGGCACTGAACGGAAAAATCCAAGTAAAGGCTGCAGTATGATGGGAAACTCGTCATGTGGTAGCCCCAAAATATGATATGATTGTAAAAGGTAGCTCCATGAGATGAACAATAAAGAAATAAACATGACACCTTCCCATAGGAGTCAGGAAAAGGAGCAAACGACAATAGAATATTAAATGTGTATAGCAAGTTCAATTCTAGAAACAACCTCTCGACATATTATGTGGGGAAAGGTGTGCTTTACATAATGAAACTTTTATAAGAGGCTCTGATGCTCTTAGTTGTCAAGATTCAAGAATCCATTCAACCATGTGCAAAAAATATTGGATGCAATAAGAAATAATGTAGATCAAAGTGATAAGAAAGGGCAGGCTCTCTATATAACTAGTCAATAGTGAAACTTTATACAGGACTGAAGGTCGAAGTAGAATTCATGTAGTGGATCCCACTAATTTCTCTTACAGATTCCTGTAGCCACTCAAGTAGTTAGGTCAAAGGCATTGATTATAATTATGATTATGATGAAGAATAAGTGAAATGACACATCACGTCCTCACCTTTACCACATCCCTGACATGAGGTCTAGGTCCATACTTTCCCAGCACAGAATCCCCGTATACCTGATACTGTTCAAGGACCTAAAAGTAAATAAATAAATGGTTAGATGAAGTTGACAAAATATGTCATATTGTATCTAAGAGAAAAATACACCAGTAAACCTGACGACGGGTGAGACCACTCCTTGGTGCACCATAAATTGCAGTATCAACATGTCCCAAGATATTCCAAGTACTGTCAAAAATGTAAAATGTTCCGAGTCAACTTTCTGAACATCGGCTTTTATAGACAAACAGTAGGCAATCATTAGAAAGCTCACATATATCCATCATATTCTTTCACAATTTATGTTCTTGTCAAAAAAGAAAAACATTAATTTGTGGGAACTTTGAGGATTTATATAAGGGATTGTTACTCCTATTACTTTGCTCGTTTTCACTAAGAGCCTAGTAATTTGACTTTCATAGCATGATCTAATATCAGGATTTTTTGAAAAAAAAATGTGGGAATTCGAACTTGCTGTCAGATATATTATTGAATGAGAGACGTCACTGCTCATAATACCAAGTAATATACAATAAGATCAAGTAATGACTCGTGCACAAAAAGAAATCATGAATGTGCTATAATTGCTAGGAAAAATAAGCATGTGACCTTACTTGTATCTATAAGAAAAGTTTTCCATAGCCTGTCATTTTTCACACAGACTAATCTATAATGTCTCAAAAACCTGATGATGAATAAGCAAAAAAAAAAGGACAGGGAAAATATAACATGCAATACATACTCCTGGTATGCAGTACGTCCCATCATCACACCGTGAGCTCCCTCTCTTAGAGCTGCCTTTACCTAAAATAGAGAAGTGCACAAATATAACTTAAATACTGAAAATGTCTCTACCATGTCACAGGGATCATAGTCAATGAAAGAACAATGCCTACTGATAAGAAACTTATAAAATCGAACTCCAAAAGCATATGAAAAAGTCAGTTATTGATCAGGCTTGTAGCGAACATGCAAACCTATGCCTATAAGTATCAAAGATAGTAGGTAAGGTAATTTCCATGTTTAGGTGTGCTGTAAGATATGTTCTACAGAAGTAAGCAAAGTTCTAGAGAAACCTTTTATTTTCCACAATTCCTAGCAAACAACACAAAGTTTATCAAACTTATCACATACACACAGAACACAATATTACAAAAGATTGGCATTATTACATATCGTCCTGGTACAGTGGAGTTGTAGATGGAAATGTCATTGATAACTATCCTGCATCTGATGCTTTTTCAGATGCCTAGGTTTTATTTTGGCTGCTCTTTCTTGGTGCCTTTAAAGAAATTCACTTCATCTTTCAACCAAAAGTATAGCAATAACTTGATAAAACAATTAAAAGATATCTCGTATAAAATTCAAACAAAAAAGGAGCTCTAGTTTTTCATAAGAAGAAAAGGGCAACAGAGAGAGAAAAAGAGGGAAAAAAAATCCAGCCTAAGAATATAAAATGATCAAGGGTAAATTGAAATCCAAGGCAGGAGCCAGATTTGAACAAAAGAAAGTCATAAATGAGACCATATTCATATTCCCCAGTCCCGTCAACCAGCTTTGAAGTGATGTTCGACCTGATAAGTATAAATATCAGGAGTATAATACAACCTTCTAGAATAATTAGAAAATACGTCATGATTCGTCTTTGTCCTGAAAGCCTACCACAAAATTCCTTCCAGAAATTGCATAGTAAAGCTATTGGGCCATTTCCATCATTTGCAAAATCTACCTTTATGCATTTATACTTGATATATCCAACCATTTGAGTGCCAGTCTTGTTTATCACCTTACTTATGAGCCTCCTTCATATAGACACATTAGTTCCTAATGTGCCATGGTCACACCAAAGGGATGCAAGTGAAGTCATTCTAAATGACGAGATTGTTGCTTCTTCTCAAGGTAGTTTTCATTCGGATAGCTGAAGATGAGTTTCTTACTCTGGAACTAAAATTTCTTGAGTAGTTATCTTCAATTTAACGCTATGAAGTCAGTTATTTTCAACAGGTTGTATTTGACGGAGAACCACCATCACCGAAAGATAGTAGGTGTACTTATTTTAGACGTACTATCAAAAATATGAACTTTCTTCTAATAAATGAGATCGTCTAACATGTTTCATTAATATTTTAGCCTAGAGCTTTCCACATTTTTCTATATAAACTCAGCATTCAGACTATTGGACGAGCCTGATAATTATTAATACTAAAGCTTTATATCTTCCATTCTCAAATCCCTCCACCTTTCTCTTAATTATTTTTTTGTCTTAAATTCTAATTCTAAGTTACAGATCTTCACCTGTAATACATCAAATTAATTTGCAACCAACATACTCCATTCAACCAGAGAAACTTGATACTCTTTTACATGGTTTTTGTCCAAAGAAAATTAACCCTGTTGGAAAGTAGGGCAAAAGAAACACATGATTAAATTTCTTTGCCATCAGAAGACTTCAATATCATATTATATTAGCAGTGTACAACAGTACTTGAGCACCAATGGGTGACAGTTTGAAAACTGGCATTTAAACACCACATATTGAACGAATGAATACTCTACCATACTTTGTATCTTAATCTAACAGACGAGATAAACAATTATGTCAAGAGTACCTCATCAATACAATTAATCCCTCCATTTATTGTGAACTTTAGGTCTGGGAAGTCGCGCAAGAGGGCATAAAAGTACTCGTATCTGCAAATCATAAACCCAATGTTGTCAACTGCAAATTGCAGCATATTATTTTCAATCCATAGAAAGCCTTAAAAATTAAATAACAAGCCATACTCAGAATAATAGTTCTGAGCTAGACTACTGTTGACAGAGAAGAACACTTATTCAGCAACATTTAAGGCAACAGGATTATTGAGCACATACTTCAGTGGAGGAATTGTTCGATTTTCAGCTGGGTTGATTCCATTCAGCAGTGCCTTGCGTGAATGTATAATAAAATGCCTTGTTGGGGAGAGAGATGAAACCTTATAAATAAAATCACCTGAAAGCAGAAATTTCAAAAAAATAAAAGAACTCAGGCTAGAATACCAGTTCCCCTTGCATAAATATTCAGAAGAGAATATCAGCAGCTCATATGCCCTAAAGAATAAACGATCAAAGTGAAATAAAACCAAGAATAGGAAAGATTAGCCAGCAGTACTCAAGGGCTTGGCTTAGCTAGCATAAAAACATAACCACCAATTATGCATGGCTTGGCTTGGCCTGCATGGCATGACATCAGTTTGACTTGATGACATAAGAAGAAAAAATGAAATTCTTTAGAGATAGAATGCACGTTTGAGCTTAATGTGATGCAAATGGGACTATGTCCACAAGTTCAATTTTGATAACTAGGGGATTTAGCTTTTTGAAAAAAAAAAACAACTGCGTAATTTTATTTTTCAAGATACTCTTTAGTTTAGCAGGTCAAGTCTTATTTTAAGTCCTATTTAATTCTTAGGCTTTCAAGTCGGGTCGTTAGTAAGTTTTTAACATAAAGTCAAGGAGTCTTTCAACAAGTTTCCCATAAGGAAACATAGTAACAATGGAATAAGGAGTTCTAGTCTTATTAGCTTTCAGAAACGTTAGCTGGAAACATAGTAATATCTATGTCAACTCTCTTAGTTATGAAAATTAAAACTAAGGACAACCTAGAGCTCAAATGTTCAATTCCTGAAAACAGTCTCTCCCCAGATTATATGGGGTAAGGTTCGCATACATCCTGCTTGTCCCTGACCCCGCCCTCTGTGGGAGCCTTGCACACGAGAGTTGTTTACCCTTTTTTTTCCATTGTTATGAATATTATACATAGCAGAATGTGTCTATTTCATTGAAATTAGGATGTAATTACAGCCACAAAAATTAGTAAGATGCAAGTGTGCAACATAAATCCCATAAATATTATGAGGAGAAAACCATTTTTCATAGGGTAGCATTAACAAACTGTTACAAAATCTCTTAGACGGTAAAAGTTTCTTAATAGAATTTTAACTAAAGTGTGTTTCCAATTTCCATCAAAAAGGGAAGAGGAATTGACAAGAGGACCTTACATAGCTCATTATATGAATCATGATCATCAACACCGATTCGGCATTTAACACTGACAGGAACATTGGTGTTTGCAGCAATCACTGACATAGCCTCGCCAACAAACTTTCCTTGTAACAAAGATGCAACTGTATAAGAGAAAACTGGCAAAGAAAACTTCCAAAGTTTGCTTTACTTAATAATTGAATTGTATAAGTAACCAAACCTTTGGATCAAGCATAAGCCGAACACCAAAGCATCCATGTCCAGCTACCTTTGCACTGGGACACCCACAACTGGTAATTTGATAAGAACAATTTTAGACAGAATAGAAGTAGAAAACCATAAGTATAACTTATAAGGAAAAGTACAAACTTGAAATTCGTCTCATCATAGCCATAACCAGCGTTTTGATTAGAACCATTTAGACAAAATAGAAGTAGAAAACTGTACGTATAATTTATAAGGAAAAGTACAAACTTCAAATTAATCTCATCATAGCCATAAGCATTCGCAAGTTTAGTAGCTTTTGCCAGGTTTTCCAAATTATTCCCACCAATTTGAAGGACAATAGGATGTTGCTCAGGAGAATATGCTAAGAATCTATCCTGAACCAGAACAATATACAGATTTAGACAAGGTAAAGATATCATAAGAAATGAAGGAAAGATTGCATCATTGAGATTAAGATGGAAAAATGAAGTTATGTCCAACACCACACAAGGAAAATCATTGAGTAAACAAATATAAACAAGCCACTCATTGCAGGAAATCAATTTGTACTAAATCCCAATTGATCCAATCTTACCAAATTCCTCTCTTGATAAACAATTGTTTCAGCAGCAAGCATTTCTGTATATAGCCATGCATGTTTCGATATGAGCCGGGCAAGAGTCCTATAATGATTATCTGTCCAGTCCATCATAGGAGCAACACTAGGAATCAAGTAACAAAAATAAACTCAGTTTCATAAAATCAGTACTGTCACCATGTGAAGTAATCAAGTAAACAATGATAGAATTGTTAAAAAGAGTTACCTGAATAAAGGAGGATTATAGCAGTCAGTCACCATTTCTGCTTTTGCATGTAGTTGACAATGATCTTTAACGAAAGCAGCAAGGAACTTATGTGAATTTTTGCAATAGATATGAAATGAAAATCTGCGATGGATTTTTAGGATGACAGAAGGAAATGGAGTAAAAGTTATCAAAGAATATCCAAAAAACTTCACCATCCTCTAAAGAGACAAAGCCTGCTCCTTTAGGCACCTATCCATTAAATAAAACTACATCATACAAAAGAACACTGATTGCACAACAATTTTCAACAACTCTATTCCCAACACTGATAACTCAAACAAACAAGACTCAGTGCATTCTTTGTTTCAGCAACTCGAAAAACGCAAATTTGAATAACCTGAATGTACTCAGTCAACAAGCAAATTTGAAATGGGTTGTTAGCCTTCTACGCACACCCACCAATCCACATACACACACAACTCACCCAATCTAAGCACAGAAGGACGGAATTTATACAGTTCAAACATAAAAACCTTGCTAGGGCTATCTCCCTATGATGAATAGAATACAAAAACAACCAGGAGAAACTAAACTACTTTAAGATACATTTAATCGAACAGAATCAGTGCATGCCATGGCACCTACTACAGTTCTCCCAAAATATATACCCAAACTGATCTCCATACGTAGAGTCGTGTCCCAATATAACAAAAAGAGAGATGTCCAGAGTTTAGAGATTACATGGAGCAACTACTGGGGCAGCTTCAAGCACGCCCTTCCCTTGAAGAGAGAATACAACCCCTCACCTGCCGGAAGCTCTACACGGTAAGGGATTTACGTCCAACAGAAATTAATCAAAAAATTTCAGCTAAGATTAGAGAACATTAAATTAATCAAAAATAAGGGAAAGACGAGAATAGAGCCCTGGAATATAATCATGGGCCGGCCCATCATATCCAAGCCCAATTTGTAATCGTTAGTTTAGTCTGTGGTGGATGTATAACTAACAAGCTACAACTTTATCCCAACCATTTATCCATTGCTTGAAAGGAGCTTCCATGGCTACTGTGAGCTTCAATCCGACGAGTATCAAAACCCAATCAATCCAATCTCAAAAACCCGGCTCCAGATTCTTGTTCCGTGCGAAACCATCAAAAATCCCATTTACGTTCTCTACAAAACCTTACAAAACAGCTTCAAAATTGCTCCATTTTCGCTTACAGTCGGTGTCTGAAAGCTCTGTCTCAGTGCAAAAGGAAGAGGAAATTGATGAAGTTGAAGACGACCCAACTGCAGAAATGAGTTATTTTGATCCAGAAACCGATCCGAGTAGCCTTGTGGAATGGGAGCTGGATTTCTGTTCCAGGCCAATACTTGATATCAGAGGGAAGAAGGTTTGGGAGCTTGTTGTGTGTGATAATTCATTGTCACTTCAATATACAAAGTACTTTCCTAATAATGTTATCAACAGTGTTACTCTGAAGGATGCTATTTTGTCTATTAGTGATGATCTTGGAATACCCATGCCGGAGAAAATCCGGTTTTTCAGGTGAATATATGGTATTTTCGGTACTATTGATATGATAGTCTTCATATGCAGACAACAAGAATGGTGTTAACACTTTTCCTGTTTGATATGTAGGTTACAGATGCAGACAATTATAAATAAAGCTTGTAATGAGCTCGGTATCAAGCCTATTCCTAGTAAACGGGTACATATGCATTTGTGGTTTTGTTTGTTTGAGAATCGTGGACATTAGGTGCTGTGAATTTCTATAATAAATACTTACTGGTAACCCATTTCAAGCAACTTGAATGAACTGCATCTAATGCTAGACAATAGAGTGATAGACTATTAAATCTTAATGATGCGGGCAAGGAAGAAACATTTTTATCCCGTGTATACATGGTTTGTTGTCAATATCAAGAGAACAACGCCAAAAAGGCTTGTTACTGCTTGGATACAAATAAAATTATTCCGAAAGAGCTGCTTGATTCTTTTATGAAAGGAGGGGCATTTTAAAACAAAAGGCATACGAGCTAGCGGACTTTTAAATGTAACAATAAGGACTATCTTTGAAGTACTAATTGTATTTTTACAGACACTCTATGAAAGGAGAGGCATTTTAAAACAAAAGGCATACATAGTAGTAGACTTTTATATGTAATAATAAGGATTATGTTTGAAGTATTAAGTGTAATTTTGCACATATTTTATGATACATTTGTTATAGCTAAGGCCCATTTGGGGCCGAGAGACAGGGAGGAGGTGCGGGTGGGCACGAAGTCCATGACCTAGAGTATGCACAATAATTTCCTTGCGAACTCAACCAATGGCTCATGTGCGATGTGTTATGATATTTAATTAGTCTGTCTAAGTGATGTCTGACCGGCATTCAATATCTGTTCATTAAAGAAACATAAACTCGTGTCCGAAAAAGCACTTCCTTTTATCAGTGCAGCATGTAGAGGATTCTCTTCTTCCAATGGTCTCCAGAAAAGAATTTACGTTAATCTGTAGAACTTCGTTACCCATTTCTCATGTTTTATAGTTTGATTTTGCAGTGTTTATCGCTACTACTATGGTTGGAAGAACGATATGAGACTGTCTATACCCGTCATCCTGGTTTTCAAAAGGGATCTAAACCACTTCTGGCATTAGATAACCCTTTCCCGATGAATCTTCCAGATAATTTGTTTGGGGAGAAATGGGCCTTTGTCCAATTACCTTTTTCAGGTACTGATGCTGCAGCCTTATTTAAGATTATATTGACAGATATTACACAAATGTTTTCCAGTATACTTGGCAAAGTATTTCACATTTATTTTTGCCTGTAACTTGCACACATCGATCCTCTGAACATATTCTAATTCTATCATCCGCCATGTTAACTAGTTCAAATTCACAAAGGAGTGAAGCCCATCATGTTCAATAGAGCACACTGTGTTGCAAACTAAAAGCGTGAAACGTAGTTTACTTTCAAAATAAATTTGAACATCTTAATCCTAGTTTTCTATTCTCAGCTGTTCGAGAGGAAACCTCATCATTAGAGAAAAGCTCTATGTTTGGTGCCGGTCTAGATTTGGATTTATTGGGAATTGAAGCTGATGACAAGATGCTGATTCCTGGACTCGCTGTTGCATCTTCGCGTGCATTGCCACTAGCAGGTATGTACTACCCCCAACATCTACTTTTATCAGGAAAATCTGCAGTTCTATTTCCTTTATTCTTTTCTCATTGATTTGATTATAGCCACTGCTAAGTGCCCGTATGTTTCTTCAGATGATTTTGAATCTATATCTAGGTGTTGCACATACGTAATAAACCATCCTAGCAACACTGAGTTCCTAGTGCGTTCTCAGTTCTTGCATCTGGTATTAGTTGCCAAAAACAAGCATATTCTCTAAGTACGAAATATATGACACTCCAAATCTTGATTGAATTTGTTAATGTGTAACACAACCTTACGATGGACTCAAGGGCTTACAAGGTTTACGCTGAATAGGAATCTTGGATCGGTCATTAGATGGAACAATCGTAATATCAGGAGTACTCTTAGTCTTAAAACAATTTCCACTGGTTTTGGAAATTCTCATATATTGACCTGCGTTGCAATTACTACTTTGGTGAAACTTTGCTTTGACTGTAGATGTGAACTCCAACAATGTCATCTTCTTGGAATTATTGATCATATGCGTAAATTAAGTTCCCTACGTGTTTTAAAGCTTATGGGGTCACAAACCGTAAACGATATTGTCATTCTGCAATTTGTCACTTATTTTAGTATGAAGAAGGCCAATGCAACGCGTAGTTCTTGCAATCTCTAAGAACCTTTTTTACTGCTAGACAGATAAATTTAATCGCTGAGAACTTCGTAGCTCGCTAATTTTTTTCCATTTTCACTACAGGTTGAACAGTCTCCCATAATATTTTGTTAAATCACCTATTAGACAAGGACTAACCAAAAGCATTAACATGTGCTGCTGCAGCTTGGATGAACGGACTAGAAGTATGTTCAATTGAAGCGGACACTTCTCGTGGTTGCTTGATTCTCTCTGTTGGAATCTCTACTCGCTATGTCTACGCTACCTACGACAAAACACCCGTGACAACAAGTGAGGCTGAAGCTTGGGAAGCAGCAAAGAAGGCTTCTGGAGGATTACATTTCCTTGCCATACAAGAAGACTTAGATTCGGAGGACTGTGTCGGGTTTTGGCTTTTACTGGATTTGCCTCCTCCACCTGTATGATTGACACAAAAAATCACTTGTAAAAAATTCTCACACACTTCGTTTCAATTCTATACTTTTAGTAACAAGTTAACAATTTTCTAGCTGGCCGTGAGTCTTGTGAACTACAAATATTGGCAAACTTGGTTACTGACATTCAGGGATGTAATTTAGTGTGGGGTCGCTGCCCCTGGGATTTTTTTTTTTGGTTCCATATATATCACTGGCAAACATAAACCCCCACCCCCAATGATGAGTCGGTTCGAACAATGTACCAAGTCTTTCGTATCTTCTTCCCTTGAAGACTAGTGTATTGATCTTGGGATATTATTTGCTAGAGTTGTGGGCTTTCAGTAGTTCATCGCTTTTAAAGTTTGGTCCATGTGTCATGTGTCATGTGTGTTGGGTTTGTTATTAGTTAGTTCATGGCCTGTGTTTGAGTGTTTCGGTCCAACAAATATCATATGTGTACAAACTTGAATCATTTTACTCGAGATGAGGCAGTCTTCTGGAAAAAAAAAAATTTAATGTCTATATTATTACTATTAATTTTTTTCTAAGGGGTAGCTACCCGCCTACCTCTAGATACACATGGTTCCACCCATGTTGACATTTCAAACTTACTTGCTAAAAGGAGAGCGCAATGATATATGCACCCAAAATATGACCTCAATATGATCTATAAATCTAAGTGATATATTAAATAGTCATTGATTATAAACACATATGTAACACTCATTTAACATCCAACTGTTCACATTGCACGGGGGTCATATTTTAGAGTTCTAAAGCATTATTCAAAAAAAAAAAAATTGGAAGAAAGTTCCAACTTATTGAAAGCATCTCACTTTTCACTATTTTACACTTCCCAATTTCTACAACACATCAACAACAGGCAGTGAAATCATTTTCAGTCAAAAACAAGCTTTGTAAATCATTAACCATACCATTTGACGCTATGATTTCTTTTCAGATAACTTGCAAATCAGTCACTCGATAACAAACACAGAAACAGTCCACCTTTTCCTGTCATGGGAGGAAGGCGTATAGTACCAGAATACACATGAATCAACAATTTTTAAGTGAAAAAAAGAATCACAGCCAGAATACAACTTGGTACATGTCAAATGATTCTCACCATTCCCAGGCAACTGTAACATCTTTAAACCCGAACAGAGTTCCTTCCCCCTCTTTGACAGTAGGCTTTATAAGTTGCCTGGAGGTACCAATCCACAATTAAATCTCAACTTGCCTAATAGACAAATTTCGACAGATTTTGCAGTAGACTTTCATTCAGGCAAGCAAAATTTCATAAAACAAGCATCCCCCATGCTGTAAACATGACAATAAATCAATAACAAAGCTTCAATGAACTTCCCAGTGCTTCAATCAAAGCATTTGTAACACAAACATGATCAATCGACTGTCCTAGAAAGAAAGGATTTCAGTAACTGGCTAGATTGCTAATAAAGGTCCTCTGCCTACTCAATAACAAGCCAAAGACATAAAATGTTAGTTTTCCACTTTGCTACAACAGAGTGAAACTTTGATGGGACAGGACAAGGGAGCCACAGTTTTGAATCAAAGTTGTATTGGAATAAAAGGGGGGAAGGTGTGAAGGAAAGAAAAATGAAGACATTCCTTTGGAATAATTCCTCCTTGGATAAGATAGTTCTTCAGAGGAGAAGATTGATCGCCTCAAGAAGAATACTTCAATGAGATATCAACAGCTATAACACCAGAAAGATGGACTTGAATGTTGTTCTGCCCTTGGGGAATGGAGATCTACCTTCACCTCTAATAAGGAAGAAAGTCTCCAAAAGAGGTAACCCTCCCAACTTCATCCAGTCTTCATGCTTTTGACCTCTTCTGCTTTTGAGGAACAAAGCGAACCCCTTGCTTCCCGAGTTCCAGAGTCTTCACTCTACCATCATCAAGAGTAACAGATATCGATGTGCCTTCATTGCTGTCTGTGACAGTTCCCTTATGCCTGGATATTTAAAGGGAGAGAAAAAAACTAATCAACCTTAAACTATCAAAAATTTCAAAAGCAACCACATCAACACACTTATAGCAAACTTCTGATAGGATACAGAATCGAGACATTCAACCAAATGTAAATGATCATCTTGAACACATAATATGGAGTGCATTTTCAAAATAAACATCCAGAAGCTTCTAAGATGCATGTTAAGGCTATGAACATATCATAGCAACAAGGTCCAGGAACCAAGGGAATTGCCCAATAATAATAGGGATACTATCTGTGAAATTGATGAGACAGACTTCAAATCACCATGGCTTTTGTAATAACATAATACTGAACAACTATCAATTAGAGTAAAACATACACAATTTACGAAAGTGTTTCTAGTGGCCCATGTACCTACTATAACTGTTCCCTTGCCTCTTCCCCAAACCCCCAAAAAGAACAAACAAAGGTGACAAGCTTACCATGAATTATCAGACGGTTGATTAACCTCCACTCTTTTTCCGATTGCATCTCGACCCAACTTTTTTAGTATCCAATTAGCATCCATCATCTCTTCCATTAGACTGCCAGGATGCAATTGCTGAACATCCTCATCTACATTAACACAAGCTTTATCCACAGAACAGGATGGTCTCTTTCGTTTTGATCGTTGGCCCTTAATCAGGCTCTTCTCTTCCTCAGGGTTAGAAGTCCAAGAATTTTGATTTTCAAGATTAGGTTTCTTAAATTTGAACCTCAGCAAAGGTTTAGGATCTTTAGGCAAAGCATGTGAAACAGTTGTATCACCACGACCATCATTGCTTTCAACATGTCTTTCGGGTCTGCGCTCATATTGCTTCCCAGTGAACGCCTTGTCACTTCTTAATGTGGCAGATTCAGCAGCAGGAACAACTGCAACCCTACTTCCTTCAATGCTTCTTTTCGCTGATGAAGTATGTGTGTGCTCTGAGGAATTTGCTTCACATCCATCAGCAATCCCTCTGCCGGATTTGGGGTTCAAGTCAGATCCTTCAGACCTTAATTTTCCAAACTTTATCAAATTCCCTTCTCTGCCAGAAAACTTCAAGCCTTTAACTTGGCCAGAGTAATCAATCTTGTCTCCTGCAAATTGCAGGAAGACCCAAATGATGTCTTTGATGATAAAAATTCAAACATACTATCCTCTATTTACAATTTCTAACAAGTGGCCACAAAGTATGATGAAAACTAAGCCATAGACACAACATTACCATTGCCAAACTTAGTAGTGCCTTCATCTCTATCCACCAGAAACTTTTCGTTCATTCTCTGGCGTCCCGTATCTTCGCTGTCTGTTCATGAATAGAATGACATGAGCCAAAAACAAAAGGAAATATACTAGCTAATCCTTACTGGAAAAGTTAAAAAAGTATTGATCTATCCAAAAACATTGTCAAAATACAACAAAGAAAGATGCAATTATGGTTCCTAGTCAAAAGCCGTTAACTAGATAAACAAACAAACTGAAAAGCCAAACTTAAGAGATTATAAGCATAAAAAAAAAACAAGAGCATAATTTTTTTTAGAAAGAAAAAAAAACTAATTGACATACCATTGGCAATCACTAAATCTTGTTCTCTTTGACAACTTGAAGCATCAGACCTTGGAGAGTTAGTAACATTAATCTTCCGTGGACCGAGATTTATAACTAATTTCTTCTTCTTCACAGTCTTCAACTCTCCATCCAGTCTTCCAGCATCATCCTCAGTATCTGTACTAAGAGGTTTGTTGCTCTTGATCTTGACAATTCTGGATGTCCTATCCTCATCATTCACCATCACCTCATTGACAAATTTCTGTTTCAAAACAACCGGCTGATTGATGCAGATTCCTTCGGAGCGGCTTGCCATTCCAGCAATGGGAGAAGAACGTACATCTGATCTACTTTGGTGAGACTGCACATTGTTGTTCTTATCATCACCCATACTATGTCTAAAAGAATGGGTATCATTCTGTCCTCCAAATCTCTGGCGTGGCTCCATTTTACTTACTAAGGATTCCTCATAACCTTTTCTCTTGGCAGACATTTTACTTGATTTCTTCCCAAATTCCTTATTCTTCTTAGGTGACTTATCAACCAATCCTTTAAGAGAGACCTTTATTGAACGGCCAAATTCGTTCTTCAGCAGATCAGGACCATTGTCTTCATCATCTGAATAAGGAGAAATAGAAAATATTTCCTCTTGAGTTGGCAACCCAGCAGAAGCCCTCAGGCTAGCAGTCAAATCTCGATCTGCTATATCTCGTCTCCTCCAAAGCTCTTGAACAGCATCCTCAAGATCCTTAACCTGGAAAGTGGAACCGCACCCCCAAAAAAGAAAAAACAAAACACTTCAACGACACAACCTCTCACCAATCCTCCCTCCTCTAAATAAATAAACCCACCCTCCTTTTTTTCTTTGTTTATGTCCAAAGAAAAGATTATAGGCCACGCAACTAAAATTACCTGATAGCACTCCCCACGACATGTAGAACATTTGTACTGGAGATTTCCATCCACTTGAAACTGCAAATATTTCTCATCACTGCAAGGCAAATTTTCAGAAATAAGCAATCTCGTGACTCGTATATATAGGTATAAATTCGTTTTCCCACGTTGAGACTCAAATAAAAAGAGGCTACTCCGTGAAAATCCTGTATTCAGGTTTATGAGGAAAGATATCAATAGTTATAACTTCCACATGAGCAAAAGCCACAACACAAAATTTTCACTTTTTTGAAGTGTTGGAAACAAGCATTCCACTTGAAGCTCCCCCTGTAAACTGTATCATGAATTTGCAAGATTTCAATTTATAAGAACTTGTTAATATACAAGGGCAGAAATGGACCTGATGCCATCACAGTGGCAGTGCACCCATCGCTGGCAAACATCACAGCAGACCATTGGTGTTGACTCTGAATCTCTATAAACCTACAAGGTTAAACCAAAAAGAAAGTCAAATTCTTTTGCATAGAAAACTATAAAAATATATCATATTAGAATTGCAAACATGTAAACACTGATCAAAGCAATACACCAAAATGTCAATCAATTTTCAGGCGGAGGCATTAATATATAAATAAACAAAAATAAACCCATCTACCTTTGTTAGTTATTTGACCTGAAGCATAGGAACTACTAATTACTGGTTATGCAGTCCACAATAGAAAGCTATGATTTGCTTGTCAATAGAAAATGAAAAGTAATTCCACCATATCCCAACATCTCAAGGAAATAAATAATACCTTCAAACAAACAGGGCAATAGTTTCCTTTCACAAAGAGTCTTCCACAAGCATCGCAACAAGTGTATCCTAAAAACCACCTGCAAGTTTATAAGCAAAACATAAATCTACATATCCTGAGCAAAGACACCAAAATGATGTACTATATACAATTTCTCAAATATGAATGCAACTGCTAAAAATTCAACAAAATTCCTCCACTCACAAACAGACGATGATGAAAATCAGGTATGGATCATAATTGGATGAGCCAAGTACTTGATCAAGATGAATGAAAAAACAATCAGCATCGATAAAACGATTAATATGATAGTTGTACATAAGACGATTAATATGATATGAATTTAATAGGAGTGGATGAATGTGTGATCCATGATAGAAATGAATAGAGAAAACGAATACACGTGGTGGATTCCTGTTGATATTCTCATAAATTCATGTACTTGACCCCAAACTTTTGAGATAAAGGCTTTGATGATGATGATAGTTGTACATAATATAGTCCTTTCAGGCTCCATTTGGAACTCCGTATAGGATAGTTGATTCATAAAGCTTTGTTTATGTCATACAGAAAATTGATAAATTGACACAAAATGTCAAGGGAACTTCATTCTCTTCTGACACTTTCTCTGACATGAAACATTAATTCAGCATGTAGCTTTATTAATCCATAACAGAACAGCATTTATCCAACCATCAGCGCATGCAGCAATAACTAGAATGTATATATTAATTACTACCTCACACTTAAGCCATTCCCAGGTACATTGGATCCACAGCTGTGACACCTTGTATGTTTTGGGCACAAATAGGGCCCAGAACTCACATTCTGCAAAAACAAAAAAGGAATATAATAATGCCATGAATCATGATTAACAAATAGCATTGTCAGCTTTTACCAGCATATGCCTCACCTTGTGTGGAGGATGCTGGCAATAACAATGGTAGGCACCATCACACCTTTTGCAGAACACAAACTTATTTGGATCCCCAGTTCTGCGACATACCTTAAATAATCAAAAAGAAACGAGGTAAAAGGAAAAGTAGTTCAAGCGAAATCACCATCAAGCACGTAAAGAAAAGGCATATCAATGATAAAGCATGTAAATACAACAGAATTATGAGCCAGCGACTAATTTGCATCAACAAACAAAAGACAAAACAGGGGCAGAAAATGAGAACTTGATATAAGGTCAATACAATAGGTACATCTGGTGTCAATTAGCTCCAAATAACTAGAAAAACATATATGAGGTGAAAATTTCATATTCTTCCATCAAAAGTACTTTAAGCCACATAATTGAGTTAAATTAAATAGCTTCTCTCTCATCATCTCCCCCCGGCCCCAGCATCCTTCCCGTGGTTCCTTTATTATGACACCTTTTTTGAGCCCATACCACTCATCACTGGCATGTTATCAGTTATCAGTTCACTATCTTCCTACATAACAATCTCAAGTATGTATTTGTGACATCTACTATTAGCACTAACTTACGGCATGCATTTCGAACTCTGTGTCGCTGGTTACGTCCTGCTAAAACAACTTCAGCATCTTTCCACTAGATACCAGTATAATGGTGTTGAACTTCATTGAAACAAATATTTCCATCATGACAACATATTCACACTCCACATCTCCATACTGATATAATTCCAATCAAAGTTGCATAACATAACAAAACGAGAAAAAAGTACTTCAAGGATGTAATTTAATGGAACAAAGCATATATCGATGACGCGCTGAAGAGCAAATCCAGAATCTTAAGCAAGGACATAAATAGAAAACGTCAAGTCATGAAGATAGTTGCCATTTGTGTATTCTACCACCTATTAATTCCTAATTTCTTCTAAACCGAATCAAGTATCATGAATTTTTCATATATTCCTTTTTGCTGCAAAATATAACTACATATATTTCTTTATATATATATCTATCTGTATAAGAAAAATATTAGAAATTAAAACTTCCTTTTAAGTATTGCTTTGCAGTTTACTAGGTTGAAAAGGTCATAAAAAAATATTTTTATACATACAAAAACCCTTGGCATTGTTTTCTCAAAAGGAACCTGCCATGTTGTTTTTAAAGTTAACCGTTAGGAATTCTAAGGGCAAACAATTTCTTTCAAACCTAAAAGTACTTACACGTGGCATCAATTCATAATATATGCCAGTAAAGCCACTTTAATAAAATTGCTTCTTTTTTTTTTTACTTTTATGGGGCTTTAAAAGGGTTTACAAAATGAGAGAAGAAACAGATGTTCATGTAATTAACAAATCTGGACTATTTAATTATTGCATCCACCACAAACCCTTGTCGTTTTGTGAGTCTTCATAAGTCGAAACTCAAAAACACAAAATATCTTATTCTCTCTCTACAATCTTCTTAAGGTACACATATATTGATATATAACGAGTCTCCTTTTCTATCCTCGCCTTTCCTCACTACCGTTTATCCTAACCACATGAAAGTTGCAAATCTGCTCCCTTAATCTTAATTTCAATTTTGTCCTCTCCAGTGCCTCATTTTGCCTAGTTTCTCCCTGATTGCCCGACAATAGAAACTACCAATTCAATCTTCCACGCGTCATTATATGAAACGGACAATACAAACAAGGAATCGCCGTTTAGCGCACCCACGATACAGAGTCATGAGTATGATAATCTCAAAATCCACATTTCATGAGATGTACCAAATGATACGTGTCACAAAACCTGACACGTGAGTTTAACAACTCCAGCAATGAATCAGGAGACCATCTAAGGAAAGAATCAACAAAATCCAACTACAATTATATTCTTCTCATGTTAAATCGATAAAAACGGAAGGTATGCATTAATATGATATCATTTTGGACCAATTGATTATTATAACATAGAAAGTGACACAAAGTGACACGTCAGTTTGCGACACATATTGTAAATTGAAAGCCAATTTACAGCATAAAGCTCATAAGAATGAGCATTTCAACAGTCAGGCAAGAAAGGAATAAGCAGAGAAATTAATTGATATTCTTATAAGAAGTACCTCGCAGATTCGGCATGATGGGCAGCTCCATGAACTCCAGTGAAATAAATCTGCATTAAAGACCATATAAGGATGTATAAAACATACAACCCAAACTATGGGGACCCATTAAAAACACACCTCTATTTTGCGCCCAAGCTTTCAAGCAGCTTCTATGGTACTTCTTGCCACAACTTTTGCATGAAAGCATCTTCTTTGCCCTTTCACTTCCTTCAGTTTCCCCCAAGAAGCATATCCGACACATCACGTTGATGCTGGAGTGGCTCTGCTCATCCACAGCAGCATCTTTTGAGGCAACCTATGCAAGCAAAAGAAATCAATATTGAGCTAATGCAATCAGATACAAATAAACAAATACCCGCCAAAAAGCACGTGGCATAACCAGACTTCAAACGGCTAAATCTCACCGGAAGAAATTCCAATGCAAAATTTCAGAAAAAAGTAAGACAGGTATATCATGCATTAATTAGTCATACAAAAACGGGAATTATATTGTAACTTTGTAAGTAACGTGTTTCCTTGTTCCACGTCCACATAATCACAATGTTGTTAAAAGCAATGTCATATAACTAACAATCTAATCATACCAAATTATCCAAAAACAAGAGGAGATGACAGGAACATCAAACTCTACTTACAAACACTGTAATGACAAACCTTCCAATTTACAGAGACTGACAACATAAAAAAAATCTTCTAAATTCATGAAGCTCAAATGCCAACATATATTAGCTGAAATTCAAGAAAATGATCCCCAAACGGCCAAACCAACCTCATAAACTCAAAATTAACCAAATTACAACAACCAAAAAATATATAACCACAGCATTCACATAAAAAATTATTCCAAAACCTCACCGCAATATCACCAGCCTCAAACCGCCTGGCATAATCCTCGGCAGCCACCATTGTAGCTGCAGCTTTCCTCTGCAACGCCACACGCTTGTGCTGCGCTGACGCTGCCTCCTCTGCAGCATCACCCCCTCCAGCAGCTCCATTCAAAACACCAATCGGAGCAGCAGCAGGCACGACAACTGGCTCAACCTTAGGGACCGAGACCTGAACAGTACCCTCCCTCAAAGCCCTAATTCCCCAAGGATCCCTCAGGAACTCCTCGATTCTCGAAACCTCGTCCAAGAAGCCGGTCTTCCCCTTCGCCCCCTGGAGATCTCGCGGAAACCCTAGCGTGCAATAGCAGATTCGGCGACTGCAAAAGCAAACGACAAGTCAGAGAGAACGAGCTCGCTCGCTCGAGTGAGTGTTGTGAAGAAGACAAGCCTACAACAAGAGGGAAAAAGGGGGGGTTTTAGTGTATAATACCATGTAATTGGGCAAGCTACGTGAAAGGCCATAGTGAGAAGAGATTTTGAAAAAAATTTGTGTGATTTAGGAGAATTAGAGATCGTCCACGCCCCTCTCTAATTAAAAATATAAATATAAAATTACTGAAATTACGGCTTTAAAACACACACAGAAGCAGAGAAGAAAATAAATATATAGATAAATTAGGGTTTTTCTTTTTTCTATTTTTTTTTTCAAATAAGGATGAAAATAGGAGGCGAAGCAATGGGGTTCTGTTCCCTTGATTTTAGAGAGAGAAGGGGACTTGGAGCTCTCTCTCTCTCACCGCCTATGTTGCTTTTTAACGTAGGGGAGTTTGTGATTGCGTGTGGTCAAAAGTATTGTTATAACCGCGTAGTATTCTGCCACGTTGCATTTTGTCTTGGTGGGACCTAATGAAAAGGGATCTACAAAAGAATCTGCATGTCAATCCCGTACACTACAGATGATAACATATAAGGGAAAATTCTAAATAGAGAAAGAAAAAAAAATTGCTAAGTTGAGAATATATGGTTGGTCTTAAAATAGGTACAAATTTTTATGTAATTTTTAACTAAATATGAAAATAATTTGAATTTGAGAATAAACTTGTCTCGACATTGCTTCGCCTCCTATTTTCAATTTGACAATCCCGTACACAACAGATAGTAACATATAAGGG